>NW_027635020.1:0-355093 GCF_949748355.1 Melanostigma gelatinosum
TTTTAGTTACTTTGGAAAAAAAATTTTTTTTTTAGTTTCTTTGGAAAAAAAAAAAATTTTTTAGTTACTTTGGAAAAAAAAATATTTTTTTAGTTACTTTGGAAAAAAAAAAAAATTTTAGTTACTTTGGAAAAAAAATTTTTTTTTTAGTTTCTTTGGAAAAAAAAATTTTTTTTAGTTACTTTGGAAAAAAAAATATTTTTTTAGTTTCTTTGGAAAAAAAAATTTTTTTTAGTTACTTTGGGAAAAAAAATATTTTTTTAGTTTCTTTGGAAAAAAAAAAAAATTTTTAGTTACTTTGGAAAAAAAATAATTTTTTAGTTACTTTGGAAAAAAAAATATTTTTTTAGTTACTTTGGAAAAAAAAATATTTTTTTAGTTTCTTTGGAAAAAAAAAATTTTTTTTAGTTACTTTGGGAAAAAAAATATTTTTTAGTTACTTTGGAAAAAAAAATATTTTTTTAGTTTCTTTGGAAAAAAAAATATTTTTTTAGTTACTTTGGAAAAAAAAATATTTTTTTAGTTACTTTGGAAAAAAAAAATTTTTTTTAGTTTCTTTGGAAAAAAAATTATTTTTTTAGTTACTTTGGAAAAAAAAAAAAATTTTTAATTACTTTGGGAAAAAAAATATTTTTTTAGTTTCTTTGGAAAAAAAAATATTTTTTTAGTTACTTTGGAAAAAAAAATATTTTTTTAGTTACTTTGGAAAAAAAAATTTTTTTTTAGTTTCTTTGGAAAAAAAATTTTTTTTTTAGTTACTTTGGGAAAAAAAATATATTTTTAGTTTCTTTGGAAAAAAAAAATTTTTTTAGTTACTTTGGAAAAAAAAATATTTTTTTAGTTACTTTGGAAAAAAAAATATTTTTTTAGTTACTTTGGAAAAAAAATATTTTTTTAGTTACTTTGGAAAAAAATTATTTTTTTAGTTACTTTGGAAAAAAAAATATTTTTTTAGTTACTTTGGGAAAAAAAATATTTTTTTAGTTACTTTGGAAAAAAAAATATTTTTTTAGTTACTTTGGAAAAAAAAATATTTTTTTAGTTACTTTGGAAAAAAAAATATTTTTTTAATTACTTTGGAAAAAAATATATTTTTTTAGTTACTTTGGAAAAAAAAATTTTTTTTAGTTACTTTGGAAAAAAAAAATTTTTTTAGTTACTTTGGAAAAAAAAATATTTTTTTAGTTACTTTGGAAAAAAAAATATTTTTTTAGTTACTTTGGAAAAAAAAATATTTTTTTAGTTACTTTGGAAAAAAAATATTTTTTTAGTTACTTTGGAAAAAAAAATATTTTTTTAGTTACTTTGGAAAAAAAAATATTTTTTTAGTTACTTTGGAAAAAAAAATATTTTTTTAGTTACTTTGGAAAAAAAAATATTTTTTTAGTTACTTTGGAAAAAAAAAATTTTTTTAGTTACTTTGGAAAAAAAAATATTTTTTTAGTTACTTTGGAAAAAAAATATTTTTTTAATTACTTTGGAAAAAAAAAATTTTTTTAGTTACTTTGGAAAAAAAAATATTTTTTTAGTTACTTTGGAAAAAAAAAAATTTTTTTAGTTACTTTGGAAAAAAAATAATTTTTTTAGTTACTTTGGAAAAAAAAATTTTTTTAGTTACTTTGGAAAAAAAAAAATTTTTTTAGTTTCTTTGGAAAAAAAAAATTTTTTTAGTTACTTTGGAAAAAAAAATATTTTTTTAGTTTCTTTGGAAAAAAAAATATTTTTTTAGTTACTTTGGAAAAAAAAATTTTTTTTAGTTACTTTGGAAAAAAAATTTTTTTTTTAGTTTCTTTGGAAAAAAAAATATTTTTTTAGTTACTTTGGAAAAAAAAATATTTTTTTAGTTACTTTGGAAAAAAAAATATTTTTTTAGTTACTTTGGAAAAAAAAATATTTTTTTAGTTACTTTGGAAAAAAAATATTTTTTTAGTTACTTTGGAAAAAAAATATTTTTTTAGTTACTTTGGGAAAAAAAATATTTTTTTAGTTACTTTGGAAAAAAAAATATTTTTTTAGTTACTTTGGAAAAAAAAATATTTTTTTAGTTACTTTGGAAAAAAAAATATTTTTTTAATTACTTTGGAAAAAAATATATATTTTTTAGTTACTTTGGAAAAAAAAATTTTTTTTAGTTACTTTGGAAAAAAAAATATTTTTTTAGTTACTTTGGAAAAAAAATATTTTTTTAGTTACTTTGGAAAAAAAATATTTTTTTAGTTACTTTGGAAAAAAAAATTTTTTTAGTTACTTTGGAAAAAAAAAAATTTTTTTAGTTTCTTTGGAAAAAAAAAATTTTTTTAGTTACTTTGGAAAAAAAAATATTTTTTTAGTTTCTTTGGAAAAAAAAATATTTTTTTAGTTACTTTGGAAAAAAAAATTTTTTTTAGTTACTTTGGAAAAAAAATTTTTTTTTTAGTTTCTTTGGAAAAAAAAATATTTTTTTAGTTACTTTGGAAAAAAAAATATTTTTTTAGTTACTTTGGAAAAAAAAATATTTTTTTAGTTACTTTGGAAAAAAAAATATTTTTTTAGTTACTTTGGAAAAAAAATATTTTTTTAGTTACTTTGGAAAAAAAATATTTTTTTAGTTACTTTGGGAAAAAAAATATTTTTTTAGTTACTTTGGAAAAAAAAATATTTTTTTAGTTACTTTGGAAAAAAAAATATTTTTTTAGTTACTTTGGAAAAAAAAATATTTTTTTAATTACTTTGGAAAAAAATATATATTTTTTAGTTACTTTGGAAAAAAAAATTTTTTTTAGTTACTTTGGAAAAAAAAATATTTTTTTAGTTACTTTGGAAAAAAAATATTTTTTTAGTTACTTTGGAAAAAAAATATTTTTTTAGTTACTTTGGAAAAAAAATATTTTTTTAGTTACTTTGGAAAAAAAAATATTTTTTTAGTTACTTTGGAAAAAAAAATATTTTTTTAGTTACTTTGGAAAAAAAAATATTTTTTTAGTTACTTTGGAAAAAAAAATATTTTTTTAGTTACTTTGGAAAAAAAAATTTTTTTTAGTTACTTTGGAAAAAAAAATATTTTTTTAGTTACTTTGGAAAAAAAAATATTTTTTTAATTACTTTGGAAAAAAAATATGTTTTTAGTTACTTTGGAAAAAAAAATATTTTTTTAGTTACTTTGGAAAAAAAAATATTTTTTTAGTTACTTTGGAAAAAAAATAATTTTTTTAGTTACTTTGGAAAAAAAAATATTTTTTTAGTTACTTTGGAAAAAAAAATATTTTTTTAGTTACTTTGGAAAAAAAAAAATTTTTTAGTTACTTTGGAAAAAAATATATTTTTTTAGTTACTTTGGAAAAAAAAATATTTTTTTAATTACTTTGGAAAAAAAATATTTTTTTAGTTACTTTGGAAAAAAAAATATTTTTTTAGTTACTTTGGAAAAAAAAATATTTTTTTAGTTACTTTGGAAAAAAAATAATTTTTTTAGTTACTTTGGAAAAAAAAAATTTTTTAGTTACTTTGGAAAAAAAATTTTTTTTTTAGTTTCTTTGGAAAAAAAAAAAATTTTTTAGTTACTTTGGAAAAAAAAATATTTTTTTAGTTTCTTTGGAAAAAAAATATTTTTTTAGTTACTTTGGAAAAAAAAATATTTTTTTAGTTTGGAAAAAAAATATTTTTTTAGTTACTTTGGAAAAAAAAATATTTTTTAGTTACTTTGGAAAAAAAAATATTTTTTTAGTTTCTTTGGAAAAAAAAAATTTTTTTAGTTACTTTGGGAAAAAAAATATTTTTTTAGTTTCTTTGGAAAAAAAAAAAAATTTTTAGTTACTTTGGAAAAAAAATAATTTTTTAGTTACTTTGGAAAAAAAAATATTTTTTTAGTTACTTTGGAAAAAAAAATATTTTTTTAGTTTCTTTGGAAAAAAAAAATTTTTTTTAGTTACTTTGGGAAAAAAAATATTTTTTAGTTACTTTGGAAAAAAAAATATTTTTTTAGTTTCTTTGGAAAAAAAAATATTTTTTTAGTTACTTTGGAAAAAAAAATATTTTTTTAGTTACTTTGGAAAAAAAAAATTTTTTTTAGTTTCTTTGGAAAAAAAATTATTTTTTTAGTTACTTTGGAAAAAAAAAAAATTTTTTAATTACTTTGGGAAAAAAAATATTTTTTTAGTTTCTTTGGAAAAAAAAATATTTTTTTAGTTACTTTGGAAAAAAAAATATTTTTTTAGTTACTTTGGAAAAAAAAATTTTTTTTTAGTTTCTTTGGAAAAAAAAATTTTTTTTTAGTTACTTTGGAAAAAAAAATATATTTTTAGTTTCTTTGGAAAAAAAAAATTTTTTTAGTTACTTTGGAAAAAAAAATATTTTTTTAGTTACTTTGGAAAAAAAAATATTTTTTTAGTTACTTTGGAAAAAAAATATTTTTTTAGTTACTTTGGAAAAAAATTATTTTTTTAGTTACTTTGGAAAAAAAAATATTTTTTTAGTTACTTTGGGAAAAAAAATATTTTTTTAGTTACTTTGGAAAAAAAAATATTTTTTTAGTTACTTTGGAAAAAAAAATATTTTTTTAGTTACTTTGGAAAAAAAAATATTTTTTTAATTACTTTGGAAAAAAATATATTTTTTTAGTTACTTTGGAAAAAAAAATTTTTTTTAGTTACTTTGGAAAAAAAAATATTTTTTTAGTTACTTTGGAAAAAAAAATATTTTTTTAGTTACTTTGGAAAAAAAAATATTTTTTTAGTTACTTTGGAAAAAAAAATATTTTTTTAGTTACTTTGGAAAAAAAATATTTTTTTAGTTACTTTGGAAAAAAAAATATTTTTTTAGTTACTTTGGAAAAAAAAATATTTTTTTAGTTACTTTGGAAAAAAAAATATTTTTTTAGTTACTTTGGAAAAAAAAATATTTTTTTAGTTACTTTGGAAAAAAAAAATTTTTTTAGTTACTTTGGAAAAAAAAATATTTTTTTAGTTACTTTGGAAAAAAAATATTTTTTTAATTACTTTGGAAAAAAAAAATTTTTTTAGTTACTTTGGAAAAAAAAATATTTTTTTAGTTACTTTGGAAAAAAAAAAATTTTTTTAGTTACTTTGGAAAAAAAATAATTTTTTTAGTTACTTTGGAAAAAAAAATTTTTTTAGTTACTTTGGAAAAAAAAAAATTTTTTTAGTTTCTTTGGAAAAAAAAAATTTTTTTAGTTACTTTGGAAAAAAAAATATTTTTTTAGTTTCTTTGGAAAAAAAAATATTTTTTTAGTTACTTTGGAAAAAAAAATTTTTTTTAGTTACTTTGGAAAAAAAAATTTTTTTTTAGTTTCTTTGGAAAAAAAAATATTTTTTTAGTTACTTTGGAAAAAAAAATATTTTTTTAGTTACTTTGGAAAAAAAAATATTTTTTTAGTTACTTTGGAAAAAAAATATTTTTTTAGTTACTTTGGAAAAAAAATATTTTTTTAGTTACTTTGGAAAAAAAATATTTTTTTAGTTACTTTGGGAAAAAAAATATTTTTTTAGTTACTTTGGAAAAAAAAATATTTTTTTAGTTACTTTGGAAAAAAAAATATTTTTTTAGTTACTTTGGAAAAAAAAATATTTTTTTAATTACTTTGGAAAAAAATATATATTTTTTAGTTACTTTGGAAAAAAAAATTTTTTTTAGTTACTTTGGAAAAAAAAATATTTTTTTAGTTACTTTGGAAAAAAAATATTTTTTTAGTTACTTTGGAAAAAAAATATTTTTTTAGTTACTTTGGAAAAAAAATATTTTTTTAGTTACTTTGGAAAAAAAAATATTTTTTTAGTTACTTTGGAAAAAAAAATATTTTTTTAGTTACTTTGGAAAAAAAAATATTTTTTTAGTTACTTTGGAAAAAAAAATATTTTTTTAGTTACTTTGGAAAAAAAATTTTTTTTTAGTTACTTTGGAAAAAAAAATATTTTTTTAGTTACTTTGGAAAAAAAAATATTTTTTTAATTACTTTGGAAAAAAAATATGTTTTTAGTTACTTTGGAAAAAAAAATATTTTTTTAGTTACTTTGGAAAAAAAAATATTTTTTTAGTTACTTTGGAAAAAAAATAATTTTTTTAGTTACTTTGGAAAAAAAAATATTTTTTTAGTTACTTTGGAAAAAAAAATATTTTTTTAGTTACTTTGGAAAAAAAAAAATTTTTTAGTTACTTTGGAAAAAAATATATTTTTTTAGTTACTTTGGAAAAAAAAATATTTTTTTAATTACTTTGGAAAAAAAATATTTTTTTAGTTACTTTGGAAAAAAAAATATTTTTTTAGTTACTTTGGAAAAAAAAATATTTTTTTAGTTACTTTGGAAAAAAAATAATTTTTTTAGTTACTTTGGAAAAAAAAAATTTTTTAGTTACTTTGGAAAAAATTTTTTTTTTTTAGTTTCTTTGGAAAAAAAAAAAAATTTTTAGTTACTTTGGAAAAAAAAATATTTTTTTAGTTTCTTTGGAAAAAAAATATTTTTTTAGTTACTTTGGAAAAAAAAATATTTTTTTAGTTTGGAAAAAAAATATTTTTTTAGTTACTTTGGAAAAAAAATATTTTTTTAGTTACTTTGGAGAAAAAAAATATTTTTTTAGTTACTTTGGAAAAAAAAATATTTTTTTAGTTACTTTGGAAAAAAAAATATTTTTTTAGTTACTTTGGAAAAAAAAATATTTTTTTAGTTACTTTGGAAAAACAAAATTTTTTTAGTTACTTTGGAAAAAAATTTTTTTTTTTAGTTACTTTGGAAAAAATAATATTTTTTTAGTTTCTTTGGAAAAAAAAATAATTTTTAGTTACTTTGGAAAAAAAATAATTTTTTTAGTTACTTTGGAAAAAAAAATATTTTTTTAGTTACTTTGGAAAAAAAAATATTTTTTTAGTTACTTTGGAAAAAAAAATATTTTTTTAGTTACTTTGGAAAAAAAAATATTTTTTTAGTTACTTTGGAAAAAAATTTTTTTTTTAGTTACTTTGGAAAAAAAAATATTTTTTTAGTTACTTTGGAAAAAAAAATATTTTTTTAATTACTTTGGAAAAAAAATATTTTTTTAGTTACTTTGGAAAAAAAAATATTTTTTTAGTTACTTTGGAAAAAAAAATATTTTTTTAGTTACTTTGGAAAAAAAATAATTTTTTTAGTTACTTTGGAAAAAAAAAATGTTTTAGTTACTTTGGAAAAAAAAATTATTTTTTAGTTTCTTTGGAAAAAAAAATTTTTTTTTAGTTACTTTGGAAAAAAAAATATTTTTTTAGTTACTTTGGAAAAAAAAATATTTTTTTAGTTACTTTGGAAAAAAAAATATTTTTTTAGTTACTTTGGAAAAAAAAATATTTTTTTTAGTTACTTTGGAAAAAAAAATATTTTTTTAGTTACTTTGGAAAAAAAAATATTTTTTTAGTTACTTTGGAAAAAAAAATATTTTTTTAGTTACTTTGGAAAAAAAATAATTTTTTAGTTACTTTGGAAAAAAAAATATTTTTTTAGTTACTTTGGAAAAAAAAATATTTTTTTAATTACTTTGGAAAAAAAATATTTTTTTAGTTACTTTGGAAAAAAAAATATTTTTTTAGTTACTTTGGAAAAAAAAATATTTTTTTAGTTACTTTGGAAAAAAAATAATTTTTTTAGTTACTTTGGAAAAAAAATTTTTTTTAGTTACTTTGGAAAAAAATTTTTTTTTTTAGTTTCTTTGGAAAAAAAAAAATTTTTTTAGTTACTTTGGAAAAAAAAATATTTTTTTAGTTTCTTTGGAAAAAAAATATTTTTTTAGTTACTTTGGAAAAAAAAATATTTTTTTAGTTACTTTGGAAAAAAAATATTTTTTTAGTTACTTTGGAAAAAAAATATTTTTTTAGTTACTTTGGAGAAAAAAAATATTTTTTTAGTTACTTTGGAAAAAAAAATATTTTTTTAGTTACTTTGGAAAAAAAAATAATTTTTAGTTACTTTGGAAAAAAAAAATAATTTTTAGTTACTTTGGAAAAAAAATAATTTTTTTAGTTACTTTGGAAAAAAAATATTTTTTTAGTTACTTTGGAAAAAAAAATATTTTTTTAGTTACTTTGGAAAAAAAAATATTTTTTTAGTTACTTGGAAAAAAAATTTTTTTTTAGTTACTTTGGAAAAAAAATATTTTTTTAGTTACTTTGGAAAAAAAAATATTTTTTTAGTTACTTTGGAAAAAAAAATATTTTTTTAGTTACTTTGGAAAAAAAAATATTTTTTTAGTTACTTTGGAAAAAAAAAATTTTTTTTAGTTACTTTGGAAAAAAAAATATTTTTTTAGTTACTTTGGAAAAAAAAATATTTTTTTAGTTACTTTGGAAAAAAAAATATTTTTTTAGTTACTTTGGAAAAAAAAATATTTTTTTAATTACTTTGGAAAAAAAATATTTTTTTAGTTACTTTGGAAAAAAAAATATTTTTTTAGTTACTTTGGAAAAAAAAATATTTTTTTAGTTACTTTGGAAAAAAAAAATTTTTTTTAGTTACTTTGGAAAAAAAAAAAATTTTTAGTTACTTTGGAAAAAAAAAATTTTTTTTAGTTTCTTTGGAAAATTTTTTTTTTTTTTAGTTACTTTGGAAAAAAAAATATTTTTTTAGTTTCTTTGGAAAAAAAAATATTTTTTTAGTTACTTTGGAAAAAAAAATATTTTTTTAGTTTCTTTGGAAAAAAAAAAAATTTTTTAGTTACTTTGGAAAAAAAAATATTTTTTTAGTTTCTTTGGGAAAAAAAATATTTTTTTAGTTACTTTGGAAAAAAAAATATTTTTTTAGTTACTTTGGAAAAAAAAAATTTTTTTTAGTTTCTTTGGAAAAAAAAAAATTTTTTTAGTTACTTTGGAAAAAAAAATATATTTTTAGTTACTTTGGAAAAAAAATATTTTTTTAGTTACTTTGGAAAAAAAAATATTTTTTTAATTACTTTGGAAAAAAATATATTTTTTTAGTTACTTTGGAAAAAAAAATTTTTTTTAGTTACTTTGGAAAAAAAATATTTTTTTAGTTACTTTGGAAAAAAAAAATATTTTTTTAGTTACTTTGGAAAAAAAATTATTTTTTTAGTTACTTTGGAAAAAAAATATTTTTTTAGTTACTTTGGAAAAAAAAATATTTTTTTAGTTACTTTGGAAAAAAAAATATTTTTTTAGTTACTTTGGAAAAAAAAATATTTTTTTAGTTACTTTGGAAAAAAAAAAAAATTTTTAGTTACTTTGGAAAAAAAAATATTTTTTTAGTTACTTTGGAAAAAAAAATATTTTTTAATTACTTTGGAAAAAAAATATTTTTTTAGTTACTTTGGAAAAAAAAAAATTTTTTTAGTTACTTTGGAAAAAAAAATTTTTTTTAGTTACTTTGGAAAAAAAAATATTTTTTTAGTTACTTTGGAAAAAAAATATTTTTTAGTTACTTTGGAAAAAAAAATATTTTTTTAGTTACTTTGGAAAAAAAAAATATTTTTTTAGTTACTTTGGAAAAAAAAATATTTTTTTAGTTACTTTGGAAAAAAAAATATTTTTTTAGTTACTTTGGAAAAAAAAATATTTTTTTAGTTACTTTGGAAAAAAAAATATTTTTTTAGTTACTTTGGAAAAAAAAAAATTTTTTTAGTTACTTTGGAAAAAAAAATATTTTTTTAGTTACTTTGGAAAAAAAATACTTTTTTTAGTTACTTTGGAAAAAAAAAATTTTTTTAGTTTCTTTGGAAAAATTTTTTTTTTTTTGTTACTTTGGAAAAAAAATTATTTTTTTAGTTTCTTTGGAAAAAAAAATATTTTTTTAGTTACTTTGGAAAAAAAAATATTTTTTTAGTTACTTTGGAAAAAAAAATATTTTTTTAGTTACTTTGGAAAAAAAAATATTTTTTTAGTTACTTTGGGGAAAAAAATATTTTTTTAGTTACTTTGGAAAAAAAAATTTTTTTTTTAGTTTCTTTGGGAAAAAAAATATTTTTTTAGTTTCTTTGGAAAAAAAAAAATTTTTTTTAGTTACTTTGGAAAAAAAAAAAAATTTTTAGTTACTTTGGAAAAAAAAATATTTTTTTAGTTACTTTGGAAAAAAAAATATTTTTTTAGTTTCTTTGGAAAAAAAAATATTTTTTTAGTTACTTTGGAAAAAAAAATATTTTTTTAGTTACTTTGGAAAAAAAAATATTTTTTTAGTTACTTTGGAAAAAAAAAAATTTTTTTAGTTTCTTTGGAAAAAAAAAAAATTTTTTAGTTACTTTGGAAAAAAAAATATTTTTTTAGTTTCTTTGGAAAAAAAATTATTTTTTTAGTTACTTTGGAAAAAAATATATTTTTTTAGTTACTTTGGAAAAAAAAATATTTTTTTAGTTACTTTGGAAAAAAAAATATTTTTTTAGTTTCTTTGGAAAAAAAAATATTTTTTTAGTTACTTTGGAAAAAAAAATATTTTTTTAGTTTCTTTGGGAAAAAAAATATTTTTTTAGTTACTTTGGAAAAAAAAATATTTTTTTAGTTACTTTGGAAAAAAAAATATTTTTTTAGTTACTTTGGAAAAAAAAATATTTTTTTAGTTACTTTGGAAAAAAAATATTTTTTTAGTTACTTTGGAAAAAAAAATATTTTTTTAGTTACTTTGGAAAAAAAAATATTTTTTTAGTTACTTTGGAAAAAAAAATATTTTTTTAGTTACTTTGGAAAAAAAAATATTTTTTTAGTTACTTTGGAAAAAAAAATATTTTTTTAGTTACTTTGGGGAAAAAAAATTTTTTTTAGTTACTTTGGAAAAAAAAAATTTTTTTTAGTTTCTTTGGGAAAAAAAATATTTTTTTAGTTTCTTTGGAAAAAAAATTATTTTTTTAGTTTCTTTGGGAAAAAAAATATTTTTTTAGTTACTTTGGAAAAAAAAATATTTTTTTAGTTACTTTGGAAAAAAAAATATTTTTTTAGTTACTTTGGAAAAAAAATATTTTTTTAGTTACTTTGGAAAAAAAAATATTTTTTTAGTTACTTTGGAAAAAAAATATTTTTTTAGTTACTTTGGAAAAAAAAATATTTTTTTAGTTACTTTGGAAAAAAAATATTTTTTTAGTTACTTTGGAAAAAAAAATATTTTTTTAGTTACTTTGGAAAAAAAATATTTTTTTAGTTACTTTGGAAAAAAAAATATTTTTTTAGTTATTTTGGAAAAAAAAATATTTTTTTAGTTACTTTGGAAAAAAAATATTTTTTTAGTTACTTTGGAAAAAAAATATTTTTTTAGTTACTTTGGAAAAAAAAATATTTTTTTAGTTACTTTGGAAAAAAAAAAAAAATTTTAATTACTTTGGAAAAAAAAATAAATTTTTTAGTTACTTTGGAAAAAAAATTATTTTTTTAGTTACTTTGGAAAAAAAAAAATTTTTAGTTACTTTGGAAAAAAAAATATTTTTTTAGTTACTTTGGAAAAAAAAAATTTTTTTTAGTTACTTTGGAAAAAAAAAAAATTTTTTAGTTACTTTGGAAAAAAAAAACTTTTTTAGTTTCTTTGGAAAAAAAAAAAAAATTTTAGTTACTTTGGAAAAAAAAAAAAATTTTTAGTTACTTTGGAAAAAAAATATTTTTTTAGTTACTTTGGAAAAAAAAATTTTTTTTAGTTACTTTGGAAAAAAAAAAAATTTTTTAGTTACTTTGGAAAAAAAAATTTTTTTTTAGTTACTTTGGGAAAAAAAATATTTTTTTAGTTACTTTGGAAAAAAAAATATTTTTTTAGTTTCTTTGGAAAAAAAAATATTTTTTTAGTTTCTTTGGAAAAAAAAATATTTTTTTAGTTACTTTGGAAAAAAAAAAATTTTTTTAGTTACTTTGGAAAAAAAAAATTTTTTTAGTTACTTTGGAAAAAAAAATATTTTTTTAGTTACTTTGGAAAAAAAAATATTTTTTTAGTTTCTTTGGAAAAAAAAATATTTTTTTAGTTACTTTGGAAAAAAAAATATTTTTTTAGTTACTTTGGAAAAAAAATTATTTTTTTAGTTACTTTGGAAAAAAAAATATTTTTTTAGTTACTTTGGAAAAAAAAATATTTTTTTAGTTACTTTGGAAAAAAAATTATTTTTTTAGTTACTTTGGGAAAAAAAATATTTTTTTAGTTACTTTGGAAAAAAAATTATTTTTTTAGTTACTTTGGAAAAAATAATATTTTTTTAGTTACTTTGGAAAAAAAAATATTTTTTTAATTACTTTGGAAAAAAAATTTTTTTTTTAGTTTCTTTGGAAAAAAAAATTTTTTTAGTTACTTTGGAAAAAAAAATATTTTTTTAGTTACTTTGGAAAACAAAAATATTTTTTTAGTTACTTTGGAAAAAAATAAATTTTTTAGTTACTTTGGAAAAAAAAATATTTTTTTAGTTACTTTGGAAAAAAAATAATTTTTTTAGTTACTTTGGAAAAAAAAAATATTTTTTTAGTTTCTTTGGAAAAAAAAATATTTTTTTAGTTACTTTGGAAAAAAAAATATTTTTTTAGTTACTTTGGAAAAAAAAATATTTTTTTAGTTACTTTGGAAAAAAAAATATTTTTTTAGTTTCTTTGGAAAAAAATATATTTTTTTAGTTACTTTGGAAAAAAAAATATTTTTTTAGTTACTTTGGAAAAAAAATATTTTTTTAGTTACTTTGGAAAAAAAAATATTTTTTTAGTTACTTTGGAAAAAAAAATATTTTTTTAGTTACTTTGGAAAAAAAAATATTTTTTTAGTTACTTTGGAAAAAAAAATATTTTTTTAGTTACTTTGGAAAAAAATATATTTTTTTAGTTACTTTGGAAAAAAAATATTTTTTTAGTTACTTTGGAAAAAAAAATATTTTTTTAGTTACTTTGGAAAAAAAAATATTTTTTTAGTTACTTTGGAAAAAAAAATATTTTTTTAGTTTCTTTGGAAAAAAAAATATTTTTTTAGTTACTTTGGAAAAAAAAATATTTTTTTAGTTACTTTGGAAAAAAAAATATTTTTTTAGTTACTTTGGAAAAAAATATATTTTTTTAGTTACTTTGGAAAAAAAATATTTTTTTAGTTACTTTGGAAAAAAAAATATTTTTTTAGTTACTTTGGAAAAAAAAATATTTTTTTAGTTACTTTGGAAAAAAATATATTTTTTTAGTTACTTTGGAAAAAATATATTTTTTTAGTTACTTTGGAAAAAAAAATATTTTTTTAGTTACTTTGGAAAAAAAAATATTTTTTTAGTTACTTTGGAAAAAAAAATATTTTTTTAGTTACTTTGGAAAAAAAAATATTTTTTTAGTTACTTTGGAAAAAAAATATTTTTTTAGTTACTTTGGAAAAAAAAATATTTTTTTAGTTACTTTGGAAAAAAAAATATTTTTTTAGTTACTTTGGAAAAAAAAATATTTTTTTAGTTTCTTTGGAAAAAAAAATATTTTTTTAGTTACTTTGGAAAAAAAAATATTTTTTTAGTTACTTTGGAAAAAAATATATTTTTTTAGTTACTTTGGAAAAAAATATATTTTTTTAGTTACTTTGGAAAAAAAATATTTTTTTAGTTACTTTGGAAAAAAAAATATTTTTTTAGTTACTTTGGAAAAAAAAATATTTTTTTAGTTACTTTGGAAAAAAATATATTTTTTTAGTTACTTTGGAAAAAAAAATATTTTTTTAGTTTCTTTGGAAAAAAAATATTTTTTTAGTTTCTTTGGAAAAAAAAAATTTTTTTTAGTTACTTTGGAAAAAAAAATATTTTTTTAGTTTCTTTGGAAAAAAAATATTTTTTTAGTTACTTTGGAAAAAAAAATATTTTTTTAGTTACTTTGGAAAAAAAAATATTTTTTTAGTTACTTTGGAAAAAAAAAAATTTTTTTAGTTACTTTGGAAAAAAAAATATTTTTTTAGTTACTTTGGAAAAAAAATACTTTTTTTAGTTACTTTGGAAAAAAAAATTTTTTTTAGTTTCTTTGGAAAAATTTTTTTTTTTTTGTTACTTTGGAAAAAAAATTATTTTTTTAGTTTCTTTGGAAAAAAAAATATTTTTTTAGTTACTTTGGAAAAAAAAATATTTTTTTAGTTACTTTGGAAAAAAAAATATTTTTTTAGTTACTTTGGAAAAAAAAATATTTTTTTAGTTACTTTGGGGAAAAAAATATTTTTTTAGTTACTTTGGAAAAAAAAAATTTTTTTTTAGTTTCTTTGGGAAAAAAAATATTTTTTTAGTTTCTTTGGAAAAAAAAAAATTTTTTTTAGTTACTTTGGAAAAAAAAAAAAATTTTTAGTTACTTTGGAAAAAAAAATATTTTTTTAGTTACTTTGGAAAAAAAAATATTTTTTTAGTTTCTTTGGAAAAAAATATATTTTTTTAGTTACTTTGGAAAAAAAAATATTTTTTTAGTTACTTTGGAAAAAAAAATATTTTTTTAGTTACTTTGGAAAAAAAAAATTTTTTTTAGTTTCTTTGGAAAAAAAAAAAATTTTTTAGTTACTTTGGAAAAAAAAATATTTTTTTAGTTTCTTTGGAAAAAAAATTATTTTTTTAGTTACTTTGGAAAAAAATATATTTTTTTAGTTACTTTGGAAAAAAAAATATTTTTTTAGTTACTTTGGAAAAAAAAATATTTTTTTAGTTTCTTTGGAAAAAAAAATATTTTTTTAGTTACTTTGGAAAAAAAAATATTTTTTTAGTTTCTTTGGGAAAAAAAATATTTTTTTAGTTACTTTGGAAAAAAAAATATTTTTTTAGTTACTTTGGAAAAAAAAATATTTTTTTAGTTACTTTGGAAAAAAAAATATTTTTTTAGTTACTTTGGAAAAAAATATTTTTTTAGTTACTTTGGAAAAAAAAATATTTTTTTAGTTACTTTGGAAAAAAAAATATTTTTTTAGTTACTTTGGAAAAAAAAATATTTTTTTAGTTACTTTGGAAAAAAAAATATTTTTTTAGTTACTTTGGAAAAAAAAATATTTTTTTAGTTACTTTGGGGAAAAAAATTTTTTTTTAGTTACTTTGGAAAAAAAAAATTTTTTTTAGTTTCTTTGGGAAAAAAAATATTTTTTTAGTTTCTTTGGAAAAAAAATTATTTTTTTAGTTTCTTTGGGAAAAAAAATATTTTTTTAGTTACTTTGGAAAAAAAAATATTTTTTTAGTTACTTTGGAAAAAAAAATATTTTTTTAGTTACTTTGGAAAAAAAATATTTTTTTAGTTACTTTGGAAAAAAAAATATTTTTTTAGTTACTTTGGAAAAAAAATATTTTTTTAGTTACTTTGGAAAAAAAAATATTTTTTTAGTTACTTTGGAAAAAAAATATTTTTTTAGTTACTTTGGAAAAAAAAATATTTTTTTAGTTACTTTGGAAAAAAAATATTTTTTTAGTTACTTTGGAAAAAAAAATATTTTTTTAGTTATTTTGGAAAAAAAAATATTTTTTTAGTTACTTTGGAAAAAAAATATTTTTTTAGTTACTTTGGAAAAAAAATATTTTTTTAGTTACTTTGGAAAAAAAAATATTTTTTTAGTTACTTTGGAAAAAAAAAAAAAATTTTAATTACTTTGGAAAAAAAAATAAATTTTTTAGTTACTTTGGAAAAAAAATTATTTTTTTAGTTACTTTGGAAAAAAAAAAAATTTTTAGTTACTTTGGAAAAAAAAATATTTTTTTAGTTACTTTGGAAAAAAAAAAATTTTTTTAGTTACTTTGGAAAAAAAAAAAATTTTTTAGTTACTTTGGAAAAAAAAAACTTTTTTAGTTTCTTTGGAAAAAAAAAAAAATTTTAGTTACTTTGGAAAAAAAAAAAATTTTTTAGTTACTTTGGAAAAAAAATATTTTTTTAGTTACTTTGGAAAAAAAAATTTTTTTTAGTTACTTTGGAAAAAAAAAAAATTTTTTAGTTACTTTGGAAAAAAAAATTTTTTTTTAGTTACTTTGGGAAAAAAAATATTTTTTTAGTTACTTTGGAAAAAAAAATATTTTTTTAGTTTCTTTGGAAAAAAAAATATTTTTTTAGTTTCTTTGGAAAAAAAAATATTTTTTTAGTTACTTTGGAAAAAAAAAAATTTTTTTAGTTACTTTGGAAAAAAAATTATTTTTTTAGTTACTTTGGAAAAAAAAATATTTTTTTAGTTACTTTGGAAAAAAAAATATTTTTTTAGTTACTTTGGAAAAAAAATTATTTTTTTAGTTACTTTGGGAAAAAAAATATTTTTTTAGTTACTTTGGAAAAAAAATTATTTTTTTAGTTACTTTGGAAAAAATAATATTTTTTTAGTTACTTTGGAAAAAAAAATATTTTTTTAATTACTTTGGAAAAAAAAATTTTTTTTTAGTTTCTTTGGAAAAAAAAAAATTTTTTAGTTACTTTGGAAAAAAAAATATTTTTTTAGTTACTTTGGAAAACAAAAATATTTTTTTAGTTACTTTGGAAAAAAATAAATTTTTTAGTTACTTTGGAAAAAAAAATATTTTTTTAGTTACTTTGGAAAAAAAATAATTTTTTTAGTTACTTTGGAAAAAAAAAATATTTTTTTAGTTTCTTTGGAAAAAAAAATATTTTTTTAGTTACTTTGGAAAAAAAAATATTTTTTTAGTTACTTTGGAAAAAAAAATATTTTTTTAGTTACTTTGGAAAAAAAAATATTTTTTTAGTTTCTTTGGAAAAAAATATATTTTTTTAGTTACTTTGGAAAAAAAAATATTTTTTTAGTTACTTTGGAAAAAAAATATTTTTTTAGTTACTTTGGAAAAAAAAATATTTTTTTAGTTACTTTGGAAAAAAAAATATTTTTTTAGTTACTTTGGAAAAAAAAATATTTTTTTAGTTACTTTGGAAAAAAAAATATTTTTTTAGTTACTTTGGAAAAAAAAATATTTTTTTAGTTACTTTGGAAAAAAAATATTTTTTTAGTTACTTTGGAAAAAAAAATATTTTTTTAGTTACTTTGGAAAAAAAAATATTTTTTTAGTTACTTTGGAAAAAAAAATATTTTTTTAGTTTCTTTGGAAAAAAAAATATTTTTTTAGTTACTTTGGAAAAAAAAATATTTTTTTAGTTACTTTGGAAAAAAAAATATTTTTTTAGTTACTTTGGAAAAAAATATATTTTTTTAGTTACTTTGGAAAAAAAATATTTTTTTAGTTACTTTGGAAAAAAAAATATTTTTTTAGTTACTTTGGAAAAAAAAATATTTTTTTAGTTACTTTGGAAAAAAATATATTTTTTTAGTTACTTTGGAAAAAATATATTTTTTTAGTTACTTTGGAAAAAAAAATATTTTTTTAGTTACTTTGGAAAAAAAAATATTTTTTTAGTTACTTTGGAAAAAAAAATATTTTTTTAGTTACTTTGGAAAAAAAATATTTTTTTAGTTACTTTGGAAAAAAAATATTTTTTTAGTTACTTTGGAAAAAAAAATATTTTTTTAGTTACTTTGGAAAAAAAAATATTTTTTTAGTTACTTTGGAAAAAAAAATATTTTTTTAGTTTCTTTGGAAAAAAAAATATTTTTTTAGTTACTTTGGAAAAAAAAATATTTTTTTAGTTACTTTGGAAAAAAATATATTTTTTTAGTTACTTTGGAAAAAAATATATTTTTTTAGTTACTTTGGAAAAAAAATATTTTTTTAGTTACTTTGGAAAAAAAAATATTTTTTTAGTTACTTTGGAAAAAAAAATATTTTTTTAGTTACTTTGGAAAAAAATATATTTTTTTAGTTACTTTGGAAAAAAAAATATTTTTTTAGTTTCTTTGGAAAAAAAATATTTTTTTAGTTTCTTTGGAAAAAAAAAATTTTTTTTAGTTACTTTGGAAAAAAAAATATTTTTTTAGTTTCTTTGGAAAAAAAATATTTTTTTAGTTACTTTGGAAAAAAAAATATTTTTTTAGTTACTTTGGAAAAAAAATATTTTTTTAGTTACTTTGGAAAAAAAATATTTTTTTAGTTACTTTGGAAAAAAAAATATTTTTTTAGTTACTTTGGAAAAAAAAATATTTTTTTAGTTACTTTGGAAAAAAAAATATTTTTTTAGTTACTTTGGAAAAAAAAATATTTTTTTAGTTACTTTGGAAAAACAAAATTTTTTTAGTTACTTTGGAAAAAAATATTTTTTTTTAGTTACTTTGGAAAAAATAATATTTTTTTAGTTTCTTTGGAAAAAAAAAATAATTTTTAGTTACTTTGGAAAAAAAATAATTTTTTTAGTTACTTTGGAAAAAAAATATTTTTTTAGTTACTTTGGAAAAAAAAATATTTTTTTAGTTACTTTGGAAAAAAAAATATTTTTTTAGTTACTTGGAAAAAAATTTTTTTTTAGTTACTTTGGAAAAAAAAATATTTTTTTAGTTTCTTTGGAAAAAAAAATATTTTTTTAGTTACTTTGGAAAAAAATATATTTTTTTAGTTACTTTGGAAAAAAATATATTTTTTTAGTTACTTTGGAAAAAAAAATATTTTTTTAGTTACTTTGGAAAAAAAATATTTTTTTAGTTACTTTGGAAAAAAAATATTTTTTTAGTTACTTTGGAAAAAAAAATATTTTTTTAGTTACTTTGGAAAAAAAAATATTTTTTTAGTTACTTTGGAAAAAAAAATATTTTTTTAGTTACTTTGGAAAAAAAAAATTTTTTTTAGTTACTTTGGAAAAAAAAATATTTTTTTAGTTACTTTGGAAAAAAAAATATTTTTTTAGTTACTTTGGAAAAAAAAATATTTTTTTAGTTACTTTGGAAAAAAAAATATTTTTTTAATTACTTTGGAAAAAAAATATTTTTTTAGTTACTTTGGAAAAAAAAATATTTTTTTAGTTACTTTGGAAAAAAAAAAATTTTTTTAGTTACTTTGGAAAAAAAAAAATTTTTTTAGTTACTTTGGAAAAAAAAAAATTTTTTAGTTACTTTGGAAAAAAAAATTTTTTTTTAGTTTCTTTGGAAAAATTTTTTTTTTTTTAGTTACTTTGGAAAAAAAAATATTTTTTTAGTTTCTTTGGAAAAAAAAATATTTTTTTAGTTACTTTGGAAAAAAAAATATTTTTTTAGTTTCTTTGGAAAAAAAAAAAATTTTTAGTTACTTTGGAAAAAAAAAAATTTTTTTAGTTTCTTTGGGAAAAAAAATATTTTTTTAGTTACTTTGGAAAAAAAAATATTTTTTTAGTTACTTTGGAAAAAAATTTTTTTTTTTAGTTTCTTTGGAAAAAAAAAATTTTTTTTAGTTACTTTGGAAAAAAAAATATATTTTTAGTTACTTTGGAAAAAAAAATATTTTTTTAGTTACTTTGGAAAAAAAAATATTTTTTTAATTACTTTGGAAAAAAATATATTTTTTTAGTTACTTTGGAAAAAAAATTTTTTTTTAGTTACTTTGGAAAAAAAAAATTTTTTTAGTTACTTTGGAAAAAAAAATATTTTTTTAGTTACTTTGGAAAAAAAATTATTTTTTTAGTTACTTTGGAAAAAAAATATTTTTTTAGTTACTTTGGAAAAAAAAATATTTTTTTAGTTACTTTGGAAAAAAAATATTTTTTTAGTTACTTTGGAAAAAAAAATATTTTTTTAGTTACTTTGGAAAAAAAAAAATTTTTTAGTTACTTTGGAAAAAAAAATATTTTTTTAGTTACTTTGGAAAAAAAAATATTTTTTTAATTACTTTGGAAAAAAAATATTTTTTTAGTTACTTTGGAAAAAAAAAAAAATTTTTTAGTTACTTTGGAAAAAAAAATTTTTTTTAGTTACTTTGGAAAAAAAAATATTTTTTTAGTTACTTTGGAAAAAAAAATATTTTTTAGTTACTTTGGAAAAAAAAATATTTTTTTAGTTACTTTGGAAAAAAAAAATATTTTTTTAGTTACTTTGGAAAAAAAGATATTTTTTTAGTTACTTTGGAAAAAAAAATATTTTTTTAGTTACTTTGGAAAAAAAAATATTTTTTTAGTTACTTTGGAAAAAAAAATATTTTTTTAGTTACTTTGGAAAAAAAAATATTTTTTTAGTTACTTTGGGAAAAAAAATATTTTTTTAGTTACTTTGGAAAAAAAATACTTTTTTTAGTTACTTTGGAAAAAAAATTTTTTTTTAGTTTCTTTGGAAAAAAAAATTTTTTTTTGTTACTTTGGAAAAAAAATTATTTTTTTAGTTTCTTTGGAAAAAAAATTATTTTTTTAGTTACTTTGGAAAAAAAAATATTTTTTTAGTTACTTTGGAAAAAAAAATATTTTTTTAGTTACTTTGGAAAAAAAAATATTTTTTTAGTTACTTTGGGGAAAAAAATATTTTTTTAGTTACTTTGGAAAAAAAATTTTTTTTTTAGTTTCTTTGGGAAAAAAAAAAATTTTTTAGTTTCTTTGGAAAAAAAAAAAAATTTTTTAGTTACTTTGGAAAAAAAAAAATTTTTTTAGTTACTTTGGAAAAAAAATATTTTTTTAGTTACTTTGGAAAAAAAAATATTTTTTTAGTTTCTTTGGAAAAAAAAATATTTTTTTAGTTACTTTGGAAAAAAAAATATTTTTTTAGTTACTTTGGAAAAAAAAATATTTTTTTAGTTACTTTGGAAAAAAAAATATTTTTTTAGTTTCTTTGGAAAAAAAATTTTTTTTTTTAGTTACTTTGGAAAAAAAAATATTTTTTTAGTTTCTTTGGAAAAAAAATTATTTTTTTAGTTACTTTGGAAAAAAAAATATTTTTTTAGTTACTTTGGAAAAAAAAATATTTTTTTAGTTACTTTGGAAAAAAAAATATTTTTTTAGTTTCTTTGGAAAAAAAAATATTTTTTTAGTTACTTTGGAAAAAAAAATATTTTTTTAGTTTCTTTGGGAAAAAAAATATTTTTTTAGTTACTTTGGAAAAAAAAATATTTTTTTAGTTACTTTGGAAAAAAAAATATTTTTTTAGTTACTTTGGAAAAAAAAATATTTTTTTAGTTACTTTGGAAAAAAAATATTTTTTTAGTTACTTTGGAAAAAAAAATATTTTTTTAGTTACTTTGGAAAAAAAAATATTTTTTTAGTTACTTTGGAAAAAAAAATATTTTTTTAGTTACTTTGGAAAAAAAAATATTTTTTTAGTTACTTTGGAAAAAAAAATATTTTTTAGTTACTTTGGGGAAAAAAATTTTTTTTTAGTTACTTTGGAAAAAAAATTTTTTTTTTAGTTTCTTTGGGAAAAAAAATATTTTTTTAGTTTCTTTGGAAAAAAAATTATTTTTTTAGTTTCTTTGGAAAAAAAAATATTTTTTTAGTTACTTTGGAAAAAAAAATATTTTTTTAGTTACTTTGGAAAAAAAAATATTTTTTTAGTTACTTTGGAAAAAAAATATTTTTTTAGTTACTTTGGAAAAAAAAATATTTTTTTAGTTACTTTGGAAAAAAAATATTTTTTTAGTTACTTTGGAAAAAAAAATATTTTTTTAGTTACTTTGGAAAAAAAATATTTTTTTAGTTACTTTGGAAAAAAAAATATTTTTTTAGTTACTTTGGAAAAAAAATATTTTTTTAGTTACTTTGGAAAAAAAAATATTTTTTTAGTTATTTTGGAAAAAAAAATATTTTTTTAGTTACTTTGGAAAAAAAAAATTTTTTTAGTTACTTTGGAAAAAAAATATTTTTTTAGTTACTTTGGAAAAAAAAAAATTTTTTTAGTTACTTTGGAAAAAAAAAAAAAATTTTAATTACTTTGGAAAAAAAAATTTTTTTAGTTACTTTGGAAAAAAAATAAATTTTTTAGTTACTTTGGAAAAAAAATTATTTTTTTAGTTACTTTGGAAAAAAAAAAAAAATTTTAGTTACTTTGGAAAAAAAAATATTTTTTTAGTTACTTTGGAAAAAAAAAATTTTTTTTAGTTACTTTGGAAAAAAAATTTTTTTTTTAGTTACTTTGGAAAAAAAAAAAAAATTTTAGTTACTTTGGAAAAAAAATATTTTTTTAGTTACTTTGGAAAAAAAAAATTTTTTTAGTTACTTTGGAAAAAAAAAAAATTTTTTAGTTACTTTGGAAAAAAAAAAATTTTTTTAGTTACTTTGGGAAAAAAAATATTTTTTTAGTTACTTTGGAAAAAAAAATATTTTTTTAGTTTCTTTGGAAAAAAAAATATTTTTTTAGTTTCTTTGGAAAAAAAAATATTTTTTTAGTTACTTTGGAAAAAAAAATATTTTTTTAGTTACTTTGGAAAAAAAAAATTTTTTTTAGTTACTTTGGAAAAAAAAATATTTTTTTAGTTACTTTGGAAAAAAAAATATTTTTTTAGTTTCTTTGGAAAAAAAAATATTTTTTTAGTTACTTTGGAAAAAAAAATATTTTTTTAGTTACTTTGGAAAAAAAATTATTTTTTTAGTTACTTTGGAAAAAAAAATATTTTTTTAGTTACTTTGGAAAAAAAAATATTTTTTTAGTTACTTTGGAAAAAAAATTATTTTTTTAGTTACTTTGGGAAAAAAAATATTTTTTTAGTTACTTTGGAAAAAAAAATTTTTTTTTAGTTACTTTGGAAAAAATAATATTTTTTTAGTTACTTTGGAAAAAAAAATATTTTTTTAATTACTTTGGAAAAAAAATTTTTTTTTTAGTTTCTTTGGAAAAAAAAAATATTTTTTAGTTACTTTGGAAAAAAAAATATTTTTTTAGTTACTTTGGAAAACAAAAATATTTTTTTAGTTACTTTGGAAAAAAATAAATTTTTTAGTTACTTTGGAAAAAAAAATATTTTTTTAGTTACTTTGGAAAAAAAATAATTTTTTTAGTTACTTTGGAAAAAAAAATATTTTTTTAGTTACTTTGGAAAAAAAAATATTTTTTTAGTTACTTTGGAAAAAAAAATATTTTTTTAGTTACTTTGGAAAAAAAAATATTTTTTTAGTTACTTTGGAAAAAAAAATATTTTTTTAGTTACTTTGGAAAAAAAATATTTTTTTAGTTACTTTGGAAAAAAAAATATTTTTTTAGTTACTTTGGAAAAAATTTTTTTTTTTTAGTTACTTTGGAAAAAAAAATATTTTTTTAGTTTCTTTGGAAAAAAAAATATTTTTTTAGTTACTTTGGAAAAAAAAAATTTTTTTAGTTACTTTGGAAAAAAAAATATTTTTTTAGTTACTTTGGAAAAAAAAATATTTTTTTAGTTACTTTGGAAAAAAAAATATTTTTTTAGTTACTTTGGAAAAAAAAATATTTTTTTAGTTACTTTGGAAAAAAAAATATTTTTTTAGTTACTTTGGAAAAAAAATATTTTTTTAGTTACTTTGGAAAAAAAAATATTTTTTTAGTTACTTTGGAAAAAATTTTTTTTTTTTTAGTTACTTTGGAAAAAAAAATATTTTTTTAGTTTCTTTGGAAAAAAAAATATTTTTTTAGTTACTTTGGAAAAAAAAATATTTTTTTAGTTACTTTGGAAAAAAATATATTTTTTTAGTTACTTTGGAAAAAAATATATTTTTTTAGTTACTTTGGAAAAAAAATATTTTTTTAGTTACTTTGGAAAAAAAAATATTTTTTTAGTTACTTTGGAAAAAAAAATATTTTTTTAGTTACTTTGGAAAAAAATATATTTTTTTAGTTACTTTGGAAAAAATATATTTTTTTAGTTACTTTGGAAAAAAAAATATTTTTTTAGTTACTTTGGAAAAAAAAAATATTTTTTTAGTTACTTTGGAAAAAAAAATATTTTTTTAGTTTCTTTGGAAAAAAATTTTTTTTTTTAGTTACTTTGGAAAAAAAAATATTTTTTTAGTTTCTTTGGAAAAAAAAAAAATTTTTTAGTTACTTTGGAAAAAAAAATATTTTTTTAGTTTCTTTGGAAAAAAAAATATTTTTTTAGTTACTTTGGAAAAAAAATATTTTTTTAGTTACTTTGGGAAAAAAAATATTTTTTTAGTTACTTTGGAAAAAAAATATTTTTTTAGTTACTTTGGAAAAAAAAAATTTTTTTAGTTACTTTGGAAAAAAAAATATTTTTTTAGTTACTTTGGAAAAAAAAAAAAATTTTTAGTTTCTTTGGAAAAAAAATTTTTTTTTAGTTACTTTGGGAAAAAAAATATTTTTTTAGTTTCTTTGGAAAAAAAAATATTTTTTTAGTTACTTTGGAAAAAAAAATATTTTTTTAGTTACTTTGGAAAAAAAAAAAATTTTTTAGTTACTTTGGAAAAAAAAATATTTTTTTAGTTTCTTTGGAAAAAAAAATATTTTTTTAGTTACTTTGGAAAAAAAAATATTTTTTTAGTTACTTTGGAAAAAAAAATATTTTTTTAGTTACTTTGGAAAAAAAAATATTTTTTTAGTTACTTTGGAAAAAAAATTATTTTTTTAGTTACTTTGGGAAAAAAAATATTTTTTTAGTTACTTTGGAAAAAAAAATATTTTTTTAGTTACTTTGGAAAAAATAATATTTTTTTAGTTACTTTGGAAAAAAAAATATTTTTTTAATTACTTTGGAAAAAAAATTTTTTTTTTAGTTTCTTTGGAAAAAAAAAAAATTTTTTAGTTACTTTGGAAAAAAAAATTTTTTTTTAGTTACTTTGGAAAACAAAAATATTTTTTTAGTTACTTTGGAAAAAAATAAATTTTTTAGTTACTTTGGAAAAAAAAATATTTTTTTAGTTACTTTGGAAAAAAAATAATTTTTTTAGTTACTTTGGAAAAAAAAATATTTTTTTAGTTTCTTTGGAAAAAAAAATATTTTTTTAGTTACTTTGGAAAAAAAAATATTTTTTTAGTTACTTTGGAAAAAAAAATATTTTTTTAGTTACTTTGGAAAAAAAAATATTTTTTTAGTTACTTTGGAAAAAAAATTATTTTTTTAGTTACTTTGGGAAAAAAAATATTTTTTTAGTTACTTTGGAAAAAAAAATATTTTTTTAGTTACTTTGGAAAAAATAATATTTTTTTAGTTACTTTGGAAAAAAAAATATTTTTTTAATTACTTTGGAAAAAAAAATTTTTTTTTAGTTTCTTTGGAAAAAAAAAAAAATTTTTAGTTACTTTGGAAAAAAAAATATTTTTTTAGTTACTTTGGAAAACAAAAATATTTTTTTAGTTACTTTGGAAAAAAATAAATTTTTTAGTTACTTTGGAAAAAAAAATATTTTTTTAGTTACTTTGGAAAAAAAATAATTTTTTTAGTTACTTTGGAAAAAAAAATATTTTTTTAGTTTCTTTGGAAAAAAAAATATTTTTTTAGTTACTTTGGAAAAAAAAATATTTTTTTAGTTACTTTGGAAAAAAAAATATTTTTTTAGTTACTTTGGAAAAAAAAATATTTTTTTAGTTTCTTTGGAAAAAAATATATTTTTTTAGTTACTTTGGAAAAAAAAATATTTTTTTAGTTACTTTGGAAAAAAAATATTTTTTTAGTTACTTTGGAAAAAAAAATATTTTTTTAGTTACTTTGGAAAAAAAAATATTTTTTTAGTTACTTTGGAAAAAAAAATATTTTTTTAGTTACTTTGGAAAAAAAAATATTTTTTTAGTTACTTTGGAAAAAAAAATATTTTTTTAGTTACTTTGGAAAAAAAATATTTTTTTAGTTACTTTGGAAAAAAAAATATTTTTTTAGTTACTTTGGAAAAAAAAATATTTTTTTAGTTACTTTGGAAAAAAAAATATTTTTTTAGTTTCTTTGGAAAAAAAAATATTTTTTTAGTTACTTTGGAAAAAAAAATATTTTTTTAGTTACTTTGGAAAAAAATATATTTTTTTAGTTACTTTGGAAAAAAATATATTTTTTTAGTTACTTTGGAAAAAAAATATTTTTTTAGTTACTTTGGAAAAAAAAATATTTTTTTAGTTACTTTGGAAAAAAAAATATTTTTTTAGTTACTTTGGAAAAAAATATATTTTTTTAGTTACTTTGGAAAAAATATATTTTTTTAGTTACTTTGGAAAAAAAAATATTTTTTTAGTTACTTTGGAAAAAAAAAATATTTTTTTAGTTACTTTGGAAAAAAAAATATTTTTTTAGTTACTTTGGAAAAAAAAATATTTTTTTAGTTTCTTTGGAAAAAAAAAAAATTTTTTAGTTACTTTGGAAAAAAAAATATTTTTTTAGTTTCTTTGGAAAAAAAAATATTTTTTTAGTTACTTTGGAAAAAAAATATTTTTTTAGTTACTTTGGGAAAAAAAATATTTTTTTAGTTACTTTGGAAAAAAAATATTTTTTTAGTTACTTTGGAAAAAAAAAAATTTTTTAGTTACTTTGGAAAAAAAAAAATTTTTTTAGTTACTTTGGAAAAAAAAAAAAAATTTTAGTTTCTTTGGAAAAAAATTTTTTTTTTAGTTACTTTGGGAAAAAAAATATTTTTTTAGTTTCTTTGGAAAAAAAAATATTTTTTTAGTTACTTTGGAAAAAAAAATATTTTTTTAGTTACTTTGGAAAAAAAAATTTTTTTTTAGTTACTTTGGAAAAAAAAATATTTTTTTAGTTTCTTTGGAAAAAAAAATATTTTTTTAGTTACTTTGGAAAAAAAAATATTTTTTTAGTTACTTTGGAAAAAAAAATATTTTTTTAGTTACTTTGGAAAAAAAAAATTTTTTTAGTTACTTTGGAAAAAAAAAAAAATTTTTAGTTACTTTGGAAAAAAAATATATTTTTTAGTTACTTTGGAAAAAAAATATTTTTTTAGTTACTTTGGAAAAAAAAATATTTTTTTAGTTACTTTGGAAAAAAAAATATTTTTTTAGTTACTTTGGAAAAAAAATATTTTTTTAGTTACTTTGGAAAAAAAAATATTTTTTTAGTTACTTTGGAAAAAAAAATATTTTTTTAGTTACTTTGGAAAAAAAAAATATTTTTTAGTTACTTTGGAAAAAAAAATATTTTTTTAGTTACTTTGGAAAAAAAAATATTTTTTTAGTTACTTTGGAAAAAAAAATATTTTTTTAGTTACTTTGGAAAAAAAAATATTTTTTTAGTTACTTTGGAAAAAAAAATATTTTTTTAGTTACTTTGGAAAAAAAAATTTTTTTTTAGTTACTTTGGAAAAAAAAATATTTTTTTAGTTTCTTTGGAAAAAAAAAATTTTTTTTAGTTACTTTGGAAAAAAAAATATTTTTTTTAGTTACTTTGGAAAAAAAAATATTTTTTTAGTTACTTTGGAAAAAAAAATATTTTTTTAGTTACTTTGGAAAAAAAATATTTTTTTAGTTACTTTGGAAAAAAAAATATTTTTTTAGTTTCTTTGGAAAAAAAAAAAATTTTTTAGTTACTTTGGAAAAAAAAATATTTTTTTAGTTTCTTTGGAAAAAAAATATTTTTTTAGTTACTTTGGAAAAAAAATATTTTTTTAGTTACTTTGGAAAAAAAAATTTTTTTTAGTTACTTTGGAAAAAAAAATATTTTTTTAGTTACTTTGGAAAAAAAAATATTTTTTTAGTTACTTTGGAAAAAAAATATTTTTTTAGTTTCTTTGGAAAAAAAAAATTGTTTTAGTTACTTTGGAAAAAAAAATATTTTTTTAGTTACTTTGGAAAAAAAAATATTTTTTTAGTTACTTTGGAAAAAAAATATTTTTTTAGTTACTTTGGAAAAAAAAAAAAAATTTTAGTTACTTTGGAAAAAAAAAAAATTTTTTAGTTACTTTGGAAAAAAAATATTTTTTTAGTTACTTTGGAAAAAAAAAATTTTTTTAGTTACTTTGGAAAAAAAAAAAAATTTTTAGTTACTTTGGAAAAAAAAAAATTTTTTTAGTTACTTTGGGAAAAAAAATATTTTTTTAGTTACTTTGGAAAAAAAAATATTTTTTTAGTTTCTTTGGAAAAAAAAATATTTTTTTAGTTTCTTTGGAAAAAAAAATATTTTTTTAGTTACTTTGGAAAAAAAAATATTTTTTTAGTTACTTTGGAAAAAAAAATATTTTTTTAGTTACTTTGGAAAAAAAAATATTTTTTTAGTTACTTTGGAAAAAAAAATATTTTTTTAGTTTCTTTGGAAAAAAAAATATTTTTTTAGTTACTTTGGAAAAAAAAATATTTTTTTAGTTACTTTGGAAAAAAAATTATTTTTTTAGTTACTTTGGAAAAAAAAAAATTTTTTTAGTTACTTTGGAAAAAAAAATATTTTTTTAGTTACTTTGGAAAAAAAATTATTTTTTTAGTTACTTTGGGAAAAAAAATATTTTTTTAGTTACTTTGGAAAAAAAATTATTTTTTTAGTTACTTTGGAAAAAATAATATTTTTTTAGTTACTTTGGAAAAAAAAATATTTTTTTAATTACTTTGGAAAAAAAAAATTTTTTTTAGTTTCTTTGGAAAAAAAAAAAATTTTTTAGTTACTTTGGAAAAAAAAATATTTTTTTAGTTACTTTGGAAAACAAAAATATTTTTTTAGTTACTTTGGAAAAAAATAAATTTTTTAGTTACTTTGGAAAAAAAAATATTTTTTTAGTTACTTTGGAAAAAAAATAATTTTTTTAGTTACTTTGGAAAAAAAAATATTTTTTTAGTTTCTTTGGAAAAAAAAATATTTTTTTAGTTACTTTGGAAAAAAAAATATTTTTTTAGTTACTTTGGAAAAAAAAATATTTTTTTAGTTACTTTGGAAAAAAAAATATTTTTTTAGTTTCTTTGGAAAAAAAAATATTTTTTTAGTTACTTTGGAAAAAAAAATATTTTTTTAGTTACTTTGGAAAAAAAATATTTTTTTAGTTACTTTGGAAAAAAAAATATTTTTTTAGTTACTTTGGAAAAAAAAATATTTTTTTAGTTACTTTGGAAAAAAAAATATTTTTTTAGTTACTTTGGAAAAAAAAATATTTTTTTAGTTACTTTGGAAAAAAAAATTTTTTTTAGTTACTTTGGAAAAAAAATATTTTTTTAGTTACTTTGGAAAAAAAAATATTTTTTTAGTTACTTTGGAAAAAAAAATATTTTTTTAGTTACTTTGGAAAAAAAAATATTTTTTTAGTTTCTTTGGAAAAAAAAATATTTTTTTAGTTACTTTGGAAAAAAATATATTTTTTTAGTTACTTTGGAAAAAAATATATTTTTTTAGTTACTTTGGAAAAAAATATATTTTTTTAGTTACTTTGGAAAAAAAATATTTTTTTAGTTACTTTGGAAAAAAAAATATTTTTTTAGTTACTTTGGAAAAAAAAATATTTTTTTAGTTACTTTGGAAAAAAATATATTTTTTTAGTTACTTTGGAAAAAAAATATTTTTTTAGTTACTTTGGAAAAAAAAATATTTTTTTAGTTACTTTGGAAAAAAAAAATATTTTTTTAGTTACTTTGGAAAAAAAAATATTTTTTTAGTTTCTTTGGAAAAAAAAATTTTTTTTTAGTTACTTTGGAAAAAAAAATTTTTTTTTAGTTTCTTTGGAAAAAAAAAAAATTTTTTAGTTACTTTGGAAAAAAAAATATTTTTTTAGTTTCTTTGGAAAAAAAAATATTTTTTTAGTTACTTTGGAAAAAAAATATTTTTTTAGTTACTTTGGGAAAAAAAATATTTTTTTAGTTACTTTGGAAAAAAAATATTTTTTTAGTTACTTTGGAAAAAAAAAAATTTTTTAGTTACTTTGGAAAAAAAAATATTTTTTTAGTTACTTTGGAAAAAAAAATATTTTTTTAGTTTCTTTGGAAAAAAAAAATTTTTTTAGTTACTTTGGGAAAAAAAATATTTTTTTAGTTTCTTTGGAAAAAAAAATATTTTTTTAGTTACTTTGGAAAAAAAAATATTTTTTTAGTTACTTTGGAAAAAAAAAATTTTTTTTAGTTACTTTGGAAAAAAAAATATTTTTTTAGTTTCTTTGGAAAAAAAAATATTTTTTTAGTTACTTTGGAAAAAAAAATATTTTTTTAGTTACTTTGGAAAAAAAAATATTTTTTTAGTTACTTTGGAAAAAAAAATTTTTTTTAGTTACTTTGGAAAAAAAAAAAATTTTTTAGTTACTTTGGAAAAAAAATATATTTTTTAGTTTCTTTGGAAAGAAAAATATTTTTTTAGTTACTTTGGAAAAAAAAATATTTTTTTAGTTTCTTTGGAAAAAAATATATTTTTTTAGTTACTTTGGAAAAAAAAATATTTTTTTAGTTACTTTGGAAAAAAAAATATTTTTTTAGTTACTTTGGAAAAAAAAATATTTTTTTAGTTACTTTGGAAAAAAAAAATTTTTTTTAGTTACTTTGGAAAAAAATATATTTTTTTAGTTTCTTTGGAAAAAAAAAAAATTTTTTAGTTACTTTGGAAAAAAAAATATTTTTTTTAGTTACTTTGGAAAAAAAAATATTTTTTTAGTTACTTTGGAAAAAAAAATATTTTTTTAGTTACTTTGGAAAAAAAATATTTTTTTAGTTACTTTGGAAAAAAAAATATTTTTTTAGTTTCTTTGGAAAAAAAAAATTTTTTTTAGTTACTTTGGAAAAAAAAATATTTTTTTAGTTTCTTTGGAAAAAAAATATTTTTTTAGTTACTTTGGAAAAAAAAATATTTTTTTAGTTACTTTGGAAAAAAAAAATTTTTTTAGTTACTTTGGAAAAAAAAATATTTTTTTAGTTACTTTGGAAAAAAAAATATTTTTTTAGTTACTTTGGAAAAAAAATATTTTTTTAGTTACTTTGGAAAAAAAAATATTTTTTTAGTTACTTTGGAAAAAAAAAATATTTTTTTAGTTACTTTGGAAAAAAAAATATTTTTTTAGTTTCTTTGGAAAAAAAAATTTTTTTTTAGTTACTTTGGAAAAAAAAATTTTTTTTTAGTTTCTTTGGAAAAAAAAAAAAATTTTTAGTTACTTTGGAAAAAAAAATATTTTTTTAGTTTCTTTGGAAAAAAAAATATTTTTTTAGTTACTTTGGAAAAAAAATATTTTTTTAGTTACTTTGGGAAAAAAAATATTTTTTTAGTTACTTTGGAAAAAAAATATTTTTTTAGTTACTTTGGAAAAAAAAAAAATTTTTTAGTTACTTTGGAAAAAAAAATATTTTTTTAGTTACTTTGGAAAAAAAAATATTTTTTTAGTTTCTTTGGAAAAAAAAAATTTTTTTAGTTACTTTGGGAAAAAAAATATTTTTTTAGTTTCTTTGGAAAAAAAAATATTTTTTTAGTTACTTTGGAAAAAAAAATATTTTTTTAGTTACTTTGGAAAAAAAAAATTTTTTTTAGTTACTTTGGAAAAAAAAATATTTTTTTAGTTTCTTTGGAAAAAAATATATTTTTTTAGTTACTTTGGAAAAAAAAATATTTTTTTAGTTACTTTGGAAAAAAAAATATTTTTTTAGTTACTTTGGAAAAAAAAATTTTTTTTAGTTACTTTGGAAAAAAAAAAAAATTTTTAGTTACTTTGGAAAAAAAAATATTTTTTTAGTTTCTTTGGAAAAAAAAATATTTTTTTAGTTACTTTGGAAAAAAAATATTTTTTTAGTTACTTTGGGAAAAAAAATATTTTTTTAGTTACTTTGGAAAAAAAATATTTTTTTAGTTACTTTGGAAAAAAAAAAATTTTTTAGTTACTTTGGAAAAAAAAATATTTTTTTAGTTACTTTGGAAAAAAAAATATTTTTTTAGTTTCTTTGGAAAAAAAAATTTTTTTTAGTTACTTTGGGAAAAAAAATATTTTTTTAGTTTCTTTGGAAAAAAAAATATTTTTTTAGTTACTTTGGAAAAAAAAAATTTTTTTTAGTTACTTTGGAAAAAAAAAAATTTTTTTAGTTACTTTGGAAAAAAAAATATTTTTTTAGTTTCTTTGGAAAAAAAAATATTTTTTTAGTTACTTTGGAAAAAAAAATATTTTTTTAGTTACTTTGGAAAAAAAAATATTTTTTTAGTTACTTTGGAAAAAAAAAATTTTTTTAGTTACTTTGGAAAAAAAAAAAAATTTTTAGTTACTTTGGAAAAAAAATATATTTTTTAGTTTCTTTGGAAAGAAAAATATTTTTTTAGTTACTTTGGAAAAAAAAATATTTTTTTAGTTTCTTTGGAAAAAAATATATTTTTTTAGTTACTTTGGAAAAAAAAATATTTTTTTAGTTACTTTGGAAAAAAAAATATTTTTTTAGTTACTTTGGAAAAAAATATATTTTTTTAGTTACTTTGGAAAAAAAAAATTTTTTTTAGTTACTTTGGAAAAAAATATATTTTTTTAGTTTCTTTGGAAAAAAAAAAATTTTTTTAGTTACTTTGGAAAAAAAAATATTTTTTTTAGTTACTTTGGAAAAAAAAATATTTTTTTAGTTACTTTGGAAAAAAAAATATTTTTTTAGTTACTTTGGAAAAAAAATATTTTTTTAGTTACTTTGGAAAAAAAAATATTTTTTTAGTTTCTTTGGAAAAAAAAAAATTTTTTTAGTTACTTTGGAAAAAAAAATATTTTTTTAGTTTCTTTGGAAAAAAAATATTTTTTTAGTTACTTTGGAAAAAAATATATTTTTTTAGTTACTTTGGAAAAAAAAAATTTTTTTAGTTACTTTGGAAAAAAAAATATTTTTTTAGTTACTTTGGAAAAAAAAATATTTTTTTAGTTACTTTGGAAAAAAAATATTTTTTTAGTTTCTTTGGAAAAAAAAAAATTGTTTTAGTTACTTTGGAAAAAAAAATTTTTTTTAGTTACTTTGGGAAAAAAAATATTTTTTTAGTTTCTTTGGAAAAAAAAATATTTTTTTAGTTACTTTGGAAAAAAAAAATTTTTTTAGTTACTTTGGAAAAAAAAAAATTTTTTTAGTTACTTTGGAAAAAAAAATATTTTTTTAGTTTCTTTGGAAAAAAAATATTTTTTTAGTTACTTTGGAAAAAAAAATATTTTTTTAGTTACTTTGGAAAAAAAAATATTTTTTTAGTTACTTTGGAAAAAAAAAATTTTTTTAGTTACTTTGGAAAAAAAAAAAAATTTTTAGTTACTTTGGAAAAAAAATATATTTTTTAGTTTCTTTGGAAAGAAAAATATTTTTTTAGTTACTTTGGAAAAAAAAATATTTTTTTAGTTTCTTTGGAAAAAAATATATTTTTTTAGTTACTTTGGAAAAAAAAATATTTTTTTAGTTACTTTGGAAAAAAAAATATTTTTTTAGTTACTTTGGAAAAAAATATATTTTTTTAGTTACTTTGGAAAAAAAAAATTTTTTTTAGTTACTTTGGAAAAAAATATATTTTTTTAGTTTCTTTGGAAAAAAAAAAATTTTTTTAGTTACTTTGGAAAAAAAAATATTTTTTTTAGTTACTTTGGAAAAAAAAATATTTTTTTAGTTACTTTGGAAAAAAAAATATTTTTTTAGTTACTTTGGAAAAAAAATATTTTTTTAGTTACTTTGGAAAAAAAAATATTTTTTTAGTTTCTTTGGAAAAAAAAAAAATTTTTTAGTTACTTTGGAAAAAAAAATATTTTTTTAGTTTCTTTGGAAAAAAAATATTTTTTTAGTTACTTTGGAAAAAAATATATTTTTTTAGTTACTTTGGAAAAAAAAAATTTTTTTAGTTACTTTGGAAAAAAAAATATTTTTTTAGTTACTTTGGAAAAAAAAATATTTTTTTAGTTACTTTGGAAAAAAAATATTTTTTTAGTTTCTTTGGAAAAAAAAAAATTGTTTTAGTTACTTTGGAAAAAAAAATATTTTTTTAGTTACTTTGGAAAAAAAAATATTTTTTTAGTTACTTTGGAAAAAAAATATTTTTTTAGTTACTTTGGAAAAAAAAATATTTTTTTAGTTACTTTGGAAAAAAAAAAAATTTTTTAGTTTCTTTGGAAAAAAAAAAATTTTTTTAGTTACTTTGGAAAAAAAAATATTTTTTTAGTTACTTTGGAAAAAAAAATATTTTTTTAGTTACTTTGGAAAAAAAAAATTTTTTTAGTTACTTTGGAAAAAAAAAATTTTTTTTAGTTACTTTGGAAAAAAGAATATTTTTTTAGTTTCTTTGGAAAAAAAAAAAATTTTTTAGTTACTTTGGAAAAAAAAATATTTTTTTAGTTTCTTTGGGAAAAAAAATATTTTTTTAGTTACTTTGGAAAAAAAAATATTTTTTTAGTTACTTTGGAAAAAAAAATATTTTTTTAGTTACTTTGGAAAAAAAAATATTTTTTTAGTTACTTTGGAAAAAAAATATTTTTTTAGTTACTTTGGAAAAAAAAATATTTTTTTAGTTACTTTGGAAAAAAAAATGTTTTTTTAGTTACTTTGGAAAAAATTTTTTTTTTTAGTTACTTTGGAAAAAAAAATATTTTTTTAGTTACTTTGGAAAAAAAAATATTTTTTTAGTTACTTTGGGAAAAAAAATATTTTTTTAGTTACTTTGGAAAAAAATATATTTTTTTAGTTACTTTGGAAAAAAAAATGTTTTTTAGTTACTTTGGAAAAAAAAAAAAAATTTTAGTTACTTTGGAAAAAAAAATATGTTTTTAGTTTCTTTGGAAAAAAAAAAATTTTTTAGTTACTTTGGAAAAAAAAATATTTTTTTAGTTACTTTGGGAAAAAAAATATTTTTTTAGTTACTTTGGAAAAAAAAATATTTTTTTAGTTACTTTGGAAAAAAAATATTTTTTTAGTTACTTTGGAAAAAAATATATATTTTTTAGTTACTTTGGAAAAAAAAAAAATTTTTTAGTTACTTTGGAAAAAAAAATATTTTTTTAGTTACTTTGGAAAAAAAAATATTTTTTTAGTTACTTTGGAAAAAAAAATATTTTTTTAGTTACTTTGGAAAAAAAAAATTTTTTTAGTTACTTTGGAAAAAAAAAATTTTTTTTAGTTACTTTGGAAAAAAAATATATTTTTTAGTTTCTTTGGAAAGAAAAATATTTTTTTAGTTACTTTGGAAAAAAAAATATTTTTTTAGTTTCTTTGGAAAAAAATATATTTTTTTAGTTACTTTGGAAAAAAAATATTTTTTTAGTTACTTTGGAAAAAAAAATATTTTTTTAGTTACTTTGGAAAAAAAAATATTTTTTTAGTTACTTTGGAAAAAAAATATTTTTTTAGTTACTTTGGAAAAAAAAATATTTTTTTAGTTACTTTGGAAAAAAAAATATTTTTTTAGTTACTTTGGAAAAAAAAAATATTTTTTAGTTACTTTGGAAAAAAAAATATTTTTTTAGTTACTTTGGAAAAAAAAATATTTTTTTAGTTACTTTGGAAAAAAAAATATTTTTTTAGTTACTTTGGAAAAAAAAATATTTTTTTAGTTACTTTGGAAAAAAAAATATTTTTTTAGTTACTTTGGAAAAAAAAAATTTTTTTTAGTTACTTTGGAAAAAAATATATTTTTTTAGTTTCTTTGGAAAAAAAAAATTTTTTTAGTTACTTTGGAAAAAAAAATATTTTTTTTAGTTACTTTGGAAAAAAAAATATTTTTTTAGTTACTTTGGAAAAAAAAAAAATTTTTTAGTTTCTTTGGAAAAATTTTTTTTTTTTAGTTACTTTGGGAAAAAAAATATTTTTTTAGTTTCTTTGGAAAAAAAAATATTTTTTTAGTTACTTTGGAAAAAAAAATATTTTTTTAGTTACTTTGGAAAAAAAAAAATTTTTTTAGTTACTTTGGAAAAAAAAATATTTTTTTAGTTTCTTTGGAAAAAAAAATATTTTTTTAGTTACTTTGGAAAAAAAAATATTTTTTTAGTTACTTTGGAAAAAAAAATATTTTTTTAGTTACTTTGGAAAAAAAAATATTTTTTTAGTTACTTTGGAAAAAAAATTATTTTTTTAGTTACTTTGGGAAAAAAAATATTTTTTTAGTTACTTTGGAAAAAAAAATATTTTTTTAGTTACTTTGGAAAAAATAATATTTTTTTAGTTACTTTGGAAAAAAAAATATTTTTTTAATTACTTTGGAAAAAAAAAATTTTTTTTAGTTTCTTTGGAAAAAAAAAATTTTTTTTAGTTACTTTGGAAAAAAAAATATTTTTTTAGTTACTTTGGAAAACAAAAATATTTTTTTAGTTACTTTGGAAAAAAATAAATTTTTTAGTTACTTTGGAAAAAAAAATATTTTTTTAGTTACTTTGGAAAAAAAATAATTTTTTTAGTTACTTTGGAAAAAAAAATATTTTTTTAGTTTCTTTGGAAAAAAAAATATTTTTTTAGTTACTTTGGAAAAAAAAATATTTTTTTAGTTACTTTGGAAAAAAAAATATTTTTTTAGTTACTTTGGAAAAAAAAATATTTTTTTAGTTTCTTTGGAAAAAAAAATATTTTTTTAGTTACTTTGGAAAAAAAAATATTTTTTTAGTTACTTTGGAAAAAAAATATTTTTTTAGTTACTTTGGAAAAAAAAATATTTTTTTAGTTACTTTGGAAAAAAAAATATTTTTTTAGTTACTTTGGAAAAAAAAATATTTTTTTAGTTACTTTGGAAAAAAAAATATTTTTTTAGTTACTTTGGAAAAAAAAATATTTTTTTAGTTACTTTGGAAAAAAAATATTTTTTTAGTTACTTTGGAAAAAAAAATATTTTTTTAGTTACTTTGGAAAAAAAAATATTTTTTTAGTTACTTTGGAAAAAAAAATATTTTTTTAGTTTCTTTGGAAAAAAAAATATTTTTTTAGTTACTTTGGAAAAAAAAATATTTTTTTAGTTACTTTGGAAAAAAATATATTTTTTTAGTTACTTTGGAAAAAAATATATTTTTTTAGTTACTTTGGAAAAAAAATATTTTTTTAGTTACTTTGGAAAAAAAAATATTTTTTTAGTTACTTTGGAAAAAAAAATATTTTTTTAGTTACTTTGGAAAAAAATATATTTTTTTAGTTACTTTGGAAAAAATATATTTTTTTAGTTACTTTGGAAAAAAAAATATTTTTTTAGTTACTTTGGAAAAAAAAATATATTTTTTTAGTTACTTTGGAAAAAAAAATATTTTTTTAGTTACTTTGGAAAAAAAAATATTTTTTTAGTTTCTTTGGAAAAAAAAAAATTTTTTTAGTTACTTTGGAAAAAAAAATATTTTTTTTAGTTTCTTTGGAAAAAAAAATATTTTTTTAGTTACTTTGGAAAAAAAATATTTTTTTAGTTACTTTGGGAAAAAAAATATTTTTTTAGTTACTTTGGAAAAAAAATATTTTTTTAGTTACTTTGGAAAAAAAAAAATTTTTTAGTTACTTTGGAAAAAAAAAAAATTTTTTAGTTACTTTGGAAAAAAAAAAAAAATTTTAGTTTCTTTGGAAAAAAATTTTTTTTTTAGTTACTTTGGGAAAAAAAATATTTTTTTAGTTTCTTTGGAAAAAAAAATATTTTTTTAGTTACTTTGGAAAAAAAAAAATTTTTTTAGTTACTTTGGAAAAAAAAAAATTTTTTTAGTTACTTTGGAAAAAAAAATATTTTTTTAGTTTCTTTGGAAAAAAAAATATTTTTTTAGTTACTTTGGAAAAAAAAATATTTTTTTAGTTACTTTGGAAAAAAAAATATTTTTTTAGTTACTTTGGAAAAAAAAATTTTTTTTAGTTACTTTGGAAAAAAAAAAAAATTTTTAGTTACTTTGGAAAAAAAATATATTTTTTAGTTACTTTGGAAAAAAAATATTTTTTTAGTTACTTTGGAAAAAAAAATATTTTTTTAGTTACTTTGGAAAAAAAAATATTTTTTTAGTTACTTTGGAAAAAAAATATTTTTTTAGTTACTTTGGAAAAAAAAATATTTTTTTAGTTACTTTGGAAAAAAAAATATTTTTTTAGTTACTTTGGAAAAAAAAAATATTTTTTAGTTACTTTGGAAAAAAAAATATTTTTTTAGTTACTTTGGAAAAAAAAATATTTTTTTAGTTACTTTGGAAAAAAAAATATTTTTTTAGTTACTTTGGAAAAAAAAATATTTTTTTAGTTACTTTGGAAAAAAAAATATTTTTTTAGTTACTTTGGAAAAAAAAAATTTTTTTTAGTTACTTTGGAAAAAAATATATTTTTTTAGTTTCTTTGGAAAAAAAAAAATTTTTTTAGTTACTTTGGAAAAAAAAATATATTTTTTAGTTACTTTGGAAAAAAAAATATTTTTTTAGTTACTTTGGAAAAAAAAATATTTTTTTAGTTACTTTGGAAAAAAAATATTTTTTTAGTTACTTTGGAAAAAAAAATATTTTTTTAGTTTCTTTGGAAAAAAAAAAAATTTTTTAGTTACTTTGGAAAAAAAAATATTTTTTTAGTTTCTTTGGAAAAAAAATATTTTTTTAGTTACTTTGGAAAAAAAATATTTTTTTAGTTACTTTGGAAAAAAAAAATTTTTTTAGTTACTTTGGAAAAAAAAATATTTTTTTAGTTACTTTGGAAAAAAAAATATTTTTTTAGTTACTTTGGAAAAAAAATATTTTTTTAGTTTCTTTGGAAAAAAAAAATTGTTTTAGTTACTTTGGAAAAAAAAATATTTTTTTAGTTACTTTGGAAAAAAAAATATTTTTTTAGTTACTTTGGAAAAAAAATATTTTTTTAGTTACTTTGGAAAAAAAAAAAAAATTTTAGTTACTTTGGAAAAAAAAAAAAATTTTTAGTTACTTTGGAAAAAAAATATTTTTTTAGTTACTTTGGAAAAAAAAAATTTTTTTAGTTACTTTGGAAAAAAAAAAAATTTTTAGTTACTTTGGAAAAAAAAAATTTTTTTTAGTTACTTTGGGAAAAAAAATATTTTTTTAGTTACTTTGGAAAAAAAAATATTTTTTTAGTTTCTTTGGAAAAAAAAATATTTTTTTAGTTTCTTTGGAAAAAAAAATATTTTTTTAGTTACTTTGGAAAAAAAAATATTTTTTTAGTTACTTTGGAAAAAAAAATATTTTTTTAGTTACTTTGGAAAAAAAAATATTTTTTTAGTTACTTTGGAAAAAAAAATATTTTTTTAGTTTCTTTGGAAAAAAAAATATTTTTTTAGTTACTTTGGAAAAAAAAATATTTTTTTAGTTACTTTGGAAAAAAAATTATTTTTTTAGTTACTTTGGAAAAAAAAAATTTTTTTTAGTTACTTTGGAAAAAAAAATATTTTTTTAGTTACTTTGGAAAAAAAATTATTTTTTTAGTTACTTTGGGAAAAAAAATATTTTTTTAGTTACTTTGGAAAAAAAAATATTTTTTTAGTTACTTTGGAAAAAATAATATTTTTTTAGTTACTTTGGAAAAAAAAATATTTTTTTAATTACTTTGGAAAAAAAAAAAAATTTTTAGTTTCTTTGGAAAAAAAAAAATTTTTTTAGTTACTTTGGAAAAAAAAATATTTTTTTAGTTACTTTGGAAAACAAAAATATTTTTTTAGTTACTTTGGAAAAAAATAAATTTTTTAGTTACTTTGGAAAAAAAAATATTTTTTTAGTTACTTTGGAAAAAAAATAATTTTTTTAGTTACTTTGGAAAAAAAAATATTTTTTTAGTTTCTTTGGAAAAAAAAATATTTTTTTAGTTACTTTGGAAAAAAATATATTTTTTTAGTTACTTTGGAAAAAAAAATATTTTTTTAGTTACTTTGGAAAAAAAAATATTTTTTTAGTTTCTTTGGAAAAAAAAATATTTTTTTAGTTACTTTGGAAAAAAAAATATTTTTTTAGTTACTTTGGAAAAAAAATATTTTTTTAGTTACTTTGGAAAAAAAAATATTTTTTTAGTTACTTTGGAAAAAAAAATATTTTTTTAGTTACTTTGGAAAAAAAAATATTTTTTTAGTTACTTTGGAAAAAAAAATATTTTTTTAGTTACTTTGGAAAAAAAAAATTTTTTTAGTTACTTTGGAAAAAAAATATTTTTTTAGTTACTTTGGAAAAAAAAATATTTTTTTAGTTACTTTGGAAAAAAAAATATTTTTTTAGTTACTTTGGAAAAAAAAATATTTTTTTAGTTTCTTTGGAAAAAAAAATATTTTTTTAGTTACTTTGGAAAAAAATATATTTTTTTAGTTACTTTGGAAAAAAATATATTTTTTTAGTTACTTTGGAAAAAAATATATTTTTTTAGTTACTTTGGAAAAAAAATATTTTTTTAGTTACTTTGGAAAAAAAAATATTTTTTTAGTTACTTTGGAAAAAAAATATTTTTTTAGTTACTTTGGAAAAAAATATATTTTTTTAGTTACTTTGGAAAAAAAATATTTTTTTAGTTACTTTGGAAAAAAAAATATTTTTTTAGTTACTTTGGAAAAAAAAAATATTTTTTTAGTTACTTTGGAAAAAAAAATATTTTTTTAGTTTCTTTGGAAAAAAAAATTTTTTTTTAGTTACTTTGGAAAAAAAAATTTTTTTTTAGTTTCTTTGGAAAAAAAAAAAATTTTTTAGTTACTTTGGAAAAAAAAATATTTTTTTAGTTTCTTTGGAAAAAAAAATATTTTTTTAGTTACTTTGGAAAAAAAATATTTTTTTAGTTACTTTGGGAAAAAAAATATTTTTTTAGTTACTTTGGAAAAAAAATATTTTTTTAGTTACTTTGGAAAAAAAAAAAATTTTTAGTTACTTTGGAAAAAAAAATATTTTTTTAGTTACTTTGGAAAAAAAAATATTTTTTTAGTTTCTTTGGAAAAAAAAATTTTTTTTAGTTACTTTGGGAAAAAAAATATTTTTTTAGTTACTTTGGAAAAAAAAATATTTTTTTAGTTACTTTGGAAAAAAAAATATTTTTTTAGTTTCTTTGGAAAAAAAAATTTTTTTTAGTTACTTTGGGAAAAAAAATATTTTTTTAGTTTCTTTGGAAAAAAAAATATTTTTTTAGTTACTTTGGAAAAAAAAATATTTTTTTAGTTACTTTGGAAAAAAAAATATTTTTTTAGTTACTTTGGAAAAAAAAATTTTTTTTAGTTACTTTGGAAAAAAAAAAAATTTTTTAGTTACTTTGGAAAAAAAATATATTTTTTAGTTTCTTTGGAAAGAAAAATATTTTTTTAGTTACTTTGGAAAAAAAAATATTTTTTTAGTTTCTTTGGAAAAAAATATATTTTTTTAGTTACTTTGGAAAAAAAATATTTTTTTAGTTACTTTGGAAAAAAAAATATTTTTTTAGTTACTTTGGAAAAAAAAAATATTTTTTTAGTTACTTTGGAAAAAAAATATTTTTTTAGTTACTTTGGAAAAAAAAATATTTTTTTAGTTACTTTGGAAAAAAAAATATTTTTTTAGTTACTTTGGAAAAAAAAAATATTTTTTAGTTACTTTGGAAAAAAAAATATTTTTTTAGTTACTTTGGAAAAAAAAATATTTTTTTAGTTACTTTGGAAAAAAAAATATTTTTTTAGTTACTTTGGAAAAAAAAATATTTTTTTAGTTACTTTGGAAAAAAAAATATTTTTTTAGTTACTTTGGAAAAAAAAAATTTTTTTTAGTTACTTTGGAAAAAAATATATTTTTTTAGTTTCTTTGGAAAAAAAAAAATTTTTTTAGTTACTTTGGAAAAAAAAATATTTTTTTTAGTTACTTTGGAAAAAAAAATATTTTTTTAGTTACTTTGGAAAAAAAAATATTTTTTTAGTTACTTTGGAAAAAAAATATTTTTTTAGTTACTTTGGAAAAAAAAATATTTTTTTAGTTTCTTTGGAAAAAAAAAATTTTTTTTAGTTACTTTGGAAAAAAAAATATTTTTTTAGTTTCTTTGGAAAAAAAATATTTTTTTAGTTACTTTGGAAAAAAATATATTTTTTTAGTTACTTTGGAAAAAAAAAATTTTTTTAGTTACTTTGGAAAAAAAAATATTTTTTTAGTTACTTTGGAAAAAAAAATATTTTTTTAGTTACTTTGGAAAAAAAATATTTTTTTAGTTTCTTTGGAAAAAAAAAAATTGTTTTAGTTACTTTGGAAAAAAAAATATTTTTTTAGTTACTTTGGAAAAAAAAATATTTTTTTAGTTACTTTGGAAAAAAAATATTTTTTTAGTTACTTTGGAAAAAAAAATATTTTTTTAGTTACTTTGGAAAAAAAAAAAATTTTTTAGTTTCTTTGGAAAAAAAAAATTTTTTTTAGTTACTTTGGAAAAAAAAATATTTTTTTAGTTACTTTGGAAAAAAAAATATTTTTTTAGTTACTTTGGAAAAAAAAATTTTTTTTAGTTACTTTGGAAAAAAAAAATTTTTTTTTAGTTACTTTGGAAAAAAGAATATTTTTTTAGTTTCTTTGGAAAAAAAAAAATTTTTTTAGTTACTTTGGAAAAAAATATATTTTTTTAGTTACTTTGGAAAAAAAAAATTTTTTTAGTTACTTTGGAAAAAAAAATATTTTTTTAGTTACTTTGGAAAAAAAAATATTTTTTTAGTTACTTTGGAAAAAAAATATTTTTTTAGTTTCTTTGGAAAAAAAAAAATTGTTTTAGTTACTTTGGAAAAAAAAATATTTTTTTAGTTACTTTGGAAAAAAAAATATTTTTTTAGTTACTTTGGAAAAAAAATATTTTTTTAGTTACTTTGGAAAAAAAAATATTTTTTTAGTTACTTTGGAAAAAAAAAATTTTTTTAGTTTCTTTGGAAAAAAAAAAATTTTTTTAGTTACTTTGGAAAAAAAAATATTTTTTTAGTTACTTTGGAAAAAAAAATATTTTTTTAGTTACTTTGGAAAAAAAAATTTTTTTTAGTTACTTTGGAAAAAAAAAAATTTTTTTAGTTACTTTGGAAAAAAGAATATTTTTTTAGTTTCTTTGGAAAAAAAATAATTTTTTTAGTTACTTTGGAAAAAAAAATATTTTTTTAGTTTCTTTGGGAAAAAAAATATTTTTTTAGTTACTTTGGAAAAAAAAATATTTTTTTAGTTACTTTGGAAAAAAAAATATTTTTTTAGTTACTTTGGAAAAAAAAATATTTTTTTAGTTACTTTGGAAAAAAAATATTTTTTTAGTTACTTTGGAAAAAAAAATATTTTTTTAGTTACTTTGGAAAAAAAAATGTTTTTTTAGTTACTTTGGAAAAAAAAATTTTTTTTAGTTACTTTGGAAAAAAAAATATTTTTTTAGTTACTTTGGAAAAAAAAATATTTTTTTAGTTACTTTGGAAAAAAAAATATTTTTTTAGTTACTTTGGAAAAAAATATATTTTTTTAGTTACTTTGGGAAAAAAAATGTTTTTTAGTTACTTTGGAAAAAAAAAAAAAATTTTAGTTACTTTGGAAAAAAAAATATGTTTTTAGTTTCTTTGGAAAAAAAAAATTTTTTTAGTTACTTTGGAAAAAAAAATATTTTTTTAGTTACTTTGGAAAAAAAAATATTTTTTTAGTTACTTTGGAAAAAAAAATATTTTTTTAGTTTCTTTGGAAAAAAAAATATTTTTTTAGTTACTTTGGGAAAAAAAATATTTTTTTAGTTACTTTGGAAAAAAAAATATTTTTTTAGTTACTTTGGAAAAAAAATATTTTTTTAGTTACTTTGGAAAAAAATATATATTTTTTAGTTACTTTGGAAAAAAAAAAAAATTTTTAGTTACTTTGGAAAAAAAAATATTTTTTTAGTTACTTTGGAAAAAAAAATATTTTTTTAGTTACTTTGGAAAAAAAAATATTTTTTTAGTTACTTTGGAAAAAAAAAAATTTTTTAGTTACTTTGGAAAAAAAAAAATTTTTTTAGTTACTTTGGAAAAAAAATATATTTTTTAGTTTCTTTGGAAAGAAAAATATTTTTTTAGTTACTTTGGAAAAAAAAATATTTTTTTAGTTTCTTTGGAAAAAAATATATTTTTTTAGTTACTTTGGAAAAAAAATATTTTTTTAGTTACTTTGGAAAAAAAAATATTTTTTTAGTTACTTTGGAAAAAAAAAATATTTTTTTAGTTACTTTGGAAAAAAAATATTTTTTTAGTTACTTTGGAAAAAAAAATATTTTTTTAGTTACTTTGGAAAAAAAATATTTTTTTAGTTACTTTGGAAAAAAAAAATATTTTTTAGTTACTTTGGAAAAAAAAATATTTTTTTAGTTACTTTGGAAAAAAAAATATTTTTTTAGTTACTTTGGAAAAAAAAATATTTTTTTAGTTACTTTGGAAAAAAAAATATTTTTTTAGTTACTTTGGAAAAAAAAATATTTTTTTAGTTACTTTGGAAAAAAAAAATTTTTTTTAGTTACTTTGGAAAAAAATATATTTTTTTAGTTTCTTTGGAAAAAAAAAATTTTTTTTAGTTACTTTGGAAAAAAAAATATTTTTTTTAGTTACTTTGGAAAAAAAATATTTTTTTAGTTACTTTGGAAAAAAAAAAATTTTTTTAGTTTCTTTGGAAAAAATTTTTTTTTTTAGTTACTTTGGGAAAAAAAATATTTTTTTAGTTTCTTTGGAAAAAAAAATATTTTTTTAGTTACTTTGGAAAAAAAAATATTTTTTTAGTTACTTTGGAAAAAAAAAAATTTTTTTAGTTACTTTGGAAAAAAAAATATTTTTTTAGTTTCTTTGGAAAAAAAAATATTTTTTTAGTTACTTTGGAAAAAAAAATATTTTTTTAGTTACTTTGGAAAAAAAAATATTTTTTTAGTTACTTTGGAAAAAAAAATATTTTTTTAGTTACTTTGGAAAAAAAATTATTTTTTTAGTTACTTTGGGAAAAAAAATATTTTTTTAGTTACTTTGGAAAAAAAAATATTTTTTTAGTTACTTTGGAAAAAATAATATTTTTTTAGTTACTTTGGAAAAAAAAATATTTTTTTAATTACTTTGGAAAAAAAAAAATTTTTTTAGTTTCTTTGGAAAAAAAAAAATTTTTTAGTTACTTTGGAAAAAAAAATATTTTTTTAGTTACTTTGGAAAACAAAAATATTTTTTTAGTTACTTTGGAAAAAAATAAATTTTTTAGTTACTTTGGAAAAAAAAATATTTTTTTAGTTACTTTGGAAAAAAAATAATTTTTTTAGTTACTTTGGAAAAAAAAATATTTTTTTAGTTTCTTTGGAAAAAAAAATATTTTTTTAGTTACTTTGGAAAAAAAAATATTTTTTTAGTTACTTTGGAAAAAAAAATATTTTTTTAGTTACTTTGGAAAAAAAAATATTTTTTTAGTTTCTTTGGAAAAAAAAATATTTTTTTAGTTACTTTGGAAAAAAAAATATTTTTTTAGTTACTTTGGAAAAAAAATATTTTTTTAGTTACTTTGGAAAAAAAAATATTTTTTTAGTTACTTTGGAAAAAAAAATATTTTTTTAGTTACTTTGGAAAAAAAAATATTTTTTTAGTTACTTTGGAAAAAAAAATATTTTTTTAGTTACTTTGGAAAAAAAAATATTTTTTTAGTTACTTTGGAAAAAAAATATTTTTTTAGTTACTTTGGAAAAAAAAATATTTTTTTAGTTACTTTGGAAAAAAAAATATTTTTTTAGTTACTTTGGAAAAAAAAATATTTTTTTAGTTTCTTTGGAAAAAAAAATATTTTTTTAGTTACTTTGGAAAAAAAAATATTTTTTTAGTTACTTTGGAAAAAAATATATTTTTTTAGTTACTTTGGAAAAAAATATATTTTTTTAGTTACTTTGGAAAAAAAATATTTTTTTAGTTACTTTGGAAAAAAAAATATTTTTTTAGTTACTTTGGAAAAAAAAATATTTTTTTAGTTACTTTGGAAAAAAATATATTTTTTTAGTTACTTTGGAAAAAATATATTTTTTTAGTTACTTTGGAAAAAAAAATATTTTTTTAGTTACTTTGGAAAAAAAAAATATTTTTTTAGTTACTTTGGAAAAAAAAATATTTTTTTAGTTACTTTGGAAAAAAAAATATTTTTTTAGTTTCTTTGGAAAAAAAAAAATTTTTTTAGTTACTTTGGAAAAAAAAATATTTTTTTAGTTTCTTTGGAAAAAAAAATATTTTTTTAGTTACTTTGGAAAAAAAATATTTTTTTAGTTACTTTGGGAAAAAAAATATTTTTTTAGTTACTTTGGAAAAAAAATATTTTTTTAGTTACTTTGGAAAAAAAAAAATTTTTTAGTTACTTTGGAAAAAAAAATAATTTTTTAGTTACTTTGGAAAAAAAAAAAAAATTGTAGTTTCTTTGGAAAAAAAATTTTTTTTTAGTTACTTTGGGAAAAAAAATATTTTTTTAGTTTCTTTGGAAAAAAAAATATTTTTTTAGTTACTTTGGAAAAAAAAATATTTTTTTAGTTACTTTGGAAAAAAAAAAATTTTTTTAGTTACTTTGGAAAAAAAAATATTTTTTTAGTTTCTTTGGAAAAAAAAATATTTTTTTAGTTACTTTGGAAAAAAAAATATTTTTTTAGTTACTTTGGAAAAAAAAATATTTTTTTAGTTACTTTGGAAAAAAAAATTTTTTTTAGTTACTTTGGAAAAAAAAAAAAATTTTTAGTTACTTTGGAAAAAAAATATATTTTTTAGTTACTTTGGAAAAAAAATATTTTTTTAGTTACTTTGGAAAAAAAAATATTTTTTTAGTTACTTTGGAAAAAAAAATATTTTTTTAGTTACTTTGGAAAAAAAATATTTTTTTAGTTACTTTGGAAAAAAAAATATTTTTTTAGTTACTTTGGAAAAAAAAATATTTTTTTAGTTACTTTGGAAAAAAAAAATATTTTTTAGTTACTTTGGAAAAAAAAATATTTTTTTAGTTACTTTGGAAAAAAAAATATTTTTTTAGTTACTTTGGAAAAAAAAATATTTTTTTAGTTACTTTGGAAAAAAAAATATTTTTTTAGTTACTTTGGAAAAAAAAATATTTTTTTAGTTACTTTGGAAAAAAAAAATTTTTTTTAGTTACTTTGGAAAAAAATATATTTTTTTAGTTTCTTTGGAAAAAAAAAATTTTTTTTAGTTACTTTGGAAAAAAAAATATTTTTTTAGTTACTTTGGAAAAAAAAATATTTTTTTAGTTACTTTGGAAAAAAAATATTTTTTTAGTTTCTTTGGAAAAAAAAAATTGTTTTAGTTACTTTGGAAAAAAAAATATTTTTTTAGTTACTTTGGAAAAAAAAATATTTTTTTAGTTACTTTGGAAAAAAAATATTTTTTTAGTTACTTTGGAAAAAAAAAAAAAATTTTAGTTACTTTGGAAAAAAAAAAATTTTTTTAGTTACTTTGGAAAAAAAATATTTTTTTAGTTACTTTGGAAAAAAAAAATTTTTTTAGTTACTTTGGAAAAAAAAAAAAATTTTTAGTTACTTTGGAAAAAAAAAAATTTTTTTAGTTACTTTGGGAAAAAAAATATTTTTTTAGTTACTTTGGAAAAAAAAATATTTTTTTAGTTTCTTTGGAAAAAAAAATATTTTTTTAGTTTCTTTGGAAAAAAAAATATTTTTTTAGTTACTTTGGAAAAAAAAATATTTTTTTAGTTACTTTGGAAAAAAAAATATTTTTTTAGTTACTTTGGAAAAAAAAATATTTTTTTAGTTACTTTGGAAAAAAAAATATTTTTTTAGTTTCTTTGGAAAAAAAAATATTTTTTTAGTTACTTTGGAAAAAAAAATATTTTTTTAGTTACTTTGGAAAAAAAATTATTTTTTTAGTTACTTTGGAAAAAAAAAATTTTTTTTAGTTACTTTGGAAAAAAAAATATTTTTTTAGTTACTTTGGAAAAAAAATTATTTTTTTAGTTACTTTGGGAAAAAAAATATTTTTTTAGTTACTTTGGAAAAAAAATTATTTTTTTAGTTACTTTGGAAAAAATAATATTTTTTTAGTTACTTTGGAAAAAAAAATATTTTTTTAATTACTTTGGAAAAAAAAAAAATTTTTTAGTTTCTTTGGAAAAAAAAAAAATTTTTTAGTTACTTTGGAAAAAAAATATTTTTTTAGTTACTTTGGAAAAAAAAATATTTTTTTAGTTACTTTGGAAAAAAAAATATTTTTTTAGTTACTTTGGAAAAAAATATATTTTTTTAGTTACTTTGGAAAAAAAATATTTTTTTAGTTACTTTGGAAAAAAAAATTTTTTTTTAGTTACTTTGGAAAAAAAAAATATTTTTTTAGTTACTTTGGAAAAAAAAATATTTTTTTAGTTTCTTTGGAAAAAAAAATATTTTTTTAGTTTCTTTGGAAAAAAAAATATTTTTTTAGTTACTTTGGAAAAAAAATATTTTTTTAGTTACTTTGGGAAAAAAAATATTTTTTTAGTTACTTTGGAAAAAAAATATTTTTTTAGTTACTTTGGAAAAAAAAAAATTTTTTAGTTACTTTGGAAAAAAAAATATTTTTTTAGTTACTTTGGAAAAAAAAATATTTTTTTAGTTTCTTTGGAAAAAAAAATTTTTTTTAGTTACTTTGGGAAAAAAAATATTTTTTTAGTTTCTTTGGAAAAAAAAATATTTTTTTAGTTACTTTGGAAAAAAAAATATTTTTTTAGTTACTTTGGAAAAAAAAAAATTTTTTTAGTTACTTTGGAAAAAAAAATATTTTTTTAGTTTCTTTGGAAAAAAAAATATTTTTTTAGTTACTTTGGAAAAAAAAATATTTTTTTAGTTACTTTGGAAAAAAAAATATTTTTTTAGTTACTTTGGAAAAAAAAAATTTTTTTAGTTACTTTGGAAAAAAAAAAAATTTTTAGTTACTTTGGAAAAAAAATATATTTTTTAGTTTCTTTGGAAAGAAAAATATTTTTTTAGTTACTTTGGAAAAAAAAATATTTTTTTAGTTTCTTTGGAAAAAAATATATTTTTTTAGTTACTTTGGAAAAAAAATATTTTTTTAGTTACTTTGGAAAAAAAAATATTTTTTTAGTTACTTTGGAAAAAAAAAATATTTTTTTAGTTACTTTGGAAAAAAAATATTTTTTTAGTTACTTTGGAAAAAAAAATATTTTTTTAGTTACTTTGGAAAAAAAAATATTTTTTTAGTTACTTTGGAAAAAAAAAATATTTTTTAGTTACTTTGGAAAAAAAAATATTTTTTTAGTTACTTTGGAAAAAAAAATATTTTTTTAGTTACTTTGGAAAAAAAAATATTTTTTTAGTTACTTTGGAAAAAAAAATATTTTTTTAGTTACTTTGGAAAAAAAAATATTTTTTTAGTTACTTTGGAAAAAAAAAATTTTTTTTAGTTACTTTGGAAAAAAATATATTTTTTTAGTTTCTTTGGAAAAAAAAAAATTTTTTTAGTTACTTTGGAAAAAAAAATATTTTTTTTAGTTACTTTGGAAAAAAAAATATTTTTTTAGTTACTTTGGAAAAAAAAATATTTTTTTAGTTACTTTGGAAAAAAAATATTTTTTTAGTTACTTTGGAAAAAAAAATATTTTTTTAGTTTCTTTGGAAAAAAAAAATTTTTTTTAGTTACTTTGGGAAAAAAAATATTTTTTTAGTTACTTTGGAAAAAAAAATATTTTTTTAGTTACTTTGGAAAAAAAAATATTTTTTTAGTTTCTTTGGAAAAAAAAATTTTTTTTAGTTACTTTGGGAAAAAAAATATTTTTTTAGTTTCTTTGGAAAAAAAAATATTTTTTTAGTTACTTTGGAAAAAAAAATATTTTTTTAGTTACTTTGGAAAAAAAAATATTTTTTTAGTTACTTTGGAAAAAAAAATTTTTTTTAGTTACTTTGGAAAAAAAAAAAATTTTTTAGTTACTTTGGAAAAAAAATATATTTTTTAGTTTCTTTGGAAAGAAAAATATTTTTTTAGTTACTTTGGAAAAAAAAATATTTTTTTAGTTTCTTTGGAAAAAAATATATTTTTTTAGTTACTTTGGAAAAAAAATATTTTTTTAGTTACTTTGGAAAAAAAAATATTTTTTTAGTTACTTTGGAAAAAAAAAATATTTTTTTAGTTACTTTGGAAAAAAAATATTTTTTTAGTTACTTTGGAAAAAAAAATATTTTTTTAGTTACTTTGGAAAAAAAAATATTTTTTTAGTTACTTTGGAAAAAAAAAATATTTTTTAGTTACTTTGGAAAAAAAAATATTTTTTTAGTTACTTTGGAAAAAAAAATATTTTTTTAGTTACTTTGGAAAAAAAAATATTTTTTTAGTTACTTTGGAAAAAAAAATATTTTTTTAGTTACTTTGGAAAAAAAAATATTTTTTTAGTTACTTTGGAAAAAAAAAATTTTTTTTAGTTACTTTGGAAAAAAATATATTTTTTTAGTTTCTTTGGAAAAAAAAAAATTTTTTTAGTTACTTTGGAAAAAAAAATATTTTTTTTAGTTACTTTGGAAAAAAAAATATTTTTTTAGTTACTTTGGAAAAAAAAATATTTTTTTAGTTACTTTGGAAAAAAAATATTTTTTTAGTTACTTTGGAAAAAAAAATATTTTTTTAGTTTCTTTGGAAAAAAAAAATTTTTTTTAGTTACTTTGGAAAAAAAAATATTTTTTTAGTTTCTTTGGAAAAAAAATATTTTTTTAGTTACTTTGGAAAAAAATATATTTTTTTAGTTACTTTGGAAAAAAAAAATTTTTTTAGTTACTTTGGAAAAAAAAATATTTTTTTAGTTACTTTGGAAAAAAAAATATTTTTTTAGTTACTTTGGAAAAAAAATATTTTTTTAGTTTCTTTGGAAAAAAAAAATTGTTTTAGTTACTTTGGAAAAAAAAATATTTTTTTAGTTACTTTGGAAAAAAAAATATTTTTTTAGTTACTTTGGAAAAAAAATATTTTTTTAGTTACTTTGGAAAAAAAAATATTTTTTTAGTTACTTTGGAAAAAAAAAAAATTTTTTAGTTTCTTTGGAAAAAAAAAATTTTTTTTAGTTACTTTGGAAAAAAAAATATTTTTTTAGTTACTTTGGAAAAAAAAATATTTTTTTAGTTACTTTGGAAAAAAAAATTTTTTTTAGTTACTTTGGAAAAAAAAAATTTTTTTTTAGTTACTTTGGAAAAAAGAATATTTTTTTAGTTTCTTTGGAAAAAAAAAAATTTTTTTAGTTACTTTGGAAAAAAATATATTTTTTTAGTTACTTTGGAAAAAAAAAATTTTTTTAGTTACTTTGGAAAAAAAAATATTTTTTTAGTTACTTTGGAAAAAAAAATATTTTTTTAGTTACTTTGGAAAAAAAATATTTTTTTAGTTTCTTTGGAAAAAAAAAATTGTTTTAGTTACTTTGGAAAAAAAAATATTTTTTTAGTTACTTTGGAAAAAAAAATATTTTTTTAGTTACTTTGGAAAAAAAATATTTTTTTAGTTACTTTGGAAAAAAAAATATTTTTTTAGTTACTTTGGAAAAAAAAAAATTTTTTAGTTTCTTTGGAAAAAAAAAAATTTTTTTAGTTACTTTGGAAAAAAAAATATTTTTTTAGTTACTTTGGAAAAAAAAATATTTTTTTAGTTACTTTGGAAAAAAAAATTTTTTTTAGTTACTTTGGAAAAAAAAAAATTTTTTTAGTTACTTTGGAAAAAAGAATATTTTTTTAGTTTCTTTGGAAAAAAAATAATTTTTTTAGTTACTTTGGAAAAAAAAATATTTTTTTAGTTTCTTTGGGAAAAAAAATATTTTTTTAGTTACTTTGGAAAAAAAAATATTTTTTTAGTTACTTTGGAAAAAAAAATATTTTTTTAGTTACTTTGGAAAAAAAAATATTTTTTTAGTTACTTTGGAAAAAAAATATTTTTTTAGTTACTTTGGAAAAAAAAATATTTTTTTAGTTACTTTGGAAAAAAAAATGTTTTTTTAGTTACTTTGGAAAAAAAATTTTTTTTTAGTTACTTTGGAAAAAAAAATATTTTTTTAGTTACTTTGGAAAAAAAAATATTTTTTTAGTTACTTTGGAAAAAAAAATATTTTTTTAGTTACTTTGGAAAAAAATATATTTTTTTAGTTACTTTGGGAAAAAAAATGTTTTTTAGTTACTTTGGAAAAAAAAAAAAAATTTTAGTTACTTTGGAAAAAAAAATATGTTTTTAGTTTCTTTGGAAAAAAAAAAATTTTTTAGTTACTTTGGAAAAAAAAATATTTTTTTAGTTACTTTGGAAAAAAAAATATTTTTTTAGTTACTTTGGAAAAAAAAATATTTTTTTAGTTTCTTTGGAAAAAAAAATATTTTTTTAGTTACTTTGGGAAAAAAAATATTTTTTTAGTTACTTTGGAAAAAAAAATATTTTTTTAGTTACTTTGGAAAAAAAATATTTTTTTAGTTACTTTGGAAAAAAATATATATTTTTTAGTTACTTTGGAAAAAAAAAAAAATTTTTAGTTACTTTGGAAAAAAAAATATTTTTTTAGTTACTTTGGAAAAAAAAATATTTTTTTAGTTACTTTGGAAAAAAAAATATTTTTTTAGTTACTTTGGAAAAAAAAAAATTTTTTAGTTACTTTGGAAAAAAAAAAATTTTTTTAGTTACTTTGGAAAAAAAATATATTTTTTAGTTTCTTTGGAAAGAAAAATATTTTTTTAGTTACTTTGGAAAAAAAAATATTTTTTTAGTTTCTTTGGAAAAAAATATATTTTTTTAGTTACTTTGGAAAAAAAATATTTTTTTAGTTACTTTGGAAAAAAAAATATTTTTTTAGTTACTTTGGAAAAAAAAAATATTTTTTTAGTTACTTTGGAAAAAAAATATTTTTTTAGTTACTTTGGAAAAAAAAATATTTTTTTAGTTACTTTGGAAAAAAAATATTTTTTTAGTTACTTTGGAAAAAAAAAATATTTTTTAGTTACTTTGGAAAAAAAAATATTTTTTTAGTTACTTTGGAAAAAAAAATATTTTTTTAGTTACTTTGGAAAAAAAAATATTTTTTTAGTTACTTTGGAAAAAAAAATATTTTTTTAGTTACTTTGGAAAAAAAAATATTTTTTTAGTTACTTTGGAAAAAAAAAATTTTTTTTAGTTACTTTGGAAAAAAATATATTTTTTTAGTTTCTTTGGAAAAAAAAAATTTTTTTTAGTTACTTTGGAAAAAAAAATATTTTTTTTAGTTACTTTGGAAAAAAAATATTTTTTTAGTTACTTTGGAAAAAAAAAAATTTTTTTAGTTTCTTTGGAAAAAATTTTTTTTTTTAGTTACTTTGGGAAAAAAAATATTTTTTTAGTTTCTTTGGAAAAAAAAATATTTTTTTAGTTACTTTGGAAAAAAAAAAATTTTTTTAGTTACTTTGGAAAAAAAAAAATTTTTTTAGTTACTTTGGAAAAAAAAATATTTTTTTAGTTTCTTTGGAAAAAAAAATATTTTTTTAGTTACTTTGGAAAAAAAAATATTTTTTTAGTTACTTTGGAAAAAAAAATATTTTTTTAGTTACTTTGGAAAAAAAAATATTTTTTTAGTTACTTTGGAAAAAAAATTATTTTTTTAGTTACTTTGGGAAAAAAAATATTTTTTTAGTTACTTTGGAAAAAAAAATATTTTTTTAGTTACTTTGGAAAAAATAATATTTTTTTAGTTACTTTGGAAAAAAAAATATTTTTTTAATTACTTTGGAAAAAAAAAAATTTTTTTAGTTTCTTTGGAAAAAAAAAAATTTTTTAGTTACTTTGGAAAAAAAAATATTTTTTTAGTTACTTTGGAAAACAAAAATATTTTTTTAGTTACTTTGGAAAAAAATAAATTTTTTAGTTACTTTGGAAAAAAAAATATTTTTTTAGTTACTTTGGAAAAAAAATAATTTTTTTAGTTACTTTGGAAAAAAAAATATTTTTTTAGTTACTTTGGAAAAAAAAATATTTTTTTAGTTACTTTGGAAAAAAAAATATTTTTTTAGTTACTTTGGAAAAAAAAATATTTTTTTAGTTACTTTGGAAAAAAAAATATTTTTTTAGTTTCTTTGGAAAAAAAAATATTTTTTTAGTTACTTTGGAAAAAAAAATATTTTTTTAGTTACTTTGGAAAAAAAATATTTTTTTAGTTACTTTGGAAAAAAAAATATTTTTTTAGTTACTTTGGAAAAAAAAATATTTTTTTAGTTACTTTGGAAAAAAAAATATTTTTTTAGTTACTTTGGAAAAAAAAATATTTTTTTAGTTACTTTGGAAAAAAAAATATTTTTTTAGTTACTTTGGAAAAAAAATATTTTTTTAGTTACTTTGGAAAAAAAAATATTTTTTTAGTTACTTTGGAAAAAAAAATATTTTTTTAGTTACTTTGGAAAAAAAAATATTTTTTTAGTTTCTTTGGAAAAAAAAATATTTTTTTAGTTACTTTGGAAAAAAAAATATTTTTTTAGTTACTTTGGAAAAAAATATATTTTTTTAGTTACTTTGGAAAAAAATATATTTTTTTAGTTACTTTGGAAAAAAAATATTTTTTTAGTTACTTTGGAAAAAAAAATATTTTTTTAGTTACTTTGGAAAAAAAAATATTTTTTTAGTTACTTTGGAAAAAAATATATTTTTTTAGTTACTTTGGAAAAAATATATTTTTTTAGTTACTTTGGAAAAAAAAATATTTTTTTAGTTACTTTGGAAAAAAAAAATATTTTTTTAGTTACTTTGGAAAAAAAAATATTTTTTTAGTTACTTTGGAAAAAAAAATATTTTTTTAGTTTCTTTGGAAAAAAAAAAATTTTTTTAGTTACTTTGGAAAAAAAAATATTTTTTTAGTTTCTTTGGAAAAAAAAATATTTTTTTAGTTACTTTGGAAAAAAAATATTTTTTTAGTTACTTTGGGAAAAAAAATATTTTTTTAGTTACTTTGGAAAAAAAATATTTTTTTAGTTACTTTGGAAAAAAAAAAATTTTTTAGTTACTTTGGAAAAAAAAATAATTTTTTAGTTACTTTGGAAAAAAAAAAAAAATTGTAGTTTCTTTGGAAAAAAAATTTTTTTTTAGTTACTTTGGGAAAAAAAATATTTTTTTAGTTTCTTTGGAAAAAAAAATATTTTTTTAGTTACTTTGGAAAAAAAAATATTTTTTTAGTTACTTTGGAAAAAAAAAAATTTTTTTAGTTACTTTGGAAAAAAAAATATTTTTTTAGTTTCTTTGGAAAAAAAAATATTTTTTTAGTTACTTTGGAAAAAAAAATATTTTTTTAGTTACTTTGGAAAAAAAAATATTTTTTTAGTTACTTTGGAAAAAAAAATTTTTTTTAGTTACTTTGGAAAAAAAAAAAAATTTTTAGTTACTTTGGAAAAAAAATATATTTTTTAGTTACTTTGGAAAAAAAATATTTTTTTAGTTACTTTGGAAAAAAAAATATTTTTTTAGTTACTTTGGAAAAAAAAATATTTTTTTAGTTACTTTGGAAAAAAAATATTTTTTTAGTTACTTTGGAAAAAAAAATATTTTTTTAGTTACTTTGGAAAAAAAAATATTTTTTTAGTTACTTTGGAAAAAAAAAATATTTTTTAGTTACTTTGGAAAAAAAAATATTTTTTTAGTTACTTTGGAAAAAAAAATATTTTTTTAGTTACTTTGGAAAAAAAAATATTTTTTTAGTTACTTTGGAAAAAAAAATATTTTTTTAGTTACTTTGGAAAAAAAAATATTTTTTTAGTTACTTTGGAAAAAAAAAATTTTTTTTAGTTACTTTGGAAAAAAATATATTTTTTTAGTTTCTTTGGAAAAAAAAAATTTTTTTTAGTTACTTTGGAAAAAAAAATATTTTTTTAGTTACTTTGGAAAAAAAAATATTTTTTTAGTTACTTTGGAAAAAAAATATTTTTTTAGTTTCTTTGGAAAAAAAAAATTGTTTTAGTTACTTTGGAAAAAAAAATATTTTTTTAGTTACTTTGGAAAAAAAAATATTTTTTTAGTTACTTTGGAAAAAAAATATTTTTTTAGTTACTTTGGAAAAAAAAAAAAAATTTTAGTTACTTTGGAAAAAAAAAAATTTTTTTAGTTACTTTGGAAAAAAAATATTTTTTTAGTTACTTTGGAAAAAAAAAATTTTTTTAGTTACTTTGGAAAAAAAAAAAAATTTTTAGTTACTTTGGAAAAAAAAAAATTTTTTTAGTTACTTTGGGAAAAAAAATATTTTTTTAGTTACTTTGGAAAAAAAAATATTTTTTTAGTTTCTTTGGAAAAAAAAATATTTTTTTAGTTTCTTTGGAAAAAAAAATATTTTTTTAGTTACTTTGGAAAAAAAAATATTTTTTTAGTTACTTTGGAAAAAAAAATATTTTTTTAGTTACTTTGGAAAAAAAAATATTTTTTTAGTTACTTTGGAAAAAAAAATATTTTTTTAGTTTCTTTGGAAAAAAAAATATTTTTTTAGTTACTTTGGAAAAAAAAATATTTTTTTAGTTACTTTGGAAAAAAAATTATTTTTTTAGTTACTTTGGAAAAAAAAAATTTTTTTTAGTTACTTTGGAAAAAAAAATATTTTTTTAGTTACTTTGGAAAAAAAATTATTTTTTTAGTTACTTTGGGAAAAAAAATATTTTTTTAGTTACTTTGGAAAAAAAATTATTTTTTTAGTTACTTTGGAAAAAATAATATTTTTTTAGTTACTTTGGAAAAAAAAATATTTTTTTAATTACTTTGGAAAAAAAAAAAATTTTTTAGTTTCTTTGGAAAAAAAAAAAATTTTTTAGTTACTTTGGAAAAAAAATATTTTTTTAGTTACTTTGGAAAAAAAAATATTTTTTTAGTTACTTTGGAAAAAAAAATATTTTTTTAGTTACTTTGGAAAAAAATATATTTTTTTAGTTACTTTGGAAAAAAAATATTTTTTTAGTTACTTTGGAAAAAAAAATTTTTTTTTAGTTACTTTGGAAAAAAAAAATATTTTTTTAGTTACTTTGGAAAAAAAAATATTTTTTTAGTTTCTTTGGAAAAAAAAATATTTTTTTAGTTTCTTTGGAAAAAAAAATATTTTTTTAGTTACTTTGGAAAAAAAATATTTTTTTAGTTACTTTGGGAAAAAAAATATTTTTTTAGTTACTTTGGAAAAAAAATATTTTTTTAGTTACTTTGGAAAAAAAAAAATTTTTTAGTTACTTTGGAAAAAAAAATATTTTTTTAGTTACTTTGGAAAAAAAAATATTTTTTTAGTTTCTTTGGAAAAAAAAATTTTTTTTAGTTACTTTGGGAAAAAAAATATTTTTTTAGTTTCTTTGGAAAAAAAAATATTTTTTTAGTTACTTTGGAAAAAAAAATATTTTTTTAGTTACTTTGGAAAAAAAAAAATTTTTTTAGTTACTTTGGAAAAAAAAATATTTTTTTAGTTTCTTTGGAAAAAAAAATATTTTTTTAGTTACTTTGGAAAAAAAAATATTTTTTTAGTTACTTTGGAAAAAAAAATATTTTTTTAGTTACTTTGGAAAAAAAAAATTTTTTTAGTTACTTTGGAAAAAAAAAAAATTTTTAGTTACTTTGGAAAAAAAATATATTTTTTAGTTTCTTTGGAAAGAAAAATATTTTTTTAGTTACTTTGGAAAAAAAAATATTTTTTTAGTTTCTTTGGAAAAAAATATATTTTTTTAGTTACTTTGGAAAAAAAATATTTTTTTAGTTACTTTGGAAAAAAAAATATTTTTTTAGTTACTTTGGAAAAAAAAAATATTTTTTTAGTTACTTTGGAAAAAAAATATTTTTTTAGTTACTTTGGAAAAAAAAATATTTTTTTAGTTACTTTGGAAAAAAAAATATTTTTTTAGTTACTTTGGAAAAAAAAAATATTTTTTAGTTACTTTGGAAAAAAAAATATTTTTTTAGTTACTTTGGAAAAAAAAATATTTTTTTAGTTACTTTGGAAAAAAAAATATTTTTTTAGTTACTTTGGAAAAAAAAATATTTTTTTAGTTACTTTGGAAAAAAAAATATTTTTTTAGTTACTTTGGAAAAAAAAAATTTTTTTTAGTTACTTTGGAAAAAAATATATTTTTTTAGTTTCTTTGGAAAAAAAAAAATTTTTTTAGTTACTTTGGAAAAAAAAATATTTTTTTTAGTTACTTTGGAAAAAAAAATATTTTTTTAGTTACTTTGGAAAAAAAAATATTTTTTTAGTTACTTTGGAAAAAAAATATTTTTTTAGTTACTTTGGAAAAAAAAATATTTTTTTAGTTTCTTTGGAAAAAAAAAATTTTTTTTAGTTACTTTGGAAAAAAAAATATTTTTTTAGTTTCTTTGGAAAAAAAATATTTTTTTAGTTACTTTGGAAAAAAATATATTTTTTTAGTTACTTTGGAAAAAAAAAATTTTTTTAGTTACTTTGGAAAAAAAAATATTTTTTTAGTTACTTTGGAAAAAAAAATATTTTTTTAGTTACTTTGGAAAAAAAATATTTTTTTAGTTTCTTTGGAAAAAAAAAATTGTTTTAGTTACTTTGGAAAAAAAAATATTTTTTTAGTTACTTTGGAAAAAAAAATATTTTTTTAGTTACTTTGGAAAAAAAATATTTTTTTAGTTACTTTGGAAAAAAAAATATTTTTTTAGTTACTTTGGAAAAAAAAAAAAATTTTTAGTTTCTTTGGAAAAAAAAAATTTTTTTTAGTTACTTTGGAAAAAAAAATATTTTTTTAGTTACTTTGGAAAAAAAAATATTTTTTTAGTTACTTTGGAAAAAAAAATTTTTTTTAGTTACTTTGGAAAAAAAAAATTTTTTTTAGTTACTTTGGAAAAAAGAATATTTTTTTAGTTTCTTTGGAAAAAAAAAAATTTTTTTAGTTACTTTGGAAAAAAAAATATTTTTTTAGTTTCTTTGGGAAAAAAAATATTTTTTTAGTTACTTTGGAAAAAAAAATATTTTTTTAGTTACTTTGGAAAAAAAAATATTTTTTTAGTTACTTTGGGAAAAAAAATATTTTTTTAGTTACTTTGGAAAAAAAATATTTTTTTAGTTACTTTGGAAAAAAAAATATTTTTTTAGTTACTTTGGAAAAAAAAATGTTTTTTTAGTTACTTTGGAAAAAAAAAATTTTTTTAGTTACTTTGGAAAAAAAAATATTTTTTTAGTTACTTTGGAAAAAAAAATATTTTTTTAGTTACTTTGGAAAAAAAAATATTTTTTTAGTTACTTTGGAAAAAAATATATTTTTTTAGTTACTTTGGAAAAAAAAAATGTTTTTTAGTTACTTTGGAAAAAAAAAAAAAATTTTAGTTACTTTGGAAAAAAAAATATGTTTTTAGTTTCTTTGGAAAAAAAAATTTTTTTTAGTTACTTTGGAAAAAAAAATATTTTTTTAGTTACTTTGGAAAAAAAAATATTTTTTTAGTTACTTTGGAAAAAAAAATATTTTTTTAGTTTCTTTGGGAAAAAAAATATTTTTTTAGTTACTTTGGGAAAAAAAATATTTTTTTAGTTACTTTGGAAAAAAAAATATTTTTTTAGTTACTTTGGAAAAAAAATATTTTTTTAGTTACTTTGGAAAAAAATATATATTTTTTAGTTACTTTGGAAAAAAAAAAAATTTTTTAGTTACTTTGGAAAAAAAAATATTTTTTTAGTTACTTTGGAAAAAAAAATATTTTTTTAGTTACTTTGGAAAAAAAAATATTTTTTTAGTTACTTTGGAAAAAAAAAATTTTTTTAGTTACTTTGGAAAAAAAAAATTTTTTTTAGTTACTTTGGAAAAAAAATATATTTTTTAGTTTCTTTGGAAAGAAAAATATTTTTTTAGTTACTTTGGAAAAAAAAATATTTTTTTAGTTTCTTTGGAAAAAAAAATATTTTTTTAGTTACTTTGGAAAAAAAATATTTTTTTAGTTACTTTGGAAAAAAAAATATTTTTTTAGTTACTTTGGAAAAAAAAAATATTTTTTTAGTTACTTTGGAAAAAAAATATTTTTTTAGTTACTTTGGAAAAAAAAATATTTTTTTAGTTACTTTGGAAAAAAAAATATTTTTTTAGTTACTTTGGAAAAAAAAAATATTTTTTAGTTACTTTGGAAAAAAAAATATTTTTTTAGTTACTTTGGAAAAAAAAATATTTTTTTAGTTACTTTGGAAAAAAAAATATTTTTTTAGTTACTTTGGAAAAAAAAAAAAATTTTTAGTTTCTTTGGAAAAAAAAAATTTTTTTTAGTTACTTTGGAAAAAAAAATATTTTTTTAGTTACTTTGGAAAAAAAAATATTTTTTTAGTTACTTTGGAAAAAAAAATTTTTTTTAGTTACTTTGGAAAAAAAAATATTTTTTTAGTTACTTTGGAAAAAAAAATATTTTTTTAGTTACTTTGGGAAAAAAAATATTTTTTTAGTTACTTTGGAAAAAAAATATTTTTTTAGTTACTTTGGAAAAAAAAATATTTTTTTAGTTACTTTGGAAAAAAAAATGTTTTTTTAGTTACTTTGGAAAAAAAATTTTTTTTTAGTTACTTTGGAAAAAAAAATGTTTTTTTAGTTACTTTGGAAAAAAAAATATTTTTTTAGTTACTTTGGAAAAAAAAATTTTTTTTTAGTTACTTTGGAAAAAATATATTTAAAAAAAATGTTTTTTAGTTACTTTGGAAAAAAAAAAAAAATTTTAGTTACTTTGGAAAAAAAAATATGTTTTTAGTTTCTTTGGAAAAAAAAAAATTTTTTAGTTACTTTGGAAAAAAAAATATTTTTTTAGTTACTTTGGAAAAAAAAATATTTTTTTAGTTACTTTGGAAAAAAAAATATTTTTTTAGTTTCTTTGGAAAAAAAAATATTTTTTTAGTTACTTTGGGAAAAAAAATATTTTTTTAGTTACTTTGGAAAAAAAAATATTTTTTTAGTTACTTTGGAAAAAAAATATTTTTTTAGTTACTTTGGAAAAAAATATATATTTTTTAGTTACTTTGGAAAAAAAAAAAATTTTTTAGTTACTTTGGAAAAAAAAATATTTTTTTAGTTACTTTGGAAAAAAAAATATTTTTTTAGTTACTTTGGAAAAAAAAATATTTTTTTAGTTACTTTGGAAAAAAAAATTTTTTTTAGTTACTTTGGAAAAAAAAAATTTTTTTTAGTTACTTTGGAAAAAAAATATATTTTTTAGTTTCTTTGGAAAGAAAAATATTTTTTTAGTTACTTTGGAAAAAAAAATATTTTTTTAGTTTCTTTGGAAAAAAATATATATTTTTTAGTTACTTTGGAAAAAAAATATTTTTTTAGTTACTTTGGAAAAAAAAATATTTTTTTAGTTACTTTGGAAAAAAAAAATATTTTTTTAGTTACTTTGGAAAAAAAATATTTTTTTAGTTACTTTGGAAAAAAAAATATTTTTTTAGTTACTTTGGAAAAAAAAATATTTTTTTAGTTACTTTGGAAAAAAAAAAATTTTTTAGTTACTTTGGAAAAAAAAATATTTTTTTAGTTACTTTGGAAAAAAAAATATTTTTTTAGTTACTTTGGAAAAAAAAATATTTTTTTAGTTACTTTGGAAAAAAAAATATTTTTTTAGTTACTTTGGAAAAAAAAATATTTTTTTAGTTACTTTGGAAAAAAAAAATTTTTTTTAGTTACTTTGGAAAAAAATATATTTTTTTAGTTTCTTTGGAAAAAAAAAATTTTTTTTAGTTACTTTGGAAAAAAAAATATTTTTTTTAGTTACTTTGGAAAAAAAAATATTTTTTTAGTTACTTTGGAAAAAAAAATATTTTTTTAGTTACTTTGGAAAAAAAATATTTTTTTAGTTACTTTGGAAAAAAAAATATTTTTTTAGTTTCTTTGGAAAAAAAATTTTTTTTTTAGTTACTTTGGAAAAAAAAATATTTTTTTAGTTTCTTTGGAAAAAAAATATTTTTTTAGTTACTTTGGAAAAAAATATATTTTTTTAGTTACTTTGGAAAAAAAAATTTTTTTTAGTTACTTTGGAAAAAAAAATATTTTTTTAGTTACTTTGGAAAAAAAAATATTTTTTTAGTTACTTTGGAAAAAAAATATTTTTTTAGTTTCTTTGGAAAAAAAAATTGTTTTAGTTACTTTGGAAAAAAAAATATTTTTTTAGTTACTTTGGAAAAAAAAATATTTTTTTAGTTACTTTGGAAAAAAAAAATTTTTTTTAGTTACTTTGGAAAAAAAAAATTTTTTTTAGTTACTTTGGAAAAAAGAATATTTTTTTAGTTACTTTGGAAAAAAAATATTTTTTTAGTTTCTTTGGAAAAAAAAAATTGTTTTAGTTACTTTGGAAAAAAAAATATTTTTTTAGTTACTTTGGAAAAAAAAATATTTTTTTAGTTACTTTGGAAAAAAAAAATTTTTTTTAGTTACTTTGGAAAAAAAAAATTTTTTTTAGTTACTTTGGAAAAAAGAATATTTTTTTAGTTTCTTTGGAAAAAAAAAAATTTTTTTAGTTACTTTGGAAAAAAAAATATTTTTTTAGTTTCTTTGGGAAAAAAAATATTTTTTTAGTTACTTTGGAAAAAAAAATATTTTTTTAGTTACTTTGGAAAAAAAAATATTTTTTTAGTTACTTTGGAAAAAAAATATTTTTTTAGTTACTTTGGAAAAAAAAATATTTTTTTAGTTACTTTGGAAAAAAAAATGTTTTTTTAGTTACTTTGGAAAAAAAAATTTTTTTAGTTACTTTGGAAAAAAAAAAATTTTTTTAGTTACTTTGGAAAAAAAAATATTTTTTTAGTTACTTTGGAAAAAAAAATATTTTTTTAGTTACTTTGGAAAAAAAAATATTTTTTTAGTTACTTTGGAAAAAAAAAATGTTTTTTAGTTACTTTGGAAAAAAAAAAATTTTTTTAGTTACTTTGGAAAAAAAAATATGTTTTTAGTTTCTTTGGAAAAAAAAAAAATTTTTTAGTTACTTTGGAAAAAAAAATATTTTTTTAGTTACTTTGGAAAAAAAAATATTTTTTTAGTTACTTTGGAAAAAAAAATATTTTTTTAGTTTCTTTGGAAAAAAAAATATTTTTTTAGTTACTTTGGGAAAAAATATATATTTTTTAGTTACTTTGGAAAAAAAAATATTTTTTTTAGTTACTTTGGAAAAAAAAATATTTTTTTAGTTACTTTGGAAAAAAAAATATTTTTTTAGTTACTTTGGAAAAAAAAATATTTTTTTAGTTACTTTGGAAAAAAAAATATTTTTTTAGTTACTTTGGAAAAAAAATATTTTTTTAGTTACTTTGGAAAAAAAATATTTTTTTTAGTTACTTTGGAAAATTTTTTTTTTTTTTTGTTACTTTGGAAAAAAAAATTTTTTTTTAGTTACTTTGGAAAAAAAATTATTTTTTTAGTTACTTTGGAAAAAAAAATATTTTTTTAGTTACTTTGGAAAAAAAAATATTTTTTTAGTTACTTTGGAAAAAAAAATATTTTTTTAGTTACTTTGGGGAAAAAAATAATTTTTTAGTTACTTTGGAAAAAAATATTTTTTTTTAGTTACTTTGGAAAAAAAAATATTTTTTTAGTTTCTTTGGAAAAAAAAATATTTTTTTAGTTACTTTGGAAAAAAAAATTTTTTTTTAGTTACTTTGGAAAAAAATATATTTTTTTAGTTACTTTGGAAAAAAAAATATTTTTTTAGTTACTTTGGAAAAAAAAATTTTTTTTTAGTTACTTTGGAAAAAAAAATATTTTTTTAGTTACTTTGGAAAAAAAAATATTTTTTTAGTTACTTTGGAAAAAAAAAATTTTTTTTAGTTACTTTGGAAAAAAAAAATTTTTTTTAGTTACTTTGGAAAAAAGAATATTTTTTTAGTTTCTTTGGAAAAAAAAAAATTTTTTTAGTTACTTTGGAAAAAAAAATATTTTTTTAGTTTCTTTGGGAAAAAAAATATTTTTTTAGTTACTTTGGAAAAAAAAATATTTTTTTAGTTACTTTGGAAAAAAAAATATTTTTTTAGTTACTTTGGAAAAAAAATATTTTTTTAGTTACTTTGGAAAAAAAAATATTTTTTTAGTTACTTTGGAAAAAAAAATGTTTTTTTAGTTACTTTGGAAAAAAAAATTTTTTTAGTTACTTTGGAAAAAAAAATATTTTTTTAGTTACTTTGGAAAAAAAAATATTTTTTTAGTTACTTTGGAAAAAAAAATATTTTTTTAGTTACTTTGGAAAAAAAAATATTTTTTTAGTTACTTTGGAAAAAAAAAATGTTTTTTAGTTACTTTGGAAAAAAAAAAATTTTTTTAGTTACTTTGGAAAAAAAAATATGTTTTTAGTTTCTTTGGAAAAAAAAAAAAATTTTTAGTTACTTTGGAAAAAAAAATATTTTTTTAGTTACTTTGGAAAAAAAAATATTTTTTTAGTTACTTTGGAAAAAAAAATATTTTTTTAGTTTCTTTGGAAAAAAAAATATTTTTTTAGTTTCTTTGGAAAAAAAAATATTTTTTTAGTTACTTTGGGAAAAAAAATATTTTTTTAGTTACTTTGGAAAAAAAAATATTTTTTTAGTTACTTTGGAAAAAAAATATTTTTTTAGTTACTTTGGAAAAAAATATATATTTTTTAGTTACTTTGGAAAAAAAAAAAATTTTTTAGTTACTTTGGAAAAAAAAATATTTTTTTAGTTACTTTGGAAAAAAAAATATTTTTTTAGTTACTTTGGAAAAAAAAATATTTTTTTAGTTACTTTGGAAAAAAAAAATTTTTTTAGTTACTTTGGAAAAAAAAAAATTTTTTTAGTTACTTTGGAAAAAAAATATATTTTTTAGTTTCTTTGGAAAGAAAAATATTTTTTTAGTTACTTTGGAAAAAAAAATATTTTTTTAGTTTCTTTGGAAAAAAATATATTTTTTTAGTTACTTTGGAAAAAAAATATTTTTTTAGTTACTTTGGAAAAAAAAATATTTTTTTAGTTACTTTGGAAAAAAAAAATATTTTTTTAGTTACTTTGGAAAAAAAATATTTTTTTAGTTACTTTGGAAAAAAAAATATTTTTTTAGTTACTTTGGAAAAAAAAATATTTTTTTAGTTACTTTGGAAAAAAAAAAATTTTTTAGTTACTTTGGAAAAAAAAATATTTTTTTAGTTACTTTGGAAAAAAAAATATTTTTTTAGTTACTTTGGAAAAAAAAATATTTTTTTAGTTACTTTGGAAAAAAAAATATTTTTTTAGTTACTTTGGAAAAAAAAATATTTTTTTAGTTACTTTGGAAAAAAAAAATTTTTTTTAGTTACTTTGGAAAAAAATATATTTTTTTAGTTTCTTTGGAAAAAAAAAATTTTTTTTAGTTACTTTGGAAAAAAAAATATTTTTTTTAGTTACTTTGGAAAAAAAAATATTTTTTTAGTTACTTTGGAAAAAAAAATATTTTTTTAGTTACTTTGGAAAAAAAATATTTTTTTAGTTACTTTGGAAAAAAAAATATTTTTTTAGTTTCTTTGGAAAAAAAATTTTTTTTTTAGTTACTTTGGAAAAAAAAATATTTTTTTAGTTTCTTTGGAAAAAAAATATTTTTTTAGTTACTTTGGAAAAAAATATATTTTTTTAGTTACTTTGGAAAAAAAAATTTTTTTTAGTTACTTTGGAAAAAAAAATATTTTTTTAGTTACTTTGGAAAAAAAAATATTTTTTTAGTTACTTTGGAAAAAAAATATTTTTTTAGTTTCTTTGGAAAAAAAAAATTGTTTTAGTTACTTTGGAAAAAAAAATATTTTTTTAGTTACTTTGGAAAAAAAAATATTTTTTTAGTTACTTTGGAAAAAAAAAATTTTTTTTAGTTACTTTGGAAAAAAAAAATTTTTTTTAGTTACTTTGGAAAAAAGAATATTTTTTTAGTTTCTTTGGAAAAAAAAAAATTTTTTTAGTTACTTTGGAAAAAAAAATATTTTTTTAGTTTCTTTGGGAAAAAAAATATTTTTTTAGTTACTTTGGAAAAAAAAATATTTTTTTAGTTACTTTGGAAAAAAAAATATTTTTTTAGTTACTTTGGAAAAAAAATATTTTTTTAGTTACTTTGGAAAAAAAAATATTTTTTTAGTTACTTTGGAAAAAAAAATGTTTTTTTAGTTACTTTGGAAAAAAAATTTTTTTTAGTTACTTTGGAAAAAAAAATATTTTTTTAGTTACTTTGGAAAAAAAAATATTTTTTTAGTTACTTTGGAAAAAAAAATATTTTTTTAGTTACTTTGGAAAAAAAAATATTTTTTTAGTTACTTTGGAAAAAAAAATGTTTTTTAGTTACTTTGGAAAAAAAAAAATTTTTTTAGTTACTTTGGAAAAAAAAATATGTTTTTAGTTTCTTTGGAAAAAAAAAAAAATTTTTAGTTACTTTGGAAAAAAAAATATTTTTTTAGTTACTTTGGAAAAAAAAATATTTTTTTAGTTACTTTGGAAAAAAAAATATTTTTTTAGTTTCTTTGGAAAAAAAAATATTTTTTTAGTTACTTTGGGAAAAAAAATATTTTTTTAGTTACTTTGGAAAAAAAAATATTTTTTTAGTTACTTTGGAAAAAAAATATTTTTTTAGTTACTTTGGAAAAAAATATATATTTTTTAGTTACTTTGGAAAAAAAAATATTTTTTTTAGTTACTTTGGAAAAAAAAATATTTTTTTAGTTACTTTGGAAAAAAAAATATTTTTTTAGTTACTTTGGAAAAAAAAATATTTTTTTAGTTACTTTGGAAAAAAAAATATTTTTTTAGTTACTTTGGAAAAAAAATATTTTTTTAGTTACTTTGGAAAAAAAATATTTTTTTTAGTTACTTTGGAAAATTTTTTTTTTTTTTTGTTACTTTGGAAAAAAAAATTTTTTTTTAGTTACTTTGGAAAAAAAATTATTTTTTTAGTTACTTTGGAAAAAAAAATATTTTTTTAGTTACTTTGGAAAAAAAAATATTTTTTTAGTTACTTTGGAAAAAAAAATATTTTTTTAGTTACTTTGGGGAAAAAAATAATTTTTTAGTTACTTTGGAAAAAAATATTTTTTTTTAGTTACTTTGGAAAAAAAAATATTTTTTTAGTTTCTTTGGAAAAAAAAATATTTTTTTAGTTACTTTGGAAAAAAAAATTTTTTTTTAGTTACTTTGGAAAAAAATATATTTTTTTAGTTACTTTGGAAAAAAAAATATTTTTTTAGTTACTTTGGAAAAAAAAATTTTTTTTTAGTTACTTTGGAAAAAAAAATATTTTTTTAGTTACTTTGGAAAAAAAAATATTTTTTTAGTTACTTTGGAAAAAAAAATTTTTTTTTAGTTACTTTGGAAAAAAAAAATTTTTTTTAGTTACTTTGGAAAAAAGAATATTTTTTTAGTTTCTTTGGAAAAAAAAAAATTTTTTTAGTTACTTTGGAAAAAAAAATATTTTTTTAGTTTCTTTGGGAAAAAAAATATTTTTTTAGTTACTTTGGAAAAAAAAATATTTTTTTAGTTACTTTGGAAAAAAAAATATTTTTTTAGTTACTTTGGAAAAAAAATATTTTTTTAGTTACTTTGGAAAAAAAAATATTTTTTTAGTTACTTTGGAAAAAAAAATGTTTTTTTAGTTACTTTGGAAAAAAAAATTTTTTTAGTTACTTTGGAAAAAAAAATATTTTTTTAGTTACTTTGGAAAAAAAAATATTTTTTTAGTTACTTTGGAAAAAAAAATATTTTTTTAGTTACTTTGGAAAAAAAAATATTTTTTTAGTTACTTTGGAAAAAAAAAATGTTTTTTAGTTACTTTGGAAAAAAAAAAATTTTTTTAGTTACTTTGGAAAAAAAAATATGTTTTTAGTTTCTTTGGAAAAAAAAAAAAAATTTTAGTTACTTTGGAAAAAAAAATATTTTTTTAGTTACTTTGGAAAAAAAAATATTTTTTTAGTTACTTTGGAAAAAAAAATATTTTTTTAGTTTCTTTGGAAAAAAAAATATTTTTTTAGTTACTTTGGGAAAAAAAATATTTTTTTAGTTACTTTGGAAAAAAAAATATTTTTTTAGTTACTTTGGAAAAAAAATATTTTTTTAGTTACTTTGGAAAAAAATATATATTTTTTAGTTACTTTGGAAAAAAAAATATTTTTTTTAGTTACTTTGGAAAAAAAAATATTTTTTTAGTTACTTTGGAAAAAAAAATATTTTTTTAGTTACTTTGGAAAAAAAAATATTTTTTTAGTTACTTTGGAAAAAAAAATATTTTTTTAGTTACTTTGGAAAAAAAATATTTTTTTAGTTACTTTGGAAAAAAAATATTTTTTTTAGTTACTTTGGAAAAATTGTTTTTTTTTTTGTTACTTTGGAAAAAAAAATTTTTTTTTAGTTACTTTGGAAAAAAAATTATTTTTTTAGTTACTTTGGAAAAAAAAATATTTTTTTAGTTACTTTGGAAAAAAAAATATTTTTTTAGTTACTTTGGAAAAAAAAATATTTTTTTAGTTACTTTGGGGAAAAAAATAATTTTTTAGTTACTTTGGAAAAAAATATTTTTTTTTAGTTACTTTGGAAAAAAAAATATTTTTTTAGTTTCTTTGGAAAAAAAAATATTTTTTTAGTTACTTTGGAAAAAAAAATTTTTTTTAGTTACTTTGGAAAAAAATATATTTTTTTAGTTACTTTGGAAAAAAAAATATTTTTTTAGTTACTTTGGAAAAAAAATATTTTTTTAGTTACTTTGGAAAAAAAAATATTTTTTTAGTTACTTTGGAAAAAAAATATTTTTTTTTAGTTACTTTGGAAAAAAAAAATTTTTTTTAGTTACTTTGGAAAAAAAAATATTTTTTTAGTTACTTTGGAAAAAAAAATATTTTTTTAGTTACTTTGGAAAAAAATATATTTTTTTAGTTACTTTGGAAAAAAAAATATTTTTTTAGTTACTTTGGAAAAAAAATATATTTTTTTAGTTTCTTTGGAAAAAAAAATATTTTTTTAGTTACTTTGGAAAAAAAAATATTTTTTTAGTTACTTTGGAAAAAAAAATATTTTTTTAGTTACTTTGGAAAAAAAAATATTTTTTTAGTTACTTTGGAAAAAAAAAATTTTTTTAGTTACTTTGGAAAAAAAAAAATTTTTTTAGTTACTTTGGAAAAAAAATATATTTTTTAGTTTCTTTGGAAAGAAAAATATTTTTTTAGTTACTTTGGAAAAAAAAATATTTTTTTAGTTTCTTTGGAAAAAAAAATATTTTTTTAGTTACTTTGGAAAAAAAATATTTTTTTAGTTACTTTGGAAAAAAAAATATTTTTTTAGTTACTTTGGAAAAAAAAAATATTTTTTTAGTTACTTTGGAAAAAAAATATTTTTTTAGTTACTTTGGAAAAAAAAATATTTTTTTAGTTACTTTGGAAAAAAAAATATTTTTTTAGTTACTTTGGAAAAAAAAAATATTTTTTAGTTACTTTGGAAAAAAAAATATTTTTTTAGTTACTTTGGAAAAAAAAATATTTTTTTAGTTACTTTGGAAAAAAAAATATTTTTTTAGTTACTTTGGAAAAAAAAAAAAATTTTTAGTTTCTTTGGAAAAAAAAAATTTTTTTTAGTTACTTTGGAAAAAAAAATATTTTTTTAGTTACTTTGGAAAAAAAAATATTTTTTTAGTTACTTTGGAAAAAAAAATTTTTTTTAGTTACTTTGGAAAAAAAAATATTTTTTTAGTTACTTTGGAAAAAAAAATATTTTTTTAGTTACTTTGGGAAAAAAAATATTTTTTTAGTTACTTTGGAAAAAAAATATTTTTTTAGTTACTTTGGAAAAAAAAATATTTTTTTAGTTACTTTGGAAAAAAAAATGTTTTTTTAGTTACTTTGGAAAAAAAAATTTTTTTTAGTTACTTTGGAAAAAAAAATATTTTTTTAGTTACTTTGGAAAAAAAAATATTTTTTTAGTTACTTTGGAAAAAAAAATTTTTTTTTAGTTACTTTGGAAAAAATATATTTTTTTAGTTACTTTGGAAAAAAAAATGTTTTTTAGTTACTTTGGAAAAAAAAAAAAAATTTTAGTTACTTTGGAAAAAAAAATATGTTTTTAGTTTCTTTGGAAAAAAAAAATTTTTTTAGTTACTTTGGAAAAAAAAATATTTTTTTAGTTACTTTGGAAAAAAAAATATTTTTTTAGTTACTTTGGAAAAAAAAATATTTTTTTAGTTTCTTTGGAAAAAAAAATATTTTTTTAGTTACTTTGGGAAAAAAAATATTTTTTTAGTTACTTTGGAAAAAAAAATATTTTTTTAGTTACTTTGGAAAAAAAATATTTTTTTAGTTACTTTGGAAAAAAATATATATTTTTTAGTTACTTTGGAAAAAAAAAAAATTTTTTAGTTACTTTGGAAAAAAAAATATTTTTTTAGTTACTTTGGAAAAAAAAATATTTTTTTAGTTACTTTGGAAAAAAAAATATTTTTTTAGTTACTTTGGAAAAAAAAAATTTTTTTAGTTACTTTGGAAAAAAAAAAATTTTTTTAGTTACTTTGGAAAAAAAATATATTTTTTAGTTTCTTTGGAAAGAAAAATATTTTTTTAGTTACTTTGGAAAAAAAAATATTTTTTTAGTTTCTTTGGAAAAAAATATATTTTTTTAGTTACTTTGGAAAAAAAATATTTTTTTAGTTACTTTGGAAAAAAAAATATTTTTTTAGTTACTTTGGAAAAAAAAAATATTTTTTTAGTTACTTTGGAAAAAAAATATTTTTTTAGTTACTTTGGAAAAAAAAATATTTTTTTAGTTACTTTGGAAAAAAAAATATTTTTTTAGTTACTTTGGAAAAAAAAAAATTTTTTAGTTACTTTGGAAAAAAAAATATTTTTTTAGTTACTTTGGAAAAAAAAATATTTTTTTAGTTACTTTGGAAAAAAAAATATTTTTTTAGTTACTTTGGAAAAAAAAATATTTTTTTAGTTACTTTGGAAAAAAAAATATTTTTTTAGTTACTTTGGAAAAAAAAAATTTTTTTTAGTTACTTTGGAAAAAAATATATTTTTTTAGTTTCTTTGGAAAAAAAAAATTTTTTTTAGTTACTTTGGAAAAAAAAATATTTTTTTTAGTTACTTTGGAAAAAAAAATATTTTTTTAGTTACTTTGGAAAAAAAAATATTTTTTTAGTTACTTTGGAAAAAAAATATTTTTTTAGTTACTTTGGAAAAAAAAATATTTTTTTAGTTTCTTTGGAAAAAAAATTTTTTTTTTAGTTACTTTGGAAAAAAAAATATTTTTTTAGTTTCTTTGGAAAAAAAATATTTTTTTAGTTACTTTGGAAAAAAATATATTTTTTTAGTTACTTTGGAAAAAAAAATTTTTTTTAGTTACTTTGGAAAAAAAAATATTTTTTTAGTTACTTTGGAAAAAAAAATATTTTTTTAGTTACTTTGGAAAAAAAATATTTTTTTAGTTTCTTTGGAAAAAAAAAATTGTTTTAGTTACTTTGGAAAAAAAAATATTTTTTTAGTTACTTTGGAAAAAAAAATATTTTTTTAGTTACTTTGGAAAAAAAATTTTTTTTTTAGTTACTTTGGAAAAAAAAAAATTTTTTTAGTTACTTTGGAAAAAAGAATATTTTTTTAGTTTCTTTGGAAAAAAAAAAATTTTTTTAGTTACTTTGGAAAAAAAAATATTTTTTTAGTTTCTTTGGGAAAAAAAATATTTTTTTAGTTACTTTGGAAAAAAAAATATTTTTTTAGTTACTTTGGAAAAAAAAATATTTTTTTAGTTACTTTGGAAAAAAAATATTTATTTAGTTACTTTGGAAAAAAAAATATTTTTTTAGTTACTTTGGAAAAAAAAATGTTTTTTTAGTTACTTTGGAAAAAAAATTTTTTTTAGTTACTTTGGAAAAAAAAATATTTTTTTAGTTACTTTGGAAAAAAAAATATTTTTTTAGTTACTTTGGAAAAAAAAATATTTTTTTAGTTACTTTGGAAAAAAAAATATTTTTTTAGTTACTTTGGAAAAAAAAAATGTTTTTTAGTTACTTTGGAAAAAAAAAATTTTTTTTAGTTACTTTGGAAAAAAAAATATGTTTTTAGTTTCTTTGGAAAAAAAAAAAAATTTTTAGTTACTTTGGAAAAAAAAATATTTTTTTAGTTACTTTGGAAAAAAAAATATTTTTTTAGTTACTTTGGAAAAAAAAATATTTTTTTAGTTTCTTTGGAAAAAAAAATATTTTTTTAGTTACTTTGGGAAAAAAAATATTTTTTTAGTTACTTTGGAAAAAAAAATATTTTTTTAGTTACTTTGGAAAAAAAATATTTTTTTAGTTACTTTGGAAAAAAATATATATTTTTTAGTTACTTTGGAAAAAAAAATATTTTTTTTAGTTACTTTGGAAAAAAAAATATTTTTTTAGTTACTTTGGAAAAAAAAATATTTTTTTAGTTACTTTGGAAAAAAAAATATTTTTTTAGTTACTTTGGAAAAAAAAATATTTTTTTAGTTACTTTGGAAAAAAAATATTTTTTTAGTTACTTTGGAAAAAAAATATTTTTTTTAGTTACTTTGGAAAAATTTTTTTTTTTTTTGTTACTTTGGAAAAAAAATTTTTTTTTTAGTTACTTTGGAAAAAAAATTATTTTTTTAGTTACTTTGGAAAAAAAAAATTTTTTTTAGTTACTTTGGAAAAAAAAATATTTTTTTAGTTACTTTGGAAAAAAAAATATTTTTTTAGTTACTTTGGGGAAAAAAATAATTTTTTAGTTACTTTGGAAAAAAATATTTTTTTTTAGTTACTTTGGAAAAAAAAATATTTTTTTAGTTTCTTTGGAAAAAAAAATATTTTTTTAGTTACTTTGGAAAAAAAAATTTTTTTTTAGTTACTTTGGAAAAAAATATATTTTTTTAGTTACTTTGGAAAAAAAAATATTTTTTTAGTTACTTTGGAAAAAAAATATTTTTTTAGTTACTTTGGAAAAAAAAATATTTTTTTAGTTACTTTGGAAAAAAAATATTTTTTTTTAGTTACTTTGGAAAAAAAAAATTTTTTTTAGTTACTTTGGAAAAAAAATATTTTTTTAGTTACTTTGGAAAAAAAAATATTTTTTTAGTTACTTTGGAAAAAAATATATTTTTTTAGTTACTTTGGAAAAAAAAATATTTTTTTAGTTACTTTGGAAAAAAAATATATTTTTTTAGTTTCTTTGGAAAAAAAAATATTTTTTTAGTTACTTTGGAAAAAAAAATATTTTTTTAGTTACTTTGGAAAAAAAAATATTTTTTTAGTTACTTTGGAAAAAAAAATATTTTTTTAGTTACTTTGGAAAAAAAAATATTTTTTTAGTTACTTTGGAAAAAAAATTATTTTTTTAGTTACTTTGGGAAAAAAAATATTTTTTTAGTTACTTTGGAAAAAAAATTATTTTTTTAGTTACTTTGGAAAAAAAAAATTTTTTTTAGTTACTTTGGAAAAAAAAAATGTTTTAGTTACTTTGGAAAAAAAAATATTTTTTTAATTACTTTGGAAAAAAAAAATTTTTTTTAGTTTCTTTGGAAAAAAAAAATTTTTTTAGTTACTTTGGAAAAAAAAATATTTTTTTAGTTACTTTGGAAAAAAAAATATTTTTTTAGTTTCTTTGGAAAAAAAAAATATTTTTTTAGTTTCTTTGGAAAAAAATATATTTTTTTAGTTACTTTGGAAAAAAAAATATTTTTTTAGTTACTTTGGAAAAAAATATATTTTTTTAGTTTCTTTGGAAAAAAAAATATTTTTTTAGTTACTTTGGAAAAAAAAATATTTTTTTAGTTACTTTGGAAAAAAAAATATTTTTTTAGTTACTTTGGAAAAAAAAATATTTTTTTAGTTACTTTGGAAAAAAAAATATTTTTTTAGTTACTTTGGAAAAAAAATTATTTTTTTAGTTACTTTGGGAAAAAAAATATTTTTTTAGTTACTTTGGAAAATTTTTTATTTTTTTAGTTACTTTGGAAAAAAAAAATTTTTTTTAGTTACTTTGGAAAAAAAAAATTGTTTTAGTTACTTTGGAAAAAAAAATATTTTTTTAATTACTTTGGAAAAAAAAAAAAATTTTTAGTTTCTTTGGAAAAAAAAAATTTTTTTTAGTTACTTTGGAAAAAAAAATATTTTTTTAGTTACTTTGGAAAAAAAAATATTTTTTTAGTTACTTTGGAAAAAAAATATTTTTTTAGTTACTTTGGAAAAAAAAATATTTTTTTAGTTACTTTGGAAAAAAAGTTACTTTTTTAGTTACTTTGGAAAAAAAAATATTTTTTTAGTTACTTTGGAAAAAAAAATATTTTTTTAGTTACTTTGGAAAAAAAAATATTTTTTTAGTTACTTTGGAAAAAAAATATTTTTTTAGTTACTTTGGAAAAAAAAATATTTTTTTAGTTACTTTGGAAAAAAAAATATTTTTTTAGTTACTTTGGAAAAAAAAATATTTTTTTAGTTACTTTGGAAAAAAAATTATTTTTTTAGTTACTTTGGGAAAAAAAATATTTTTTTAGTTACTTTGGAAAAAAAAATATTTTTTTAGTTACTTTGGAAAAAAAAAATTTTTTTTTAGTTACTTTGGAAAAAATAATATTTTTTTAGTTACTTTGGAAAAAAAAATATTTTTTTAATTACTTTGGAAAAAAAATATTTTTTTAGTTTCTTTGGAAAAAAAAAAAAATTTTTAGTTACTTTGGAAAAAAAAATATTTTTTTAGTTACTTTGGAAAACAAAAATATTTTTTTAGTTACTTTGGAAAAAAAAATATTTTTTTAGTTTCTTTGGAAAAAAAAATATTTTTTTAGTTACTTTGGAAAAAAAAATATTTTTTTAGTTACTTTGGAAAAAAAAATATTTTTTTAGTTACTTTGGAAAAAAAAATATTTTTTTAGTTTCTTTGGAAAAAAAAATTTTTTTTTAGTTACTTTGGAAAAAAAAATATTTTTTTAGTTACTTTGGAAAAAAAATATTTTTTTAGTTACTTTGGAAAAAAAATATTTTTTTAGTTACTTTGGAAAAAAAAATATTTTTTTAGTTACTTTGGAAAAAAAAATATTTTTTTAGTTACTTTGGAAAAAAAAATATTTTTTTAGTTACTTTGGAAAAAAAAATATTTTTTTAGTTACTTTGGAAAAAAAATATTTTTTTAGTTACTTTGGAAAAAAAAATATTTTTTTAGTTACTTTGGAAAAAAAAATATTTTTTTAGTTACTTTGGAAAAAAAAATATTTTTTTAGTTACTTTGGAAAAAAAAATATTTTTTTAGTTTCTTTGGAAAAAAAAATATTTTTTTAGTTACTTTGGAAAAAAAAATATTTTTTTAGTTACTTTGGAAAAAAATATATTTTTTTAGTTACTTTGGAAAAAAATATATTTTTTTAGTTACTTTGGAAAAAAAATATTTTTTTAGTTACTTTGGGAAAAAAAATATTTTTTTAGTTACTTTGGAAAAAAAAATATTTTTTTAGTTACTTTGGAAAAAAATATATTTTTTTAGTTACTTTGGAAAAAAAATATTTTTTTAGTTACTTTGGAAAAAAAATATTTTTTTAGTTACTTTGGAAAAAAAAATTTTTTTTTAGTTACTTTGGAAAAAAAAATCTTTTTTTAGTTACTTTGGAAAAAAAAAATATTTTTTTAGTTACTTTGGAAAAAAAAATATTTTTTTAGTTTCTTTGGAAAAAAAAAAAATTTTTTAGTTACTTTGGAAAAAAAAATATTTTTTTAGTTTCTTTGGAAAAAAAAAAAAAATTTTAGTTACTTTGGAAAAAAAAATATTTTTTTAGTTTCTTTGGAAAAAAAAATATTTTTTTAGTTACTTTGGAAAAAAAAATTTTTTTTAGTTACTTTGGAAAAAAAAATATTTTTTTAGTTACTTTGGAAAAAAAAATATTTTTTTAGTTTCTTTGGAAAAAAAAAAATTTTTTTAGTTACTTTGGAAAAAAAAAAATTTTTTAGTTACTTTGGAAAAAAAAATATTTTTTTAGTTTCTTTGGAAAAAAAAATATTTTTTTAGTTACTTTGGAAAAAAAAATATTTTTTTAGTTACTTTGGAAAAAAAAATTTTTTTTTAGTTTCTTTGGAAAAAAAAATATTTTTTTAGTTACTTTGGAAATTTTTTTTTTTTTTTAATTACTTTGGGAAATTTTTTTTTTTTTAGTTACTTTGGAAGAAAAAAAAATTTTTTAGTTACTTTGGAAAAAAAAATTTTTTTTTAGTTACTTTGGAAAAAAATATATTTTTTTAGTTACTTTGGAAAAAAAAATTTTTTTTTAGTTACTTTGGAAAAAAAATTTTTTTTTTAGTTACTTTGGAAAAAAAAAAAAATTTTTAGTTACTTTGGAAAAAAAAAATTTTTTTTAGTTACTTTGGAAAAAAAAATATTTTTTTAGTTTCTTTGGAAAAAAAAAATTTTTTTAGTTACTTTGGAAAAAAAAAAATTTTTTAGTTACTTTGGAAAAAAAAAATTTTTTTAGTTACTTTGGAAAAAAAAAAATTTTTTTAGTTACTTTGGAAAAAAAAAAATTTTTTAGTTACTTTGGAAAAAAAAATATTTTTTTAGTTACTTTGGAAAAAAAAATATTTTTTTAGTTACTTTGGAAAAAAAATATTTTTTTAGTTACTTTGGAAAAAAAAATATTTTTTTAGTTACTTTGGAAAAAAAAATATTTTTTTAGTTACTTTGGAAAAAAGAATATTTTTTTAATTACTTTGGAAAAAAAAAATTTTTTTAGTTACTTTGGAAAAAAAAAAAATTTTTTAGTTACTTTGGAAAAAATTTTTTTTTTTTAGTTACTTTGGAAAAAAATATATTTTTTTAGTTACTTTGGGAAAAAAAAAATTTTTTTAGTTACTTTGGAAAAAAAAATATTTTTTTAGTTACTTTGGAAAAAAAAATATTTTTTTAGTTACTTTGGAAAAAAAATATTTTTTTTAGTTACTTTGGAAAAAAAAATATTTTTTTAGTTTCTTTGGAAAAAAAAATATTTTTTAGTTACTTTGGAAAAAAAATTTTTTTTTTAGTTTCTTTGGAAAAAAAAATATTTTTTTAGTTACTTTGGAAAAAAAAATATTTTTTTAGTTACTTTGGAAAAAAAAATATTTTTTTAGTTACTTTGGAAAAAAAAATATGTTTTTAGTTACTTTGGAAAAAAAATATTTTTTTAGTTACTTTGGAAAAAAAAATATTTTTTTAGTTTCTTTGGAAAAAAAAAATTTTTTTTAGTTACTTTGGAAAAAAAAAAAAAATTTTAGTTTCTTTGGAAAAAAAAATATTTTTTTAGTTACTTTGGAAAAAAAAATATTTTTTTAGTTACTTTGGAAAAAAAAAAAATTTTTTAGTTACTTTGGAAAAAAAAATATTTTTTTAGTTTCTTTGGAAAAAAAAAATTTTTTTAGTTACTTTGGAAAAAAAAATATTTTTTTAGTTTCTTTGGAAAAAAAAATTTTTTTTAGTTACTTTGGAAAAAAAAATATTTTTTTAGTTTCTTTGGAAAAAAAAATATTTTTTTAGTTACTTTGGAAAAAAAAAAATTTTTTAGTTACTTTGGAAAAAAAAAAATTTTTTTAGTTACTTTGGAAAAAAAAATATTTTTTTAGTTTCTTTGGAAAAAAAATTTTTTTTTAGTTACTTTGGAAAAAAAAATATTTTTTAGTTACTTTGGAAAAAAAAATATTTTTTTAGTTACTTTGGAAAAAAAAACATTTTTTTAATTACTTTGGAAAAAAAAATATTTTTTTAGTTTCTTTGGAAAAAAAAATATTTTTTTAGTTACTTTGGAAAAAAAAATATTTTTTTAGTTTCTTTGGAAAAAAAATTTTTTTTTTTAGTTACTTTGGAAAAAAAAATATTTTTTTAGTTACTTTGGAAAAAAAAATATTTTTTTAGTTACTTTGGAAAAAAAAAAATTTTTTAGTTACTTTGGAAAAAAAAATATTTTTTTAGTTTCTTTGGAAAAAAAAAATTTTTTTAGTTACTTTGGAAAAAAAAATATTTTTTTAGTTTCTTTGGAAAAAAAAATTTTTTTTAGTTACTTTGGAAAAAAAAATATTTTTTTAGTTTCTTTGGAAAAAAAAATATTTTTTTAGTTACTTTGGAAAAAAAAAATTTTTTTAGTTACTTTGGAAAAAAAAAAATTTTTTTAGTTACTTTGGAAAAAAAAATATTTTTTTAGTTTCTTTGGAAAAAAAAATTTTTTTTTAGTTACTTTGGAAAAAAAAATATTTTTTAGTTACTTTGGAAAAAAAAATATTTTTTTAGTTTCTTTGGAAAAAAAAATATTTTTTTAGTTACTTTGGAAAAAAAAATATTTTTTTAGTTACTTTGGAAAAAAAAACATTTTTTTAATTACTTTGGAAAAAAAAATATTTTTTTAGTTTCTTTGGAAAAAAAAATATTTTTTTAGTTACTTTGGAAAAAAAAATATTTTTTTAGTTACTTTGGAAAAAAAAATTTTTTTTTAGTTTCTTTGGAAAAAAATTTTTTTTTTTAGTTACTTTGGAAAAAAATATATATTTTTAGTTTCTTTGGAAAAAAAATTTTTTTTTTAGTTACTTTGGAAAAAAAAATATTTTTTTAGTTACTTTGGAAAAAAAAATATTTTTTTAGTTACTTTGGAAAAAAAAAATTTTTTTTAGTTACTTTGGAAAAAAATTATTTTTTTAGTTACTTTGGAAAAAAAAATATTTTTTTAGTTACTTTGGGAAAAAAAATATTTTTTTAATTACTTTGGAAAAAAATATATTTTTTTAGTTACTTTGGAAAATTTTTTTTTTTTTAGTTACTTTGGAAAAAAAAAATTTTTTTAGTTACTTTGGAAAAAAAAATATTTTTTTAGTTACTTTGGAAAAAAAATATTTTTTTAGTTACTTTGGAAAAAAAAATATTTTTTTAGTTACTTTGGAAAAAAAAATATTTTTTTAGTTACTTTGGAAAAAAAAATATTTTTTTAGTTACTTTGGAAAAAAAAATATTTTTTTAGTTACTTTGGAAAAAAAAATATTTTTTTAGTTACTTTGGAAAAAAAATATTTTTTTAGTTACTTTGGAAAAAAAAAAATTTTTTAGTTACTTTGGAAAAAAAATATTTTTTTAGTTACTTTGGAAAAAAAATATTTTTTTAATTACTTTGGAAAAAAAATATTTTTTTAGTTACTTTGGAAAAAAAAATATTTTTTTAGTTACTTTGGAAAAAAAAATATTTTTTTAGTTACTTTGGAAAAAAAAAAATTTTTTTAGTTACTTTGGAAAAAAAAAATTTTTAGTTACTTTGGAAAAAAATTTTTTTTTTTAGTTTCTTTGGAAAAAAAAAATTTTTTTAGTTACTTTGGAAAAAAAAATATTTTTTTAGTTTCTTTGGAAAAAAAATATTTTTTTAGTTACTTTGGAAAAAAAAATATTTTTTTAGTTACTTTGGAAAAAAATTTTTTTTTTAGTTACTTTGGAAAAAAAAATATTTTTTTAGTTTCTTTGGAAAAAAAAATATTTTTTTAGTTACTTTGGGAAAAAAAATATTTTTTTAGTTACTTTGGAAAAAAAAATATTTTTTTAGTTACTTTGGAAAAAAAAATATTTTTTTAGTTACTTTGGAAAAAAAATATTTTTTTAGTTACTTTGGAGAAAAAAAATATTTTTTTAGTTACTTTGGAAAAAAAAATATTTTTTTAGTTACTTTGGAAAAACAAAATTTTTTTAGTTACTTTGGAAAAAAAAAATTTTTTTTAGTTACTTTGGAAAAAAAAATATTTTTTTAGTTACTTTGGAAAAAAAATTTTTTTTTAGTTACTTTGGAAAAAAAAATATTTTTTTAGTTTCTTTGGAAAAAAAAATATTTTTTTAGTTACTTTGGGAAAAAAAATATTTTTTTAGTTACTTTGGAAAAAAAAATATTTTTTTAGTTACTTTGGAAAAAAAAATATTTTTTTAGTTACTTTGGAAAAAAAATATTTTTTTAGTTACTTTGGAGAAAAAAAATATTTTTTTAGTTACTTTGGAAAAAAAAATATTTTTTTAGTTACTTTGGAAAAACAAAATTTTTTTAGTTACTTTGGAAAAAAAATTTTTTTTTTAGTTACTTTGGAAAAAAAAATATTTTTTTAGTTACTTTGGAAAAAAAATAAATTTTTAATTACTTTGGAAAAAAGATATTTTTTAGTTACTTTGGAAAAAAAAAATTTTTTTAGTTACTTTGGAAAAAAAAAATATTTTTTAGTTACTTTGGAAAAAAAAAATTTTTTTTAGTTACTTTGGAAAAAATAATATTTTTTTAGTTTCTTTGGAAAAAAAAAATAATTTTTAGTTACTTTGGAAAAAAAATAATTTTTTTAGTTACTTTGGAAAAAAAATATTTTTTTAGTTACTTTGGAAAAAAAAATATTTTTTTAGTTACTTTGGAAAAAAAAATATTTTTTTAGTTACTTGGAAAAAAAATTTTTTTTTAGTTACTTTGGAAAAAAAAATATTTTTTTAGTTTCTTTGGAAAAAAATTTTTTTTTTTAGTTACTTTGGAAAAAAAAATATTTTTTTAGTTACTTTGGAAAAAAAAATATTTTTTTAGTTACTTTGGAAAAAAAAATATTTTTTTAGTTACTTTGGAAAAAAAATATTTTTTTAGTTACTTTGGAAAAAAAATATTTTTTTAGTTACTTTGGAAAAAAAAATATTTTTTTAGTTACTTTGGAAAAAAAAATATTTTTTTAGTTACTTTGGAAAAAAAATATTTTTTTAGTTACTTTGGAAAAAAAATATTTTTTTAGTTACTTTGGAAAAAAAATATTTTTTTAGTTACTTTGGAAAAAAAAATATTTTTTTAGTTACTTTGGAAAAAAAAATATTTTTTTAGTTTCTTTGGAAAAAAAAAATTTTTTTAGTTACTTTGGAAAAAAAAATATTTTTTTAGTTTCTTTGGAAAAAAAAATTTTTTTTAGTTACTTTGGAAAAAAAAATATTTTTTTAGTTTCTTTGGAAAAAAAAATATTTTTTTAGTTACTTTGGAAAAAAAAAATTTTTTTAGTTACTTTGGAAAAAAAAAAATTTTTTTAGTTACTTTGGAAAAAAAAATATTTTTTTAGTTTCTTTGGAAAAAAAAATTTTTTTTTAGTTACTTTGGAAAAAAAAATATTTTTTAGTTACTTTGGAAAAAAAAATATTTTTTTAGTTTCTTTGGAAAAAAAAATATTTTTTTAGTTACTTTGGAAAAAAAAATATTTTTTTAGTTACTTTGGAAAAAAAAACATTTTTTTAATTACTTTGGAAAAAAAAATATTTTTTTAGTTTCTTTGGAAAAAAAAATATTTTTTTAGTTACTTTGGAAAAAAAAATATTTTTTTAGTTACTTTGGAAAAAAAAATTTTTTTTTAGTTTCTTTGGAAAAAAATTTTTTTTTTTAGTTACTTTGGAAAAAAATATATATTTTTAGTTTCTTTGGAAAAAAAATTTTTTTTTTAGTTACTTTGGAAAAAAAAATATTTTTTTAGTTACTTTGGAAAAAAAAATATTTTTTTAGTTACTTTGGAAAAAAAAAATTTTTTTTAGTTACTTTGGAAAAAAATTATTTTTTTAGTTACTTTGGAAAAAAAAATATTTTTTTAGTTACTTTGGGAAAAAAAATATTTTTTTAATTACTTTGGAAAAAAATATATTTTTTTAGTTACTTTGGAAAATTTTTTTTTTTTTAGTTACTTTGGAAAAAAAAAATTTTTTTAGTTACTTTGGAAAAAAAAATATTTTTTTAGTTACTTTGGAAAAAAAAATATTTTTTTAGTTACTTTGGAAAAAAAAATATTTTTTTAGTTACTTTGGAAAAAAAAATATTTTTTTAGTTACTTTGGAAAAAAAAATATTTTTTTAGTTACTTTGGAAAAAAAAATATTTTTTTAGTTACTTTGGAAAAAAAAATATTTTTTTAGTTACTTTGGAAAAAAAATATTTTTTTAGTTACTTTGGAAAAAAAAAAATTTTTTAGTTACTTTGGAAAAAAAATATTTTTTTAGTTACTTTGGAAAAAAAATATTTTTTTAATTACTTTGGAAAAAAAATATTTTTTTAGTTACTTTGGAAAAAAAAATATTTTTTTAGTTACTTTGGAAAAAAAAATATTTTTTTAGTTACTTTGGAAAAAAAAAAATTTTTTTAGTTACTTTGGAAAAAAAAAATTTTTAGTTACTTTGGAAAAAAATTTTTTTTTTTAGTTTCTTTGGAAAAAAAAAAATTTTTTTAGTTACTTTGGAAAAAAAAATATTTTTTTAGTTTCTTTGGAAAAAAAATATTTTTTTAGTTACTTTGGAAAAAAAAATATTTTTTTAGTTACTTTGGAAAAAAAATTTTTTTTTAGTTACTTTGGAAAAAAAAATATTTTTTTAGTTTCTTTGGAAAAAAAAATATTTTTTTAGTTACTTTGGGAAAAAAAATATTTTTTTAGTTACTTTGGAAAAAAAAATATTTTTTTAGTTACTTTGGAAAAAAAAATATTTTTTTAGTTACTTTGGAAAAAAAATATTTTTTTAGTTACTTTGGAGAAAAAAAATATTTTTTTAGTTACTTTGGAAAAAAAAATATTTTTTTAGTTACTTTGGAAAAACAAAATTTTTTTAGTTACTTTGGAAAAAAAAAATTTTTTTTAGTTACTTTGGAAAAAAAAATATTTTTTTAGTTACTTTGGAAAAAAAATTTTTTTTTAGTTACTTTGGAAAAAAAAATATTTTTTTAGTTTCTTTGGAAAAAAAAATATTTTTTTAGTTACTTTGGGAAAAAAAATATTTTTTTAGTTACTTTGGAAAAAAAAATATTTTTTTAGTTACTTTGGAAAAAAAAATATTTTTTTAGTTACTTTGGAAAAAAAATATTTTTTTAGTTACTTTGGAGAAAAAAAATATTTTTTTAGTTACTTTGGAAAAAAAAATATTTTTTTAGTTACTTTGGAAAAACAAAATTTTTTTAGTTACTTTGGAAAAAAAATTTTTTTTTTAGTTACTTTGGAAAAAAAAATATTTTTTTAGTTACTTTGGAAAAAAAATAAATTTTTAATTACTTTGGAAAAAAGATATTTTTTAGTTACTTTGGAAAAAAAAAAATTTTTTAGTTACTTTGGAAAAAAAAAATATTTTTTAGTTACTTTGGAAAAAAAAAATTTTTTTTAGTTACTTTGGAAAAAATAATATTTTTTTAGTTTCTTTGGAAAAAAAAAATAATTTTTAGTTACTTTGGAAAAAAAATAATTTTTTTAGTTACTTTGGAAAAAAAATATTTTTTTAGTTACTTTGGAAAAAAAAATATTTTTTTAGTTACTTTGGAAAAAAAAATATTTTTTTAGTTACTTGGAAAAAAAATTTTTTTTTAGTTACTTTGGAAAAAAAAATATTTTTTTAGTTTCTTTGGAAAAAAATTTTTTTTTTTAGTTACTTTGGAAAAAAAAATATTTTTTTAGTTACTTTGGAAAAAAAAATATTTTTTTAGTTACTTTGGAAAAAAAAATATTTTTTTAGTTACTTTGGAAAAAAAATATTTTTTTAGTTACTTTGGAAAAAAAATATTTTTTTAGTTACTTTGGAAAAAAAAATATTTTTTTAGTTACTTTGGAAAAAAAAATATTTTTTTAGTTACTTTGGAAAAAAAAATATTTTTTTAGTTACTTTGGAAAAAAAAATATTTTTTTAGTTACTTTGGAAAAAAAAATATTTTTTTAGTTACTTTGGAAAAAAAAATATTTTTTTAGTTACTTTGGAAAAAAAAATATTTTTTTAGTTACTTTGGAAAAAAAAATATTTTTTTAATTACTTTGGAAAAAAAATATTTTTTTAGTTACTTTGGAAAAAAAAATATTTTTTTAGTTACTTTGGAAAAAAAAAAAATTTTTTAGTTACTTTGGAAAAACAAAATTTTTTTAGTTACTTTGGAAAAAAAAAATTTTTTTTAGTTACTTTGGAAAAAAAAATATTTTTTTAGTTACTTTGGAAAAAAATTTTTTTTTTAGTTACTTTGGAAAAAAAAATATTTTTTTAGTTTCTTTGGAAAAAAAAATATTTTTTTAGTTACTTTGGGAAAAAAAATATTTTTTTAGTTACTTTGGAAAAAAAAATATTTTTTTAGTTACTTTGGAAAAAAAAATATTTTTTTAGTTACTTTGGAAAAAAAATATTTTTTTAGTTACTTTGGAGAAAAAAAATATTTTTTTAGTTACTTTGGAAAAAAAAATATTTTTTTAGTTACTTTGGAAAAACAAAATTTTTTTAGTTACTTTGGAAAAAAAAATATTTTTTTAGTTACTTTGGAAAAAAAAATTTTTTTTTAGTTACTTTGGAAAAAAAATAAATTTTTAATTACTTTGGAAAAAAGATATTTTTTAGTTACTTTGGAAAAAAAAAATTTTTTTAGTTACTTTGGAAAAAAAAAATATTTTTTAGTTACTTTGGAAAAAAAAAAATTTTTTTAGTTACTTTGGAAAAAATAATATTTTTTTAGTTTCTTTGGAAAAAAAAAATAATTTTTAGTTACTTTGGAAAAAAAATAATTTTTTTAGTTACTTTGGAAAAAAAATATTTTTTTAGTTACTTTGGAAAAAAATATATTTTTTTAGTTACTTTGGAAAAAAAAATATTTTTTTAGTTACTTGGAAAAAAAATTTTTTTTTAGTTACTTTGGAAAAAAAAATATTTTTTTAGTTTCTTTGGAAAAAATTTTTTTTTTTTAGTTACTTTGGAAAAAAAAATATTTTTTTAGTTACTTTGGAAAAAAAAATATTTTTTTAGTTACTTTGGAAAAAAAAATATTTTTTTAGTTACTTTGGAAAAAAAATATTTTTTTAGTTACTTTGGAAAAAAAATATTTTTTTAGTTACTTTGGAAAAAAAAATATTTTTTTAGTTACTTTGGAAAAAAAAATATTTTTTTAGTTACTTTGGAAAAAAAAATATTTTTTTAGTTACTTTGGAAAAAAAAATATTTTTTTAGTTACTTTGGAAAAAAAAATATTTTTTTAGTTACTTTGGAAAAAAAAATATTTTTTTAGTTACTTTGGAAAAAAAAATATTTTTTTAGTTACTTTGGAAAAAAAAATATTTTTTTAATTACTTTGGAAAAAAAATATTTTTTTAGTTACTTTGGAAAAAAAAATATTTTTTTAGTTACTTTGGAAAAAAAAAAAATTTTTTAGTTACTTTGGAAAAAAAAAAATTTTTTTAGTTACTTTGGAAAAAAAAAATTTTTTTAGTTACTTTGGAAAAAAAAAATATTTTTTTAGTTTCTTTGGAAAAAAAAATTTTTTTTTAGTTACTTTGGAAAAAAAAATATTTTTTTAGTTTCTTTGGAAAAAAAAAAAATTTTTAGTTACTTTGGAAAAAAAAATATTTTTTTAGTTTCTTTGGGAAAAAAAATATTTTTTTAGTTACTTTGGAAAAAAAAATATTTTTTTAGTTACTTTGGAAAAAAAATTTTTTTTTTAGTTTCTTTGGAAAAAAAAAATTTTTTTTAGTTACTTTGGAAAAAAATATATATTTTTAGTTTCTTTGGAAAAAAAAATATTTTTTTAGTTACTTTGGAAAAAAAAATATTTTTTTAGTTACTTTGGAAAAAAATTATTTTTTTAGTTACTTTGGAAAAAAAATATATTTTTTTAGTTACTTTGGGAAAAAAAATATTTTTTTAGTTACTTTGGAAAAAAAAATATTTTTTTAGTTACTTTGGAAAAAAAAATATTTTTTTAGTTACTTTGGAAAAAAAAAAATTTTTTTAATTACTTTGGAAAAAAATATATTTTTTTAGTTACTTTGGAAAAAAAAATTTTTTTTAGTTACTTTGGAAAAAAAAAATTTTTTTAGTTACTTTGGAAAAAAAAATATTTTTTTAGTTACTTTGGAAAAAAAATTATTTTTTTAGTTACTTTGGAAAAAAAAATATTTTTTTAGTTACTTTGGAAAAAAAAATATTTTTTTAGTTACTTTGGAAAAAAAAAATATTTTTTTAGTTACTTTGGAAAAAAAAATATTTTTTTAGTTACTTTGGAAAAAAAAATTTTTTTTAGTTACTTTGGAAAAAAAAATATTTTTTTAGTTACTTTGGAAAAAAAAATATTTTTTTAATTACTTTGGAAAAAAAATATTTTTTTAGTTACTTTGGAAAAAAAAAAAAATTTGAGTTACTTTGGAAAAAAAAATTTTTTTTAGTTACTTTGGAAAAAAAAATATTTTTTTAGTTACTTTGGAAAAAAAAATATTTTTTAGTTACTTTGGAAAAAAAAATTTTTTTTTAGTTACTTTGGGAAAAATTTTTTTTTTTTTAGTTACTTTGGAAAAAAAAATATTTTTTTAGTTACTTTGGAAAAAAAAATATTTTTTTAGTTACTTTGGAAAAAAAAATATTTTTTTAGTTACTTTGGAAAAAAAAATATTTTTTTAGTTACTTTGGAAAAAAAAATATTTTTTTAGTTACTTTGGAAAAAAAAATATTTTTTTAGTTACTTTGGAAAAAAAAATACTTTTTTTAGTTACTTTGGAAAAAAAATTTTTTTTTAGTTTCTTTGGAAAAAAAATTATTTTTTTAGTTTCTTTGGAAAAAAAAATATTTTTTTAGTTACTTTGGAAAAAAAAATATTTTTTTAGTTACTTTGGAAAAAAAAATATTTTTTTAGTTACTTTGGAAAAAAAAATATTTTTTTAGTTACTTTGGGGAAAAAAATATTTTTTTAGTTACTTTGGAAAAAAAAAATTTTTTTTAGTTTCTTTGGGAAAAATTTTTTTTTTTTAGTTTCTTTGGAAAAAAAAAAAAAATTTTTAGTTACTTTGGAAAAAAAAAATTTTTTTAGTTACTTTGGAAAAAAAAATATTTTTTTAGTTACTTTGGAAAAAAAAATATTTTTTTAGTTTCTTTGGAAAAAAAAATATTTTTTTAGTTACTTTGGAAAAAAAAATATTTTTTTAGTTTCTTTGGAAAAAAAAAAATTTTTTAGTTACTTTGGAAAAAAAAATATTTTTTTAGTTTCTTTGGGAAAAAAAATATTTTTTTAGTTACTTTGGAAAAAAAAATATTTTTTTAGTTTCTTTGGAAAAAAAAATATTTTTTTAGTTACTTTGGAAAAAAAAATATTTTTTTAGTTACTTTGGAAAAAAATTATTTTTTTAGTTACTTTGGAAAAAAAATATTTTTTTTTAGTTACTTTGGGAAAAAAAATATTTTTTTAGTTACTTTGGAAAAAAAAATATTTTTTTAGTTACTTTGGAAAAAAAAATATTTTTTTAGTTACTTTGGAAAAAAAAATATTTTTTTAATTACTTTGGAAAAAAATATATTTTTTTAGTTACTTTGGAAAAAAAAAAATTTTTTAGTTACTTTGGAAAAAAAAATTTTTTTTAGTTACTTTGGAAAAAAATATATTTTTTTAGTTACTTTGGAAAAAAAATTATTTTTTTAGTTACTTTGGAAAAAAAAAATATTTTTTTAGTTACTTTGGAAAAAAAAATATTTTTTTAGTTACTTTGGAAAAAAAAATATTTTTTTAGTTACTTTGGAAAAAAAAAATTTTTTTTAGTTACTTTGGAAAAAAAAATATTTTTTTAGTTACTTTGGAAAAAAAAATATTTTTTTAATTACTTTGGAAAAAAAATATTTTTTTAGTTACTTTGGAAAAAAAAAAAAAAATTGAGTTACTTTGGAAAAAAAAATTTTTTTTAGTTACTTTGGAAAAAAAAATATTTTTTTAGTTACTTTGGAAAAAAAAATATTTTTTAGTTACTTTGGAAAAAAAAAATTTTTTTTAGTTACTTTGGAAAAAAAAATATTTTTTTAGTTACTTTGGAAAAAAAAATATTTTTTTAGTTACTTTGGAAAAAAAAATATTTTTTTAGTTACTTTGGAAAAAAAAATACTTTTTTTAGTTACTTTGGAAAAAAAATTTTTTTTTAGTTTCTTTGGAAAAAAAATTATTTTTTTAGTTTCTTTGGAAAAAAAATTATTTTTTTAGTTACTTTGGAAAAAAAAATATTTTTTTAGTTACTTTGGAAAAAAAAATATTTTTTTAGTTACTTTGGAAAAAAAAATATTTTTTTAGTTACTTTGGGGAAAAAAATATTTTTTTAGTTACTTTGGAAAAAAAAAATTTTTTTTAGTTTCTTTGGGAAAAAAAATTTTTTTTTAGTTTCTTTGGAAAAAAAAAAAAAAATTTTAGTTACTTTGGAAAAAAAAATATTTTTTTAGTTACTTTGGAAAAAAAAATATTTTTTTAGTTACTTTGGAAAAAAAAATATTTTTTTAGTTTCTTTGGAAAAAAAAATATTTTTTTAGTTACTTTGGAAAAAAAAATATTTTTTTAGTTACTTTGGAAAAAAAAATATTTTTTTAGTTACTTTGGAAAAAAAAATATTTTTTTAGTTACTTTGGAAAAAAAAATATTTTTTTAGTTACTTTGGGGAAAAAAATATTTTTTTAGTTACTTTGGAAAAAAAAAAAAATTTTTAGTTTCTTTGGGAAAAAAAATTTTTTTTTAGTTTCTTTGGAAAAAAAAAAAAAATTTTAGTTACTTTGGAAAAAAAAATATTTTTTTAGTTACTTTGGAAAAAAAAATATTTTTTTAGTTACTTTGGAAAAAAAAATATTTTTTTAGTTTCTTTGGAAAAAAAAATATTTTTTTAGTTACTTTGGAAAAAAAAATATTTTTTTAGTTACTTTGGAAAAAAAAAAATTTTTTTAGTTACTTTGGAAAAAAAAATATTTTTTTAGTTTCTTTGGAAAAAAAAAATTTTTTTTAGTTACTTTGGAAAAAAAAATATTTTTTTAGTTTCTTTGGAAAAAAAAATATTTTTTTAGTTACTTTGGAAAAAAAATTATTTTTTTAGTTCCTTTGGAAAAAAAAATATTTTTTTAGTTACTTTGGAAAAAAAAATATTTTTTTAGTTTCTTTGGAAAAAAAAATATTTTTTTAGTTACTTTGGAAAAAAAAATATTTTTTTAGTTTCTTTGGGAAAAAAAATATTTTTTTAGTTACTTTGGAAAAAAAAATATTTTTTTAGTTACTTTGGAAAAAAAAATATTTTTTTAGTTACTTTGGAAAAAAAAATATTTTTTTAGTTACTTTGGAAAAAAAATATTTTTTTAGTTACTTTGGAAAAAAAAATATTTTTTTAGTTACTTTGGAAAAAAAAATATTTTTTTAGTTACTTTGGAAAAAAAAATATTTTTTTAGTTACTTTGGAAAAAAAAATTTTTTTTAGTTTCTTTGGAAAAAAAAATATTTTTTTAGTTACTTTGGGAAAAAAAATATTTTTTTAGTTACTTTGGAAAAAAAAATATTTTTTTAGTTACTTTGGAAAAAAAAATTTTTTTTAGTTTCTTTGGAAAAAAAAATATTTTTTTAGTTACTTTGGGAAAAAAAATATTTTTTTAGTTACTTTGGAAAAAAAAATATTTTTTTAGTTACTTTGGAAAAAAAAATATTTTTTTAGTTACTTTGGAAAAAAAATATTTTTTTAGTTACTTTGGAAAAAAAAATATTTTTTTAGTTACTTTGGAAAAAAAATATTTTTTTAGTTACTTTGGAAAAAAAAATATTTTTTTAGTTACTTTGGAAAAAAAATATTTTTTTAGTTACTTTGGAAAAAAAAATATTTTTTTAGTTATTTTGGAAAAAAATATATTTTTTTAGTTACTTTGGAAAAAAAATATTTTTTTAGTTACTTTGGAAAAAAAAATATTTTTTTAGTTACTTTGGAAAAAAAAATATTTTTTTAGTTACTTTGGAAAAAAAAATTTTTTTTTAATTACTTTGGAAAAAAAAAAAAAATTTTAGTTACTTTGGAAAAAAAATAAATTTTTTAGTTACTTTGGAAAAAAAAATATTTTTTTAGTTACTTTGGAAAAAAAATATTTTTTTAGTTACTTTGGAAAAAAAAATATTTTTTTAGTTACTTTGGAAAAAAAAATATTTTTTTAGTTACTTTGGAAAAAAAAATATTTTTTTAGTTACTTTGGAAAAAAAATTATTTTTTTAGTTACTTTGGGAAAAAAAAATTTTTTTTAGTTACTTTGGAAAAAAAAAAATTTTTTTAGTTACTTTGGAAAAAAAAATTTTTTTTTTAGTTACTTTGGAAAAAATAATATTTTTTTAGTTACTTTGGAAAAAAAAATATTTTTTTAATTACTTTGGAAAAAAAAATATTTTTTTAGTTTCTTTGGAAAAAAAAATAATTTTTTAGTTACTTTGGAAAAAAAAATATTTTTTTAGTTACTTTGGAAAACAAAAATATTTTTTTAGTTACTTTGGAAAAAAATAAATTTTTTAGTTACTTTGGAAAAAAAAATATTTTTTTAGTTACTTTGGAAAAAAAATATTTTTTTTAGTTACTTTGGAAAAAAAAATATTTTTTTAGTTTCTTTGGAAAAAAAAATATTTTTTTAGTTACTTTGGAAAAAAAAATATTTTTTTAGTTACTTTGGAAAAAAAAATATTTTTTTAGTTACTTTGGAAAAAAAAATATTTTTTTAGTTTCTTTGGAAAAAAAAATATTTTTTTAGTTACTTTGGAAAAAAAAATATTTTTTTAGTTACTTTGGAAAAAAAATATTTTTTTAGTTACTTTGGAAAAAAAAATATTTTTTTAGTTACTTTGGAAAAAAAAATATTTTTTTAGTTACTTTGGAAAAAAAAATATTTTTTTAGTTACTTTGGAAAAAAAAATATTTTTTTAGTTACTTTGGAAAAAAAAATATTTTTTTAGTTACTTTGGAAAAAAAATATTTTTTTAGTTACTTTGGAAAAAAAAATATTTTTTTAGTTACTTTGGAAAAAAAAATATTTTTTTAGTTACTTTGGAAAAAAAAATATTTTTTTAGTTACTTTGGAAAAAAAAATATTTTTTTAGTTTCTTTGGAAAAAAAAATATTTTTTTAGTTACTTTGGAAAAAAAAATATTTTTTTAGTTACTTTGGAAAAAAATATATTTTTTTAGTTACTTTGGAAAAAAATATATTTTTTTAGTTACTTTGGAAAAAAAATATTTTTTTAGTTACTTTGGGAAAAAAAATATTTTTTTAGTTACTTTGGAAAAAAAAATATTTTTTTAGTTACTTTGGAAAAAAATATATTTTTTTAGTTACTTTGGAAAAAAAATATTTTTTTAGTTACTTTGGAAAAAAAAAAAATTTTTTAGTTACTTTGGAAAAAAAAATATTTTTTTAGTTACTTTGGAAAAAAAAAATATTTTTTTAGTTACTTTGGAAAAAAAAATATTTTTTTAGTTTCTTTGGAAAAAAAATATTTTTTTAGTTACTTTGGAAAAAAAAATATTTTTTTAGTTTCTTTGGAAAAAAAAAATTTTTTTAGTTACTTTGGAAAAAAAATATTTTTTTAGTTTCTTTGGAAAAAAAAATATTTTTTTAGTTACTTTGGAAAAAAAAAATTTTTTTAGTTACTTTGGAAAAAAAAATATTTTTTTAGTTACTTTGGGAAAAAAAATATTTTTTTAGTTTCTTTGGAAAAAAAAATATTTTTTTAGTTACTTTGGAAAAAAAAATTTTTTTTAGTTACTTTGGAAAAAAAAATATTTTTTTAGTTTCTTTGGAAAAAAAAAATATTTTTTTAGTTACTTTGGAAAAAAAAATATTTTTTTAGTTACTTTGGAAAAAAAAAATTTTTTTTAGTTTCTTTGGAAAAAAAAATATTTTTTTAGTTACTTTGGAAAAAAATTTTTTTTTTTAATTACTTTGGGAAAAAAAAATTTTTTTAGTTACTTTGGAAGAAAAAAAAATGTTTTAGTTACTTTGGAAAAAAATATATATTTTTAGTTACTTTGGAAAAAAAAAATTTTTTTTAGTTACTTTGGAAAAAAAAAATTTTTTTTAGTTACTTTGGAAAAAAAAAAAAAATTTTAGTTACTTTGGAAAAAAAAAATTTTTTTAGTTACTTTGGAAAAAAAAATATTTTTTTAGTTTCTTTGGAAAAAAAAAAAAATTTTAGTTACTTTGGAAAAAAAAATTTTTTTTAGTTACTTTGGAAAAAAAATATTTTTTTAGTTTCTTTGGAAAAAAAAAAAAATTTTAGTTACTTTGGAAAAAAAAATATTTTTTAGTTACTTTGGAAAAAAAATATTTTTTTAGTTACTTTGGAAAAAAAAAATTTTTTTAGTTACTTTGGAAAATTTTTTTTTTTTTAGTTACTTTGGAAAAAAAAATATTTTTTTAGTTACTTTGGAAAAAAAAATATTTTTTTAGTTACTTTGGAAAAAAAAATATTTTTTTAGTTACTTTGGAAAAAAAAATATTTTTTTAGTTACTTTGGAAAAAAAAATATTTTTTTAGTTACTTTGGAAAAAAGAATATTTTTTTAATTACTTTGGAAAAAAAAAATTTTTTTAGTTACTTTGGAAAAAAAAAATTTTTTTTAGTTACTTTGGAAAAAAAAATATTTTTTTAGTTACTTTGGAAAAAAATATATTTTTTTAGTTACTTTGGGAAAAAAAATATTTTTTTAGTTTCTTTGGAAAAAAAAAAATTTTTTTAGTTACTTTGGAAAAAAAAATATTTTTTAGTTACTTTGGAAAAAAAAATATTTTTTTAGTTTCTTTGGAAAAAAAAATATTTTTTTAGTTACTTTGGAAAAAAAAAAATTTTTTTAGTTACTTTGGAAAAAAAAATATTTTTTTAGTTACTTTGGAAAAAAAAATATTTTTTTAGTTACTTTGGAAAAAAAAATATTTTTTTAGTTACTTTGGAAAAAAAAATATTTTTTTAGTTACTTTGGAAAAAAATTATTTTTTTAGTTACTTTGGAAAAAAAAATATTTTTTTAGTTACTTTGGGAAAAAAAAATTTTTTTAGTTACTTTGGAAAAAAAAATATTTTTTTAGTTACTTTGGAAAAAAAAATATTTTTTTAGTTACTTTGGAAAAAAAATATTTTTTTAATTACTTTGGAAAAAAAAATATTTTTTTAGTTACTTTGGAAAAAAAAAATTTTTTTAGTTACTTTGGAAAAAAAAATTTTTTTTAGTTACTTTGGAAAAAAAAAATTTTTTTAGTTTCTTTGGAAAAAAAAATTTTTTTTTAGTTACTTTGGAAAAAAAAATATTTTTTTAGTTTCTTTGGAAAAAAAAATATTTTTTTAGTTACTTTGGAAAAAAAAAATTTTTTTTAGTTTCTTTGGGAAAAAAAATATTTTTTTAGTTACTTTGGAAAAAAAAATATTTTTTTAGTTACTTTGGAAAAAAAAATATTTTTTTAGTTACTTTGGAAAAAAAAATATTTTTTTAGTTACTTTGGGGAAAAAAATTTTTTTTTAGTTACTTTGGAAAAAAAAATATTTTTTTAGTTACTTTGGAAAAAAAAATATTTTTTTAGTTACTTTGGAAAAAAAATATTTTTTTAGTTACTTTGGAAAAAAAAATATTTTTTTAGTTACTTTGGAAAAAAAAATATTTTTTTAGTTACTTTGGAAAAAAAAATATTTTTTTAGTTACTTTGGAAAAAAAAATATTTTTTTAGTTTCTTTGGAAAAAAAAATATTTTTTTAGTTACTTTGGAAAAAAATATATTTTTTTAGTTACTTTGGAAAAAAATATATTTTTTTAGTTACTTTGGAAAAAAATATATTTTTTTAGTTACTTTGGAAAAAAAATATTTTTTTAGTTACTTTGGGAAAAAAAATATTTTTTTAGTTACTTTGGAAAAAAAAATATTTTTTTAGTTACTTTGGAAAAAAATATATTTTTTTAGTTACTTTGGAAAAAAAATATTTTTTTAGTTACTTTGGAAAAAAAAATATTTTTTTAGTTACTTTGGAAAAAAAAATATTTTTTTAGTTACTTTGGAAAAAAAAAATATTTTTTTAGTTACTTTGGAAAAAAAAATATTTTTTTAGTTACTTTGGAAAAAAAAAATTTTTTTAGTTTCTTTGGAAAAAAAAATATTTTTTTAGTTTCTTTGGAAAAAAAAAATTTTTTTAGTTACTTTGGAAAAAAAATATTTTTTTAGTTACTTTGGAAAAAAAAATTTTTTTTAGTTACTTTGGAAAAAAAAATATTTTTTTAGTTACTTTGGGAAAAAAAATATTTTTTTAGTTTCTTTGGAAAAAAAAATATTTTTTTAGTTTCTTTGGAAAAAAAATTTTTTTTTAGTTACTTTGGAAAAAAAAATATTTTTTTAGTTTCTTTGGAAAAAAAAAATATTTTTTTAGTTACTTTGGAAAAAAAAATATTTTTTTAGTTACTTTGGAAAAAAAATTTTTTTTTTAGTTTCTTTGGAAAAAAAAATATTTTTTTAGTTACTTTGGAAAAAAAAAATTTTTTTTAATTACTTTGGGAAAAAAAATTTTTTTTAGTTACTTTGGAAGAAAAAAAAATGTTTTAGTTACTTTGGAAAAAAAAATTTTTTTTTAGTTACTTTGGAAAAAAATATATATTTTTAGTTACTTTGGAAAAAAAAAATTTTTTTTAGTTACTTTGGAAAAAAAAAAAATTTTTTAGTTACTTTGGAAAAAAAAAAAAAATTTTAGTTACTTTGGAAAAAAAAAATTTTTTTAGTTACTTTGGAAAAAAAAATATTTTTTTAGTTTCTTTGGAAAAAAAAAAAAATTTAGTTACTTTGGAAAAAAAAATATTTTTTAGTTACTTTGGAAAAAAAATATTTTTTTAGTTACTTTGGAAAAAAAAATATTTTTTTAGTTACTTTGGAAAAAAAAATATTTTTTTAGTTACTTTGGAAAAAAAAATATTTTTTTAGTTACTTTGGAAAAAAAAATATTTTTTTAGTTACTTTGGAAAAAAAAATATTTTTTTAGTTACTTTGGAAAAAAGAATATTTTTTTAATTACTTTGGAAAAAAAAAATTTTTTTAGTTACTTTGGAAAAAAAAAATTTTTTTTAGTTACTTTGGAAAAAAAAATATTTTTTTAGTTACTTTGGAAAAAAATATATTTTTTTAGTTACTTTGGGAAAAAAAATATTTTTTTAGTTACTTTGGAAAAAAATTTTTTTTTTTAGTTACTTTGGAAAAAAAATATTTTTTTAGTTACTTTGGAAAAAAAATATATTTTTTAGTTACTTTGGAAAAAAAAATATTTTTTTAGTTTCTTTGGAAAAAAAAAAATTTTAGTTACTTTGGAAAAAAAAAAATTTTTTTAGTTACTTTGGAAAAAAAAATATTTTTTTAGTTACTTTGGAAAAAAAAATATTTTTTTAGTTACTTTGGAAAAAAAAATATTTTTTTAGTTACTTTGGAAAAAAGAATATTTTTTTAGTTACTTTGGAAAAAAAATATTTTTTTAGTTACTTTGGAAAAAAAAATATTTTTTTAGTTTCTTTGGAAAAAAATTTTTTTTTTTAGTTACTTTGGAAAAAAAAAATTTTTTTAGTTTCTTTGGAAAAAAAAATATTTTTTTAGTTACTTTGGAAAAAAAAATATTTTTTTAGTTACTTTGGAAAAAAAAATTGTTTTTAGTTACTTTGGAAAAAAAAAAATTTTTTTAGTTTCTTTGGAAAAAAAAAAAATTTTTTAGTTACTTTGGAAAAAAAAATATTTTTTTAGTTTCTTTGGAAAAAAAAATTTTTTTTAGTTACTTTGGAAAAAAAATATATTTTTTTAGTTTCTTTGGAAAAAAAAATATTTTTTTAGTTACTTTGGAAAAAAAAAAATTTTTTAGTTACTTTGGAAAAAAAAATATTTTTTTAGTTTCTTTGGAAAAAAAAAATTTTTTTTAGTTACTTTGGAAAAAAAAATATTTTTTAGTTACTTTGGAAAAAAAAATATTTTTTTAGTTTCTTTGGAAAAAAAAATATTTTTTTAGTTACTTTGGAAAAAAAAAAATTTTTTTAGTTACTTTGGAAAAAAAAATATTTTTTTAGTTACTTTGGAAAAAAAAATATTTTTTTAGTTACTTTGGAAAAAAAAAAATTTTTTTAGTTACTTTGGAAAAAAAAATATTTTTTTAGTTACTTTGGAAAAAAATTATTTTTTTAGTTACTTTGGAAAAAAAAATATTTTTTTAGTTACTTTGGGAAAAAAAATTTTTTTTAGTTACTTTGGAAAAAAAAATATTTTTTTAGTTACTTTGGAAAAAAAAATATTTTTTTAGTTACTTTGGAAAAAAAATATTTTTTTAATTACTTTGGAAAAAAAAATATTTTTTTAGTTACTTTGGAAAAAAAAAATTTTTTTAGTTACTTTGGAAAAAAAAATTTTTTTTAGTTACTTTGGAAAAAAAAAAATTTTTTAGTTTCTTTGGAAAAAAAAAATTTTTTTTAGTTACTTTGGAAAAAAAAATATTTTTTTAGTTTCTTTGGAAAAAAAATATTTTTTTAGTTACTTTGGAAAAAAAAATTTTTTTTTAGTTTCTTTGGGAAAAAAAATATTTTTTTAGTTACTTTGGAAAAAAAAATATTTTTTTAGTTACTTTGGAAAAAAAAATATTTTTTTAGTTACTTTGGAAAAAAAAATATTTTTTTAGTTACTTTGGAAAAAAAATATTTTTTTAGTTACTTTGGAAAAAAAAATATTTTTTTAGTTACTTTGGAAAAAAAAATATTTTTTTAGTTACTTTGGAAAAAAAAATATTTTTTTAGTTACTTTGGAAAAAAAAATATTTTTTTAGTTACTTTGGAAAAAAAAATATTTTTTTAGTTACTTTGGGGAAAAAAAATTTTTTTTAGTTACTTTGGAAAAAAAAAAATTTTTTTAGTTTCTTTGGAAAAAAAAATATTTTTTTAGTTTCTTTGGAAAAAAAATTATTTTTTTAGTTACTTTGGGAAAAAAAATATTTTTTTAGTTACTTTGGAAAAAAAAATATTTTTTTAGTTACTTTGGAAAAAAAAATATTTTTTTAGTTTCTTTGGAAAAAAAAATATTTTTTTAGTTACTTTGGAAAAAAAAATATTTTTTTAGTTACTTTGGAAAAAAATATATTTTTTTAGTTACTTTGGAAAAAAAAATATTTTTTTAGTTACTTTGGAAAAAAAATATTTTTTTAGTTACTTTGGAAAAAAATATATTTTTTTAGTTACTTTGGAAAAAAAAATATTTTTTTAGTTACTTTGGAAAAAAAAATATTTTTTTAGTTACTTTGGAAAAAAATATATTTTTTTAGTTTCTTTGGAAAAAAAAAAAAATTTTTAGTTACTTTGGAAAAAAAAATATTTTTTTAGTTTCTTTGGAAAAAAAAATATTTTTTTAGTTACTTTGGAAAAAAAAATATTTTTTTAGTTACTTTGGAAAAAAAAATATTTTTTTAGTTACTTTGGAAAAAAAAATATTTTTTTAGTTTCTTTGGAAAAAAAAATATTTTTTTAGTTTCTTTGGAAAAAAAAATATTTTTTTAGTTACTTTGGAAAAAAAAATATTTTTTTAGTTTCTTTGGAAAAAAAAATATTTTTTTAGTTACTTTGGAAAAAAAATATTTTTTTAGTTACTTTGGAAAAAAAATATTGTTTTAGTTACTTTGGAAAAAAAAATATTTTTTTAGTTACTTTGGAAAAAAATATTTTTTTTTAGTTACTTTGGAAAAAAAAATATTTTTTTAGTTTCTTTGGAAAAAAAAAAAATTTTTAGTTACTTTGGAAAAAAAAATATTTTTTTAGTTTCTTTGGAAAAAAAAATATTTTTTTAGTTACTTTGGAAAAAAAATATTTTTTTAGTTACTTTGGAAAAAAAAATATTTTTTTAGTTACTTTGGAAAAAAAAATATTTTTTTAGTTACTTTGGAAAAAAAAATTTTTTTTTAGTTACTTTGGAAAAAAAAATATTTTTTTAGTTACTTTGGGGAAAAACATTTTTTTTAGTTACTTTGGAAAAAAAAAAAAAATTTAGTTTCTTTGGAAAAAAAAATATTTTTTTAGTTTCTTTGGAAAAAAAATTATTTTTTTAGTTACTTTGGGAAAAACAATATTTTTTTAGTTACTTTGGAAAAAAAAATATTTTTTTAGTTACTTTGGAAAAAAAAATATTTTTTTAGTTACTTTGGGGAAAAACATTTTTTTTTTGTTACTTTGGAAAAAAAAAAAAATTTTTAGTTTCTTTGGAAAAAAAAATATTTTTTTAGTTTCTTTGGAAAAAAAAATATTTTTTTAGTTACTTTGGGAAAAACAATATTTTTTTAGTTACTTTGGAAAAAAATATATTTTTTTAGTTACTTTGGAAAAAAAAATATTTTTTTAGTTACTTTGGAAAAAAAATATTTTTTTAGTTACTTTGGAAAAAAATATATTTTTTTAGTTACTTTGGAAAAAAAAATATTTTTTTAGTTACTTTGGAAAAAAAAATATTTTTTTAGTTACTTTGGAAAAAAATATATTTTTTTAGTTTCTTTGGAAAAAAAAAAAATTTTTTAGTTACTTTGGAAAAAAAAATATTTTTTTAGTTTCTTTGGAAAAAAAAATATTTTTTTAGTTACTTTGGAAAAAAAAATATTTTTTTAGTTACTTTGGAAAAAAAAATATTTTTTTAGTTACTTTGGAAAAAAAAATATTTTTTTAGTTTCTTTGGAAAAAAAAATATTTTTTTAGTTTCTTTGGAAAAAAAAATATTTTTTTAGTTACTTTGGAAAAAAAAATATTTTTTTAGTTTCTTTGGAAAAAAAAATATTTTTTTAGTTACTTTGGAAAAAAAATATTTTTTTAGTTACTTTGGAAAAAAAATATTTTTTTAGTTACTTTGGAAAAAAAAATATTTTTTTAGTTACTTTGGAAAAAAATATTTTTTTTTAGTTACTTTGGAAAAAAAAATATTTTTTTAGTTTCTTTGGAAAAAAAAAAAATTTTTTAGTTACTTTGGAAAAAAAAATATTTTTTTAGTTTCTTTGGAAAAAAAAATATTTTTTTAGTTACTTTGGAAAAAAAATATTTTTTTAGTTACTTTGGAAAAAAAAATATTTTTTTAGTTACTTTGGGAAAAAAAATATTTTTTTAGTTACTTTGGAAAAAAAAATTTTTTTTTAGTTACTTTGGAAAAAAAAATATTTTTTTAGTTACTTTGGGGAAAAACATTTTTTTTTAGTTACTTTGGAAAAAAAAAATAAAATTTAGTTTCTTTGGAAAAAAAAATATTTTTTTAGTTTCTTTGGAAAAAAAATTATTTTTTTAGTTACTTTGGGAAAAACAATATTTTTTTAGTTACTTTGGAAAAAAAAATATTTTTTTAGTTACTTTGGAAAAAAAAATATTTTTTTAGTTACTTTGGGGAAAAACATTTTTTTTTTGTTACTTTGGAAAAAAAAAAAATTTTTTAGTTTCTTTGGAAAAAAAAATATTTTTTTAGTTTCTTTGGAAAAAAAATTATTTTTTTAGTTACTTTGGGAAAAACAATATTTTTTTAGTTACTTTGGAAAAAAAAATATTTTTTTAGTTACTTTGGAAAAAAAAATATTTTTTTAGTTTCTTTGGAAAAAAAAATATTTTTTTAGTTACTTTGGAAAAAAAAATATTTTTTTAGTTACTTTGGAAAAAAAAATATTTTTTTAGTTACTTTGGAAAAAAAATTATTTTTTTAGTTACTTTGGAAAAAAAATATTTTTTTAGTTACTTTGGAAAAAAAAATATTTTTTTAGTTACTTTGGAAAAAAATATATTTTTTTAGTTTCTTTGGAAAAAAAAAATTTTTTTTAGTTACTTTGGAAAAAAATATATTTTTTTAGTTTCTTTGGAAAAAAAAAATTTTTTTAGTTACTTTGGAAAAAAAAATATTTTTTTAGTTTCTTTGGAAAAAAAAATATTTTTTTAGTTACTTTGGAAAAAAAAATATTTTTTTAGTTTCTTTGGAAAAAAAAAATTTTTTTTAGTTACTTTGGAAAAAAAAATATTTTTTTAGTTTCTTTGGAAAAAAAAATATTTTTTTAGTTTCTTTGGAAAAAAAAAAAATTTTTTAGTTACTTTGGGAAAAAAAATATTTTTTTAGTTACTTTGGAAAAAAAAAAAATTTTTTAGTTTCTTTGGAAAAAAAATTATTTTTTTAGTTACTTTGGAAAAAAAAATATTTTTTTAGTTACTTTGGAAAAAAAAATATTTTTTTAGTTACTTTGGAAAAAAAAATATTTTTTTAGTTACTTTGGAAAAAAAAATATTTTTTTAGTTTCTTTGGAAAAAAAAATATTTTTTTAGTTACTTTGGAAAAAAAATATTTTTTTAGTTACTTTGGAAAAAAAAATATTTTTTTAGTTACTTTGGAAAAAAAAATATTTTTTTAGTTACTTTGGAAAAAAAATATTTTTTTAGTTACTCTGGAAAAAAAAATATTTTTTTAGTTACTTTGGAAAAAAAAATATTTTTTTAGTTACTTTGGAAAAAAAAATATTTTTTTAGTTACTTTGGAAAAAAAAATATTTTTTTAGTTACTTTGGAAAAAAAAATATTTTTTTAGTTACTTTGGAAAAAAAAATATTTTTTTAGTTACTTTGGAAAAAAAAATATTTTTTTAGTTACTTTGGAAAAAAAAATATTTTTTTAGTTACTTTGGAAAAAAAAATATTTTTTTAGTTTCTTTGGAAAAAAAAATATTTTTTTAGTTACTTTGGAAAAAAAAATATTTTTTTAGTTACTTTGGAAAAAAAAATATTTTTTTAGTTACTTTGGAAAAAAATATATTTTTTTAGTTACTTTGGAAAAAAAATATTTTTTTAGTTACTTTGGGAAAAAAAATATTTTTTTAGTTACTTTGGAAAAAAAAATATTTTTTTAGTTACTTTGGAAAAAAATATATTTTTTTAGTTACTTTGGAAAAAAAATATTTTTTTAGTTACTTTGGAAAAAAAAAAATTTTTTTAGTTACTTTGGAAAAAAAAATATTTTTTTAGTTACTTTGGAAAAAAAAAATATTTTTTTAGTTACTTTGGAAAAAAAAATATTTTTTTAGTTTCTTTGGAAAAAAAATATTTTTTTAGTTACTTTGGAAAAAAAAATATTTTTTTAGTTTCTTTGGAAAAAAAAAATTTTTTTAGTTACTTTGGAAAAAAAATATTTTTTTAGTTTCTTTGGAAAAAAAAATATTTTTTTAGTTACTTTGGAAAAAAAAATTTTTTTTAGTTACTTTGGAAAAAAAAATATTTTTTTAGTTACTTTGGGAAAAAAAATATTTTTTTAGTTTCTTTGGAAAAAAAAATATTTTTTTAGTTTCTTTGGAAAAAAAATTTTTTTTTAGTTACTTTGGAAAAAAAAAATATTTTTTTAGTTTCTTTGGAAAAAAAAAATATTTTTTTAGTTACTTTGGAAAAAAAATTTTTTTTTTAATTACTTTGGGAAAAAAATTTTTTTTTAGTTACTTTGGAAGAAAAAAAAATGTTTTAGTTACTTTGGAAAAAAAAATTTTTTTTTAGTTACTTTGGAAAAAAATATATATTTTTAGTTACTTTGGAAAAAAAAAATTTTTTTTAGTTACTTTGGAAAAAAAAAATTTTTTTTAGTTACTTTGGAAAAAAAAAAAAAATTTTAGTTACTTTGGAAAAAAAAAAATTTTTTAGTTACTTTGGAAAAAAAAATATTTTTTTAGTTTCTTTGGAAAAAAAAATATTTTTTTAGTTACTTTGGAAAAAAATATATTTTTTTAGTTACTTTGGAAAAAAATATATTTTTTTAGTTACTTTGGAAAAAAAATATTTTTTTAGTTACTTTGGGAAAAAAAATATTTTTTTAGTTACTTTGGAAAAAAAAATATTTTTTTAGTTACTTTGGAAAAAAATATATTTTTTTAGTTACTTTGGAAAAAAAATATTTTTTTAGTTACTTTGGAAAAAAAAAAAATTTTTTAGTTACTTTGGAAAAAAAAATATTTTTTTAGTTACTTTGGAAAAAAAAAATATTTTTTTAGTTACTTTGGAAAAAAAAATATTTTTTTAGTTTCTTTGGAAAAAAAATATTTTTTTAGTTACTTTGGAAAAAAAAATATTTTTTTAGTTTCTTTGGAAAAAAAAATATTTTTTTAGTTTCTTTGGAAAAAAAAATATTTTTTTAGTTACTTTGGAAAAAAAAATATTTTTTTAGTTACTTTGGAAAAAAAATATTTTTTTAGTTACTTTGGAAAAAAAAATATTTTTTTAGTTACTTTGGAAAAAAAAATATTTTTTTAGTTACTTTGGAAAAAAAAATATTTTTTTAGTTACTTTGGAAAAAAAAATATTTTTTTAGTTACTTTGGAAAAAAAAATATTTTTTTAGTTACTTTGGAAAAAAAATATTTTTTTAGTTACTTTGGAAAAAAAAATATTTTTTTAGTTACTTTGGAAAAAAAAATATTTTTTTAGTTACTTTGGAAAAAAAAATATTTTTTTAGTTACTTTGGAAAAAAAAATATTTTTTTAGTTTCTTTGGAAAAAAAAATATTTTTTTAGTTACTTTGGAAAAAAAAATATTTTTTTAGTTACTTTGGAAAAAAATATATTTTTTTAGTTACTTTGGAAAAAAATATATTTTTTTAGTTACTTTGGAAAAAAAATATTTTTTTAGTTACTTTGGGAAAAAAAATATTTTTTTAGTTACTTTGGAAAAAAAAATATTTTTTTAGTTACTTTGGAAAAAAATATATTTTTTTAGTTACTTTGGAAAAAAAATATTTTTTTAGTTACTTTGGAAAAAAAAAAAATTTTTTAGTTACTTTGGAAAAAAAAATATTTTTTTAGTTACTTTGGAAAAAAAAAATATTTTTTTAGTTACTTTGGAAAAAAAAATATTTTTTTAGTTTCTTTGGAAAAAAAATATTTTTTTAGTTACTTTGGAAAAAAAAATATTTTTTTAGTTTCTTTGGAAAAAAAAATTTTTTTTAGTTACTTTGGAAAAAAAATATTTTTTTAGTTTCTTTGGAAAAAAAAATATTTTTTTAGTTACTTTGGAAAAAAAAATTTTTTTTAGTTACTTTGGAAAAAAAAATATTTTTTTAGTTACTTTGGGAAAAAAAATATTTTTTTAGTTTCTTTGGAAAAAAAAATATTTTTTTAGTTTCTTTGGAAAAAAAATTTTTTTTTAGTTACTTTGGAAAAAAAAATATTTTTTTAGTTTCTTTGGAAAAAAAAAATATTTTTTTAGTTACTTTGGAAAAAAAAATATTTTTTTAGTTACTTTGGAAAAAAAAAATTTTTTTTAGTTTCTTTGGAAAAAAAAATATTTTTTTAGTTACTTTGGAAAAAAAATTTTTTTTTTAATTACTTTGGGAAAAAAAAATTTTTTTAGTTACTTTGGAAGAAAAAAAAATGTTTTAGTTACTTTGGAAAAAAAAAATTTTTTTTAGTTACTTTGGAAAAAAATATATATTTTTAGTTACTTTGGAAAAAAAAAAATTTTTTTAGTTACTTTGGAAAAAAAAAATTTTTTTTAGTTACTTTGGAAAAAAAAAAAAAATTTTAGTTACTTTGGAAAAAAAAAATTTTTTTAGTTACTTTGGAAAAAAAAATATTTTTTTAGTTTCTTTGGAAAAAAAAAAAATTTTTAGTTACTTTGGAAAAAAAAATATTTTTTAGTTACTTTGGAAAAAAAATATTTTTTTAGTTACTTTGGAAAAAAAAATTTTTTTTAGTTACTTTGGAAAAATTTTTTTTTTTTAGTTACTTTGGAAAAAAAAATATTTTTTTAGTTACTTTGGAAAAAAAAATATTTTTTTAGTTACTTTGGAAAAAAAAATATTTTTTTAGTTACTTTGGAAAAAAAAATATTTTTTTAGTTACTTTGGAAAAAAAAATATTTTTTTAGTTACTTTGGAAAAAAGAATATTTTTTTAATTACTTTGGAAAAAAAAAATTTTTTTAGTTACTTTGGAAAAAAAAAATTTTTTTTAGTTACTTTGGAAAAAAAAATATTTTTTTAGTTACTTTGGAAAAAAATATATTTTTTTAGTTACTTTGGGAAAAAAAATATTTTTTTAGTTACTTTGGAAAAAAAAATTTTTTTTTAGTTACTTTGGAAAAAAAATATTTTTTTAGTTACTTTGGAAAAAAAATATTTTTTTTAGTTACTTTGGAAAAAAAAATATTTTTTTAGTTTCTTTGGAAAAAAAAAAATTTTAGTTACTTTGGAAAAAAAAAATTTTTTTTAGTTTCTTTGGAAAAAAAAATATTTTTTTAGTTACTTTGGAAAAAAAAATATTTTTTTAGTTACTTTGGAAAAAAAAATATTTTTTTAGTTACTTTGGAAAAAAAAATATTTTTTTAGTTACTTTGGAAAAAAAATATTTTTTTAGTTACTTTGGAAAAAAAAATATTTTTTTAGTTTCTTTGGAAAAAAAAATTTTTTTTTAGTTACTTTGGAAAAAAAAAATTTTTTTAGTTTCTTTGGAAAAAAAAATATTTTTTTAGTTACTTTGGAAAAAAAAATATTTTTTTAGTTACTTTGGAAAAAAAAATTTTTTTTAGTTACTTTGGAAAAAAAAATATTTTTTTAGTTTCTTTGGAAAAAAAAAAAATTTTTTAGTTACTTTGGAAAAAAAAATATTTTTTTAGTTTCTTTGGAAAAAAAAATTTTTTTTAGTTACTTTGGAAAAAAAATATATTTTTTTAGTTTCTTTGGAAAAAAAAATATTTTTTTAGTTACTTTGGAAAAAAAAAAATTTTTTAGTTACTTTGGAAAAAAAAATATTTTTTTAGTTTCTTTGGAAAAAAAAAATTTTTTTTAGTTACTTTGGAAAAAAAAATATTTTTTAGTTACTTTGGAAAAAAAAATATTTTTTTAGTTTCTTTGGAAAAAAAAAAATTTTTTTAGTTACTTTGGAAAAAAAAAAATTTTTTTAGTTACTTTGGAAAAAAAAATATTTTTTTAGTTACTTTGGAAAAAAAAATATTTTTTTAGTTACTTTGGAAAAAAAAATATTTTTTTAGTTACTTTGGAAAAAAAAATATTTTTTTAGTTACTTTGGAAAAAAATTATTTTTTTAGTTACTTTGGAAAAAAAAATATTTTTTTAGTTACTTTGGGAAAAAAAATTTTTTTTAGTTACTTTGGAAAAAAAAATATTTTTTTAGTTACTTTGGAAAAAAAAATATTTTTTTAGTTACTTTGGAAAAAAAATATTTTTTTAATTACTTTGGAAAAAAAAAAATTTTTTTAGTTACTTTGGAAAAAAAAAATTTTTTTAGTTACTTTGGAAAAAAAAATTTTTTTTAGTTACTTTGGAAAAAAAAATTTTTTTTAGTTTCTTTGGAAAAAAAAATTTTTTTTAGTTACTTTGGAAAAAAAAATATTTTTTTAGTTTCTTTGGAAAAAAAAATATTTTTTTAGTTACTTTGGAAAAAAAAATTTTTTTTTAGTTTCTTTGGGAAAAAAAATATTTTTTTAGTTACTTTGGAAAAAAAAATATTTTTTTAGTTACTTTGGAAAAAAAAATATTTTTTTAGTTACTTTGGAAAAAAAAATATTTTTTTAGTTACTTTGGAAAAAAAATATTTTTTTAGTTACTTTGGAAAAAAAAATATTTTTTTAGTTACTTTGGAAAAAAAAATATTTTTTTAGTTACTTTGGAAAAAAAATATTTTTTTAGTTACTTTGGAAAAAAAAATATTTTTTTAGTTACTTTGGAAAAAAAAATATTTTTTTAGTTACTTTGGGGAAAAAAAATTTTTTTTAGTTACTTTGGAAAAAAAAATTTTTTTTTAGTTTCTTTGGAAAAAAAAATATTTTTTTAGTTTCTTTGGAAAAAAAATTATTTTTTTAGTTACTTTGGGAAAAAAAATATTTTTTTAGCTACTTTGGAAAAAAAAATATTTTTTTAGTTACTTTGGAAAAAAAAATATTTTTTTAGTTTCTTTGGAAAAAAAAATATTTTTTTAGTTACTTTGGAAAAAAAAATATTTTTTTAGTTACTTTGGAAAAAAATATATTTTTTTAGTTACTTTGGAAAAAAAAATATTTTTTTAGTTACTTTGGAAAAAAAATATTTTTTTAGTTACTTTGGAAAAAAATATATTTTTTTAGTTACTTTGGAAAAAAAAATATTTTTTTAGTTACTTTGGAAAAAAAAATATTTTTTTAGTTACTTTGGAAAAAAAAATATTTTTTTAGTTTCTTTGGAAAAAAAAATAAATTTTTAGTTACTTTGGAAAAAAAAATATTTTTTTAGTTTCTTTGGAAAAAAAAATTTTTTTTAGTTACTTTGGAAAAAAAAATATTTTTTTAGTTTCTTTGGAAAAAAAAATTTTTTTTAGTTACTTTGGAAAAAAAATATATTTTTTTAGTTTCTTTGGAAAAAAAAATATTTTTTTAGTTACTTTGGAAAAAAAAATATTTTTTAGTTACTTTGGAAAAAAAAATATTTTTTTAGTTTCTTTGGAAAAAAAAAATTTTTTTTAGTTACTTTGGAAAAAAAAATATTTTTTAGTTACTTTGGAAAAAAAAATATTTTTTTAGTTTCTTTGGAAAAAAAAAAATTTTTTTAGTTACTTTGGAAAAAAAAAAAATTTTTTAGTTACTTTGGAAAAAAAAATATTTTTTTAGTTACTTTGGAAAAAAAAATATTTTTTTAGTTACTTTGGAAAAAAAAATATTTTTTTAGTTACTTTGGAAAAAAAAATATTTTTTTAGTTACTTTGGAAAAAAATTATTTTTTTAGTTACTTTGGAAAAAAAAATATTTTTTTAGTTACTTTGGGAAAAAAAATTTTTTTTAGTTACTTTGGAAAAAAAAATATTTTTTTAGTTACTTTGGAAAAAAAAATATTTTTTTAGTTTCTTTGGAAAAAAAAATTTTTTTTAGTTACTTTGGGAAAAAAAATATTTTTTTAGTTTCTTTGGAAAAAAAAATATTTTTTTAGTTACTTTGGAAAAAAAAATATTTTTTTAGTTACTTTGGAAAAAAAAATTTTTTTTTAATTACTTTGGGAAAAAAAAATTTTTTTAGTTACTTTGGAAGAAAAAAAAATGTTTTAGTTACTTTGGAAAAAAAAAATTTTTTTTAGTTACTTTGGAAAAAAATATATATTTTTAGTTACTTTGGAAAAAAAAAATTTTTTTTAGTTACTTTGGAAAAAAAAAATTTTTTTTAGTTACTTTGGAAAAAAAAAAAAAATTTTAGTTACTTTGGAAAAAAAAAATTTTTTTAGTTACTTTGGAAAAAAAAATATTTTTTTAGTTTCTTTGGAAAAAAAAAAAATTTTTAGTTACTTTGGAAAAAAAAATATTTTTTAGTTACTTTGGAAAAAAAATATTTTTTTAGTTACTTTGGAAAAAAAAATTTTTTTTAGTTACTTTGGAAAAATTTTTTTTTTTTAGTTACTTTGGAAAAAAAAATATTTTTTTAGTTACTTTGGAAAAAAAAATATTTTTTTAGTTACTTTGGAAAAAAAAATATTTTTTTAGTTACTTTGGAAAAAAAAATATTTTTTTAGTTACTTTGGAAAAAAAAATATTTTTTTAGTTACTTTGGAAAAAAGAATATTTTTTTAATTACTTTGGAAAAAAAAAATTTTTTTAGTTACTTTGGAAAAAAAAAATTTTTTTTAGTTACTTTGGAAAAAAAAATATTTTTTTAGTTACTTTGGAAAAAAATATATTTTTTTAGTTACTTTGGGAAAAAAAATATTTTTTTAGTTACTTTGGAAAAAAAAATTTTTTTTTAGTTACTTTGGAAAAAAAATATTTTTTTAGTTACTTTGGAAAAAAAATATTTTTTTTAGTTACTTTGGAAAAAAAAATATTTTTTTAGTTTCTTTGGAAAAAAAAAAATTTTAGTTACTTTGGAAAAAAAAAATTTTTTTTAGTTTCTTTGGAAAAAAAAATATTTTTTTAGTTACTTTGGAAAAAAAAATATTTTTTTAGTTACTTTGGAAAAAAAAATATTTTTTTAGTTACTTTGGAAAAAAAAATATTTTTTTAGTTACTTTGGAAAAAAAATATTTTTTTAGTTACTTTGGAAAAAAAAATATTTTTTTAGTTTCTTTGGAAAAAAAAATTTTTTTTTAGTTACTTTGGAAAAAAAAAATTTTTTTAGTTTCTTTGGAAAAAAAAATATTTTTTTAGTTACTTTGGAAAAAAAAATATTTTTTTAGTTACTTTGGAAAAAAAAATTTTTTTTAGTTACTTTGGAAAAAAAAATATTTTTTTAGTTTCTTTGGAAAAAAAAAAAATTTTTTAGTTACTTTGGAAAAAAAAATATTTTTTTAGTTTCTTTGGAAAAAAAAATTTTTTTTAGTTACTTTGGAAAAAAAATATATTTTTTTAGTTTCTTTGGAAAAAAAAATATTTTTTTAGTTACTTTGGAAAAAAAAAAATTTTTTAGTTACTTTGGAAAAAAAAATATTTTTTTAGTTTCTTTGGAAAAAAAAAATTTTTTTTAGTTACTTTGGAAAAAAAAATATTTTTTAGTTACTTTGGAAAAAAAAATATTTTTTTAGTTTCTTTGGAAAAAAAAAAATTTTTTTAGTTACTTTGGAAAAAAAAAAATTTTTTTAGTTACTTTGGAAAAAAAAATATTTTTTTAGTTACTTTGGAAAAAAAAATATTTTTTTAGTTACTTTGGAAAAAAAAATATTTTTTTAGTTACTTTGGAAAAAAAAATATTTTTTTAGTTACTTTGGAAAAAAATTATTTTTTTAGTTACTTTGGAAAAAAAAATATTTTTTTAGTTACTTTGGGAAAAAAAATTTTTTTTAGTTACTTTGGAAAAAAAAATATTTTTTTAGTTACTTTGGAAAAAAAAATATTTTTTTAGTTACTTTGGAAAAAAAATATTTTTTTAATTACTTTGGAAAAAAAAAAATTTTTTTAGTTACTTTGGAAAAAAAAAATTTTTTTAGTTACTTTGGAAAAAAAAATTTTTTTTAGTTACTTTGGAAAAAAAAATTTTTTTTAGTTTCTTTGGAAAAAAAAATTTTTTTTAGTTACTTTGGAAAAAAAAATATTTTTTTAGTTTCTTTGGAAAAAAAAATATTTTTTTAGTTACTTTGGAAAAAAAAATTTTTTTTTAGTTTCTTTGGGAAAAAAAATATTTTTTTAGTTACTTTGGAAAAAAAAATATTTTTTTAGTTACTTTGGAAAAAAAAATATTTTTTTAGTTACTTTGGAAAAAAAAATATTTTTTTAGTTACTTTGGAAAAAAAATATTTTTTTAGTTACTTTGGAAAAAAAAATATTTTTTTAGTTACTTTGGAAAAAAAAATATTTTTTTAGTTACTTTGGAAAAAAAAATATTTTTTTAGTTACTTTGGAAAAAAAAATATTTTTTTAGTTACTTTGGAAAAAAAAATATTTTTTTAGTTACTTTGGGGAAAAAAATTTTTTTTTAGTTACTTTGGAAAAAAAAATTTTTTTTTAGTTTCTTTGGAAAAAAAAATATTTTTTTAGTTTCTTTGGAAAAAAAATTATTTTTTTAGTTACTTTGGGAAAAAAAATATTTTTTTAGCTACTTTGGAAAAAAAAATATTTTTTTAGTTACTTTGGAAAAAAAAATATTTTTTTAGTTTCTTTGGAAAAAAAAATATTTTTTTAGTTACTTTGGAAAAAAAAATATTTTTTTAGTTACTTTGGAAAAAAATATATTTTTTTAGTTACTTTGGAAAAAAAAATATTTTTTTAGTTACTTTGGAAAAAAAATATTTTTTTAGTTACTTTGGAAAAAAATATATTTTTTTAGTTACTTTGGAAAAAAAAATATTTTTTTAGTTACTTTGGAAAAAAAAATATTTTTTTAGTTACTTTGGAAAAAAAAATATTTTTTTAGTTTCTTTGGAAAAAAAAATAAATTTTTAGTTACTTTGGAAAAAAAAATATTTTTTTAGTTTCTTTGGAAAAAAAAATTTTTTTTAGTTACTTTGGAAAAAAAAATATTTTTTTAGTTTCTTTGGAAAAAAAATTTTTTTTTAGTTACTTTGGAAAAAAAATATATTTTTTTAGTTTCTTTGGAAAAAAAAATATTTTTTTAGTTACTTTGGAAAAAAAAATATTTTTTAGTTACTTTGGAAAAAAAAATATTTTTTTAGTTTCTTTGGAAAAAAAAAATTTTTTTTAGTTACTTTGGAAAAAAAAATATTTTTTAGTTACTTTGGAAAAAAAAATATTTTTTTAGTTTCTTTGGAAAAAAAAAAATTTTTTTAGTTACTTTGGAAAAAAAAAAAATTTTTTAGTTACTTTGGAAAAAAAAATATTTTTTTAGTTACTTTGGAAAAAAAAATATTTTTTTAGTTACTTTGGAAAAAAAAATATTTTTTTAGTTACTTTGGAAAAAAAAATATTTTTTTAGTTACTTTGGAAAAAAATTATTTTTTTAGTTACTTTGGAAAAAAAAATATTTTTTTAGTTACTTTGGGAAAAAAAAATTTTTTTAGTTACTTTGGAAAAAAAAATATTTTTTTAGTTACTTTGGAAAAAAAAATATTTTTTTAGTTACTTTGGAAAAAAAATATTTTTTTAATTACTTTGGAAAAAAAAATATTTTTTTAGTTACTTTGGAAAAAAAAAATTTTTTTAGTTACTTTGGAAAAAAAAAATTTTTTTAGTTACTTTGGAAAAAAAAAATTTTTTTAGTTTCTTTGGAAAAAAAAATTTTTTTTTAGTTACTTTGGAAAAAAAAATATTTTTTTAGTTTCTTTGGAAAAAAAAATATTTTTTTAGTTACTTTGGAAAAAAAAATTTTTTTTTAGTTTCTTTGGGAAAAAAAATATTTTTTTAGTTACTTTGGAAAAAAATATATTTTTTTAGTTACTTTGGAAAAAAAATATTTTTTTAGTTACTTTGGAAAAAAAAATATTTTTTTAGTTACTTTGGAAAAAAAATATTTTTTTAGTTACTTTGGAAAAAAAAATATTTTTTTAGTTACTTTGGAAAAAAAAATATTTTTTTAGTTACTTTGGAAAAAAAAATATTTTTTTAGTTACTTTGGAAAAAAAAATATTTTTTTAGTTACTTTGGAAAAAAAAATATTTTTTTAGTTACTTTGGGGAAAAAAAATTTTTTTTAGTTACTTTGGAAAAAAAAATTTTTTTTTAGTTTCTTTGGAAAAAAAAATATTTTTTTAGTTTCTTTGGAAAAAAAATTATTTTTTTAGTTACTTTGGGAAAAAAAATATTTTTTTAGTTACTTTGGAAAAAAAAATATTTTTTTAGTTACTTTGGAAAAAAAAATATTTTTTTAGTTTCTTTGGAAAAAAAAATATTTTTTTAGTTACTTTGGAAAAAAAAATATTTTTTTAGTTACTTTGGAAAAAAAAATATTTTTTTAGTTACTTTGGAAAAAAAAATATTTTTTTAGTTACTTTGGAAAAAAAATATTTTTTTAGTTACTTTGGAAAAAAATATATTTTTTTAGTTACTTTGGAAAAAAAAATATTTTTTTAGTTACTTTGGAAAAAAAAATATTTTTTTAGTTACTTTGGAAAAAAATATATATTTTTTAGTTTCTTTGGAAAAAAAAATAAATTTTTAGTTACTTTGGAAAAAAAAATATTTTTTTAGTTTCTTTGGAAAAAAAAATATTTTTTTAGTTACTTTGGAAAAAAAAATATTTTTTTAGTTACTTTGGAAAAAAAAATATTTTTTTAGTTACTTTGGAAAAAAAAATATTTTTTTAGTTTCTTTGGAAAAAAAAATATTTTTTTAGTTTCTTTGGAAAAAAAAATATTTTTTTAGTTACTTTGGAAAAAAAAATATTTTTTTAGTTTCTTTGGAAAAAAAAATATTGTTTTAGTTACTTTGGAAAAAAAATATTTTTTTAGTTACTTTGGAAAAAAAATATTGTTTTAGTTACTTTGGAAAAAAAAATATTTTTTTAGTTACTTTGGAAAAAAATATTTTTTTTTAGTTACTTTGGAAAAAAAAATATTTTTTTAGTTTCTTTGGAAAAAAAAAAAAATTTTTAGTTACTTTGGAAAAAAAAATATTTTTTTAGTTTCTTTGGAAAAAAAAATATTTTTTTAGTTACTTTGGAAAAAAAATATTTTTTTAGTTACTTTGGAAAAAAAAATATTTTTTTAGTTACTTTGGAAAAAAAAATATTTTTTTAGTTACTTTGGAAAAAAAAATTTTTTTTTAGTTACTTTGGAAAAAAAAATATTTTTTTAGTTACTTTGGGGAAAAACATTTTTTTTAGTTACTTTGGAAAAAAAAAAAAAATTTAGTTTCTTTGGAAAAAAAAATATTTTTTTAGTTTCTTTGGAAAAAAAATTATTTTTTTAGTTACTTTGGGAAAAACAATATTTTTTTAGTTACTTTGGAAAAAAAAATATTTTTTTAGTTACTTTGGAAAAAAAAATATTTTTTTAGTTACTTTGGGGAAAAACATTTTTTTTTTGTTACTTTGGAAAAAAAAAAAAATTTTTAGTTTCTTTGGAAAAAAAAATATTTTTTTAGTTTCTTTGGAAAAAAAAATATTTTTTTAGTTACTTTGGGAAAAACAATATTTTTTTAGTTACTTTGGAAAAAAATATATTTTTTTAGTTACTTTGGAAAAAAAAATATTTTTTTAGTTACTTTGGAAAAAAAATATTTTTTTAGTTACTTTGGAAAAAAATATATTTTTTTAGTTACTTTGGAAAAAAAAATATTTTTTTAGTTACTTTGGAAAAAAAAATATTTTTTTAGTTACTTTGGAAAAAAATATATTTTTTTAGTTTCTTTGGAAAAAAAAAAAAATTTTTAGTTACTTTGGAAAAAAAAATATTTTTTTAGTTTCTTTGGAAAAAAAAATATTTTTTTAGTTACTTTGGAAAAAAAAATATTTTTTTAGTTACTTTGGAAAAAAAAATATTTTTTTAGTTACTTTGGAAAAAAAATATTTTTTTAGTTTCTTTGGAAAAAAAAATATTTTTTTAGTTTCTTTGGAAAAAAAAATATTTTTTTAGTTACTTTGGAAAAAAAAATATTTTTTTAGTTTCTTTGGAAAAAAAAATATTTTTTTAGTTACTTTGGAAAAAAAATATTTTTTTAGTTACTTTGGAAAAAAAATATTTTTTTAGTTACTTTGGAAAAAAAAATATTTTTTTAGTTACTTTGGAAAAAAATATTTTTTTTTAGTTACTTTGGAAAAAAAAATATTTTTTTAGTTTCTTTGGAAAAAAAAAAAATTTTTTAGTTACTTTGGAAAAAAAAATATTTTTTTAGTTTCTTTGGAAAAAAAAATATTTTTTTAGTTACTTTGGAAAAAAAATATTTTTTTAGTTACTTTGGAAAAAAAAATATTTTTTTAGTTACTTTGGAAAAAAAAATATTTTTTTAGTTACTTTGGAAAAAAAAATTTTTTTTTAGTTACTTTGGAAAAAAAAATATTTTTTTAGTTACTTTGGGGAAAAACATTTTTTTTTAGTTACTTTGGAAAAAAAAAAAAAAATTTAGTTTCTTTGGAAAAAAAAATATTTTTTTAGTTTCTTTGGAAAAAAAATTATTTTTTTAGTTACTTTGGGAAAAACAATATTTTTTTAGTTACTTTGGAAAAAAAAATATTTTTTTAGTTACTTTGGAAAAAAAAATATTTTTTTAGTTACTTTGGGGAAAAACATTTTTTTTTTGTTACTTTGGAAAAAAAAAAAAATTTTTAGTTTCTTTGGAAAAAAAAATATTTTTTTAGTTTCTTTGGAAAAAAAATTATTTTTTTAGTTACTTTGGGAAAAACAATATTTTTTTAGTTACTTTGGAAAAAAAAATATTTTTTTAGTTACTTTGGAAAAAAAAATATTTTTTTAGTTTCTTTGGAAAAAAAAATATTTTTTTAGTTACTTTGGAAAAAAAAATATTTTTTTAGTTACTTTGGAAAAAAAAATATTTTTTTAGTTACTTTGGAAAAAAAATTATTTTTTTAGTTACTTTGGAAAAAAAATATTTTTTTAGTTACTTTGGAAAAAAAAATATTTTTTTAGTTACTTTGGAAAAAAATATATTTTTTTAGTTTCTTTGGAAAAAAAAATTTTTTTTTAGTTACTTTGGAAAAAAATATTTTTTTTTAGTTTCTTTGGAAAAAAAAAATTTTTTTAGTTACTTTGGAAAAAAAAATATTTTTTTAGTTTCTTTGGAAAAAAAAATATTTTTTTAGTTACTTTGGAAAAAAAAATATTTTTTTAGTTTCTTTGGAAAAAAAAAAATTTTTTTAGTTACTTTGGAAAAAAAAATATTTTTTTAGTTTCTTTGGAAAAAAAAATATTTTTTTAGTTTCTTTGGAAAAAAAAAAAATTTTTTAGTTACTTTGGGAAAAAAAATATTTTTTTAGTTACTTTGGAAAAAAAAAAAAATTTTTAGTTTCTTTGGAAAAAAAATTATTTTTTTAGTTACTTTGGAAAAAAAAATATTTTTTTAGTTACTTTGGAAAAAAAAATATTTTTTTAGTTACTTTGGAAAAAAAAATATTTTTTTAGTTACTTTGGAAAAAAAAATATTTTTTTAGTTTCTTTGGAAAAAAAAATATTTTTTTAGTTACTTTGGAAAAAAAATATTTTTTTAGTTACTTTGGAAAAAAAAATATTTTTTTAGTTACTTTGGAAAAAAAAATATTTTTTTAGTTACTTTGGAAAAAAAATATTTTTTTAGTTACTCTGGAAAAAAAAATATTTTTTTAGTTACTTTGGAAAAAAAAATATTTTTTTAGTTACTTTGGAAAAAAAAATATTTTTTTAGTTACTTTGGAAAAAAAATTATTTTTTTAGTTACTTTGGAAAAAAAAATATTTTTTTAGTTACTTTGGGGAAAAAAATATTTTTTTAGTTACTTTGGAAAAAAAAATATTTTTTTAGTTACTTTGGAAAAAAAAATTTTTTTTTAGTTTCTTTGGAAAAAAAAATATTTTTTTAGTTTCTTTGGAAAAAAAAAAAATTTTTTAGTTACTTTGGAAAAAAAAATATTTTTTTAGTTACTTTGGAAAAAAAAATATTTTTTTAGTTACTTTGGGGAAAAACATTTTTTTTTTAGTTACTTTGGAAAAAAAAAAAAAATTTTAGTTTCTTTGGAAAAAAAAATATTTTTTTAGTTTCTTTGGAAAAAAAATTATTTTTTTAGTTACTTTGGGAAAAACAATATTTTTTTAGTTACTTTGGAAAAAAAAATATTTTTTTAGTTACTTTGGAAAAAAAAATATTTTTTTAGTTTCTTTGGAAAAAAAAATATTTTTTTAGTTACTTTGGGAAAAAAAATATTTTTTTAGTTACTTTGGAAAAAAAATTATTTTTTTAGTTACTTTGGAAAAAAAATATTTTTTTAGTTACTTTGGAAAAAAAAAAATGTTTTTAGTTACTTTGGAAAAAAATATATTTTTTTAGTTTCTTTGGAAAAAAAAAATTTTTTTTAGTTACTTTGGAAAAAAAAATATTTTTTTAGTTTCTTTGGAAAAAAAATTTTTTTTTAGTTACTTTGGTAAAAAAAATATTTTTTTAGTTTCTTTGGAAAAAAAAATATTTTTTTAGTTACTTTGGAAAAAAAAATATTTTTTTAGTTTCTTTGGAAAAAAAAAAATTTTTTTAGTTACTTTGGAAAAAAAAAAATTTTTTTAGTTTCTTTGGAAAAAAAAATATTTTTTTAGTTTCTTTGGAAAAAAAAAAATTTTTTTAGTTACTTTGGGAAAAAAAATATTTTTTTAGTTACTGTGGAAAAAAAAATATTTTTTTAGTTACTTTGGAAAAAAAAATATTTTTTTAGTTACTTTGGAAAAAAAAATATTTTTTTAGTTACTTTGGAAAAAAAAATATTTTTTTAGTTTCTTTGGAAAAAAAAAATTTTTTTAGTTACTTTGGAAAAAAAAATATTTTTTTAGTTTCTTTGGAAAAAAAAAAATTTTTTTAGTTACTTTGGAAAAAAAAAATATTTTTTTAGTTTCTTTGGAAAAAAAAATATTTTTTTAGTTTCTTTGGAAAAAAAAAAAATTTTTTAGTTACTTTGGGAAAAAAAATATTTTTTTAGTTACTTTGGAAAAAAAAATATTTTTTTAGTTTCTTTGGAAAAAAAATTATTTTTTTAGTTACTTTGGAAAAAAAAATATTTTTTTAGTTACTTTGGAAAAAAAAATATTTTTTTAGTTACTTTGGAAAAAAAAATATTTTTTTAGTTACTTTGGAAAAAAAAATATTTTTTTAGTTTCTTTGGAAAAAAAAATATTTTTTTAGTTACTTTGGAAAAAAAATATTTTTTTAGTTACTTTGGAAAAAAAAATATTTTTTTAGTTACTTTGGAAAAAAAAATATTTTTTTAGTTACTTTGGAAAAAAAATATTTTTTTAGTTACTTTGGAAAAAAAAATATTTTTTTAGTTACTTTGGGAAAAAAAATATTTTTTTAGTTACTTTGGAAAAAAAAATATTTTTTTAGTTACTTTGGAAAAAAAATTATTTTTTTAGTTACTTTGGAAAAAAAAATATTTTTTTAGTTACTTTGGGGAAAAACATTTTTTTTAGTTACTTTGGAAAAAAAAAAAAAAATTTTGTTTCTTTGGAAAAAAAAATATTTTTTTAGTTTCTTTGGAAAAAAAATTATTTTTTTAGTTACTTTGGGAAAAACAATATTTTTTTAGTTACTTTGGAAAAAAAAATATTTTTTTAGTTACTTTGGAAAAAAAAATATTTTTTTAGTTTCTTTGGAAAAAAAAATATTTTTTTAGTTACTTTGGAAAAAAAAATATTTTTTTAGTTACTTTGGAAAAAAAATTATTTTTTTAGTTACTTTGGAAAAAAAATATTTTTTTAGTTACTTTGGAAAAAAAAATATTTTTTTAGTTACTTTGGAAAAAAATATATTTTTTTAGTTTCTTTGGAAAAAAATAATTTTTTTTAGTTACTTTGGAAAAAAAAAAATTTTTTTAGTTTCTTTGGAAAAAAAAAATTTTTTTAGTTACTTTGGAAAAAAAAATATTTTTTTAGTTTCTTTGGAAAAAAAAATATTTTTTTAGTTACTTTGGAAAAAAAAAATTTTTTTTAGTTTCTTTGGAAAAAAAAAAATTTTTTTAGTTACTTTGGAAAAAAAAATATTTTTTTAGTTTCTTTGGAAAAAAAAATATTTTTTTAGTTTCTTTGGAAAAAAAAAAAATTTTTTAGTTACTTTGGGAAAAAAAATATTTTTTTAGTTACTTTGGAAAAAAAAATATTTTTTTAATTACTTTGGAAAAAAAAATATTTTTTTAGTTACTTTGGAAAAAAAAATATTTTTTTAGTTACTTTGGAAAAAAAAATATTTTTTTAGTTTCTTTGGAAAAAAAAATATTTTTTTAGTTACTTTGGAAAAAAAATATTTTTTTAGTTACTTTGGAAAAAAAAATATTTTTTTAGTTACTTTGGAAAAAAAAATATTTTTTTAGTTACTTTGGAAAAAAAATATTTTTTTAGTTACTTTGGAAAAAAAAATATTTTTTTAGTTACTTTGGAAAAAAAAATATTTTTTTAGTTACTTTGGAAAAAAAAATATTTTTTTAGTTACTTTGGAAAAAAATTTATTTTTTTAGTTACTTTGGAAAAAAAAATATTTTTTTAGTTACTTTGGGGAAAAAAATATTTTTTTAGTTACTTTGGAAAAAAAAATATTTTTTTAGTTACTTTGGAAAAAAAATTTTTTTTTTAGTTTCTTTGGAAAAAAAAATATTTTTTTAGTTTCTTTGGAAAAAAAAAAAATTTTTTAGTTACTTTGGAAAAAAAAATATTTTTTTAGTTACTTTGGAAAAAAAAATATTTTTTTAGTTACTTTGGAAAAAAAAATATTTTTTTAGTTACTTTGGAAAAAAAAATATTTTTTTAGTTACTTTGGAAAAAAAATATTTTTTTAGTTACTTTGGAAAAAAAAATATTTTTTTAGTTACTTTGGAAAAAAAAATATTTTTTTAGTTTCTTTGGAAAAAAAAATATTTTTTTAGTTACTTTGGAAAAAAAATATTTTTTTAGTTACTTTGGAAAAAAAAATATTTTTTTAGTTACTTTGGAAAAAAAAAATTTTTTTTAGTTTCTTTGGAAAAAAAAATATTTTTTTAGTTTCTTTGGAAAAAAAAAAAATTTTTTAGTTACTTTGGAAAAAAAAATATTTTTTTAGTTACTTTGGAAAAAAAAATATTTTTTTAGTTACTTTGGGGAAAAACATTTTTTTTTAGTTACTTTGGAAAAAAAAAAAAAATTTTAGTTTCTTTGGAAAAAAAAATATTTTTTTAGTTTCTTTGGAAAAAAAAATATTTTTTTAGTTACTTTGGGAAAAACAATATTTTTTTAGTTACTTTGGAAAAAAAAATATTTTTTTAGTTACTTTGGAAAAAAAAATATTTTTTTAGTTTCTTTGGAAAAAAAAATATTTTTTTAGTTACTTTGGGAAAAAAAATATTTTTTTAGTTACTTTGGAAAAAAAATTATTTTTTTAGTTACTTTGGAAAAAAAATATTTTTTTAGTTACTTTGGAAAAAAAAATATTTTTTTAGTTACTTTGGAAAAAAATATATTTTTTTAGTTTCTTTGGAAAAAAAAAATTTTTTTTAGTTACTTTGGAAAAAAAAATATTTTTTTAGTTTCTTTGGAAAAAAAAATTTTTTTTAGTTACTTTGGAAAAAAAAATATTTTTTTAGTTTCTTTGGAAAAAAAAATATTTTTTTAGTTACTTTGGAAAAAAAAATATTTTTTTAGTTTCTTTGGAAAAAAAAAAATTTTTTTAGTTACTTTGGAAAAAAAAATATTTTTTTAGTTTCTTTGGAAAAAAAATTATTTTTTTAGTTACTTTGGAAAAAAAAATATTTTTTTAGTTACTTTGGGGAAAAAAATATTTTTTTAGTTACTTTGGAAAAAAAAATATTTTTTTAGTTACTTTGGAAAAAAAAAAATTTTTTTAGTTTCTTTGGAAAAAAAAATATTTTTTTAGTTTCTTTGGAAAAAAAAAAAAAATTTTAGTTACTTTGGAAAAAAAAATATTTTTTTAGTTTCTTTGGAAAAAAAATTATTTTTTTAGTTACTTTGGGAAAAACAATATTTTTTTAGTTACTTTGGGGAAAAACATTTTTTTTAGTTACTTTGGAAAAAAAAAAAAAATTTTAGTTTCTTTGGAAAAAAAAATATTTTTTTAGTTTCTTTGGAAAAAAAATTATTTTTTTAGTTACTTTGGGAAAAACAATATTTTTTTAGTTACTTTGGAAAAAAAAATATTTTTTTAGTTACTTTGGAAAAAAAAATATTTTTTTAGTTTCTTTGGAAAAAAAAATATTTTTTTAGTTACTTTGGAAAAAAAAATTTTTTTTAGTTACTTTGGAAAAAAAATTATTTTTTTAGTTACTTTGGAAAAAAAATATTTTTTTAGTTACTTTGGAAAAAAAAATATTTTTTTAGTTACTTTGGAAAAAAATATATTTTTTTAGTTTCTTTGGAAAAAAATAATTTTTTTTAGTTACTTTGGAAAAAAAAATATTTTTTTAGTTTCTTTGGAAAAAAAAAATTTTTTTAGTTACTTTGGAAAAAAAAATATTTTTTTAGTTTCTTTGGAAAAAAAAATATTTTTTTAGTTACTTTGGAAAAAAAAAAATTTTTTTAGTTTCTTTGGAAAAAAAAAAAATTTTTTAGTTACTTTGGAAAAAAAAAATTTTTTTTAGTTTCTTTGGAAAAAAAAATATTTTTTTAGTTTCTTTGGAAAAAAAAAAAATTTTTTAGTTACTTTGGGAAAAAAAATATTTTTTTAGTTACTTTGGAAAAAAAAATATTTTTTTAGTTACTTTGGAAAAAAAAATATTTTTTTAGTTACTTTGGAAAAAAAAATATTTTTTTAGTTTCTTTGGAAAAAAAAATATTTTTTTAGTTACTTTGGAAAAAAAATATTTTTTTAGTTACTTTGGAAAAAAAAATATTTTTTTAGTTACTTTGGAAAAAAAAATATTTTTTTAGTTACTTTGGAAAAAAAATATTTTTTTAGTTACTTTGGAAAAAAAAATATTTTTTTAGTTACTTTGGAAAAAAAAATATTTTTTTAGTTACTTTGGAAAAAAAATTATTTTTTTAGTTACTTTGGAAAAAAAAATATTTTTTTAGTTACTTTGGGGAAAAAAATATTTTTTTAGTTACTTTGGAAAAAAAAATATTTTTTTAGTTACTTTGGAAAAAAAATATTTTTTTTAGTTTCTTTGGAAAAAAAAATATTTTTTTAGTTTCTTTGGAAAAAAAAAAATTTTTTAGTTACTTTGGAAAAAAAAATATTTTTTTAGTTACTTTGGAAAAAAAAATATTTTTTTAGTTACTTTGGAAAAAAAAATATTTTTTTAGTTACTTTGGAAAAAAAAATATTTTTTTAGTTACTTTGGAAAAAAAATATTTTTTTAGTTACTTTGGAAAAAAAAAATTTTTTTTAGTTACTTTGGAAAAAAAAATATTTTTTTAGTTTCTTTGGAAAAAAAAATATTTTTTTAGTTACTTTGGAAAAAAAATATTTTTTTAGTTACTTTGGAAAAAAAAATATTTTTTTAGTTACTTTGGAAAAAAAAATATTTTTTTAGTTTCTTTGGAAAAAAAAAAAATTTTTTAGTTACTTTGGAAAAAAAAATATTTTCTTAGTTTCTTTGGAAAAAAAAATATTTTTTTAGTTTCTTTGGAAAAAAAAAAAATTTTTTAGTTACTTTGGGAAAAAAAATATTTTTTTAGTTACTTTGGAAAAAAAAATATTTTTTTAGTTACTTTGGAAAAAAAAATATTTTTTTAGTTACTTTGGAAAAAAAAATATTTTTTTAGTTACTTTGGAAAAAAAAATATTTTTTTAGTTTCTTTGGAAAAAAAAATATTTTTTTAGTTACTTTGGAAAAAAAATATTTTTTTAGTTACTTTGGGAAAAAAAATATTTTTTTAGTTACTTTGGAAAAAAAAATATTTTTTTAGTTACTTTGGAAAAAAAATATTTTTTTAGTTACTTTGGAAAAAAAATATTTTTTTAGTTACTTTGGAAAAAAAAATATTTTTTTAGTTTCTTTGGAAAAAAAAATATTTTTTTAGTTACTTTGGAAAAAAAAATATTTTTTTAGTTACTTTGGAAAAAAAATATTTTTTTAGTTACTTTGGAAAAAAAAATATTTTTTTAGTTACTTTGGAAAAAAAAATATTTTTTTAGTTACTTTGGAAAAAAAAATATTTTTTTAGTTACTTTGGAAAAAAAATTATTTTTTAGTTACTTTGGAAAAAAAAATATTTTTTTAGTTACTTTGGGGAAAAAAATATTTTTTTAGTTACTTTGGAAAAAAAAATTTTTTTTAGTTACTTTGGAAAAAAAAAATTTTTTTTAGTTTCTTTGGAAAAAAAAAAAATTTTTTAGTTTCTTTGGAAAAAAAAAAAATTTTTTAGTTACTTTGGAAAAAAAAATATTTTTTTAGTTACTTTGGAAAAAAAAATATTTTTTTAGTTACTTTGGAAAAAAAAATATTTTTTTAGTTACTTTGGAAAAAAAATTATTTTTTTAGTTACTTTGGAAAAAAAATATTTTTTTAGTTACTTTGGAAAAAAAAATATTTTTTTAGTTACTTTGGAAAAAAAAATATTTTTTTAGTTTCTTTGGAAAAAAAAATATTTTTTTAGTTACTTTGGAAAAAAAATATTTTTTTAGTTACTTTGGAAAAAAAAATATTTTTTTAGTTACTTTGGAAAAAAAAAAATTTTTTAGTTACTTTGGAAAAAAAATATTTTTTTAGTTACTTTGGAAAAAAAAATATTTTTTTAGTTACTTTGGAAAAAAAAATATTTTTTTAGTTACTTTGGAAAAAAAAATATTTTTTTAGTTACTTTGGAAAAAAAATTATTTTTTTAGTTACTTTGGAAAAAAAAATATTTTTTTAGTTACTTTGGAAAAAAAAAAAATTTTTTAGTTACTTTGGAAAAAAAAATATTTTTTTAGTTACTTTGGAAAAAAATTTTTTTTTTTAGTTTCTTTGGAAAAAAAAATATTTTTTTAGTTTCTTTGGAAAAAAAAAAATTTTTTTAGTTACTTTGGAAAAAAAAATATTTTTTTAGTTACTTTGGGGAAAAACATTTTTTTTTAGTTACTTTGGAAAAAAAAAAAAATTTTTAGTTTCTTTGGAAAAAAAAATATTTTTTTAGTTTCTTTGGAAAAAAAATTATTTTTTTAGTTACTTTGGGAAAAACAATATTTTTTTAGTTACTTTGGAAAAAAAAATATTTTTTTAGTTACTTTGGAAAAAAAAATATTTTTTTAGTTTCTTTGGAAAAAAAAATATTTTTTTAGTTACTTTGGAAAAAAAAATATTTTTTTAGTTACTTTGGAAAAAAAAATATTTTTTTAGTTACTTTGGAAAAAAAATATTTTTTTAGTTACTTTGGAAAAAAAAATATTTTTTTAGTTACTTTGGAAAAAAATATATTTTTTTAGTTTCTTTGGAAAAAAAAATTTTTTTTTAGTTACTTTGGAAAAAAAAATATTTTTTTAGTTTCTTTGGAAAAAAAAAATTTTTTTAGTTACTTTGGAAAAAAAAATATTTTTTTAGTTTCTTTGGAAAAAAAAATATTTTTTTAGTTACTTTGGAAAAAAAAATATTTTTTTAGTTTCTTTGGAAAAAAAAAAATTTTTTTAGTTACTTTGGAAAAAAAAATATTTTTTTAGTTTCTTTGGAAAAAAAAATATTTTTTTAGTTTCTTTGGAAAAAAAAAAAATTTTTTAGTTACTTTGGGAAAAAAAATATTTTTTTAGTTACTTTGGAAAAAAAAATATTTTTTTAGTTACTTTGGAAAAAAAAATATTTTTTTAGTTACTTTGGAAAAAAAAATATTTTTTTAGTTACTTTGGAAAAAAAAATATTTTTTTAGTTTCTTTGGAAAAAAAAATATTTTTTTAGTTACTTTGGAAAAAAAATATTTTTTTAGTTACTTTGGAAAAAAAAATATTTTTTTAGTTACTTTGGAAAAAAAAATATTTTTTTAGTTACTTTGGAAAAAAAAATATTTTTTTAGTTACTTTGGAAAAAAAATTATTTTTTTAGTTACTTTGGAAAAAAAAATATTTTTTTAGTTACTTTGGGGAAAAAAATATTTTTTTAGTTACTTTGGAAAAAAAAATATTTTTTTAGTTACTTTGGAAAAAAAAAATTTTTTTTAGTTTCTTTGGAAAAAAAAATATTTTTTTAGTTTCTTTGGAAAAAAAAATTTTTTTTTAGTTACTTTGGAAAAAAATTTTTTTTTTTAGTTACTTTGGAAAAAAAAATATTTTTTTAGTTACTTTGGAAAAAAAAATATTTTTTTAGTTACTTTGGAAAAAAAAATATTTTTTTAGTTACTTTGGAAAAAAAAAATTTTTTTAGTTACTTTGGAAAAAAAAATATTTTTTTAGTTACTTTGGAAAAAAAAATATTTTTTTAGTTTCTTTGGAAAAAAAAATATTTTTTTAGTTACTTTGGAAAAAAAATATTTTTTTAGTTACTTTGGAAAAAAAAATATTTTTTTAGTTACTTTGGAAAAAAAAATATTTTTTTAGTTACTTTGGAAAAAAAATATTTTTTTAGTTACTTTGGAAAAAAAATTATTTTTTTAGTTACTTTGGAAAAAAAATATTTTTTTAGTTACTTTGGAAAAAAAAATATTTTTTTAGTTACTTTGGAAAAAAAATTATTTTTTTAGTTACTTTGGAAAAAAAAATATTTTTTTAGTTACTTTGGGGAAAAAAATATTTTTTTAGTTACTTTGGAAAAAAAAATATTTTTTTAGTTACTTTGGAAAAAAAAAATTTTTTTAGTTTCTTTGGAAAAAAAAATATTTTTTTAGTTACTTTGGAAAAAAAAATATTTTTTTAGTTACTTTGGAAAAAAAAATATTTTTTTAGTTACTTTGGAAAAGAAAATATTTTTTAGTTACTTTGGAAAAAAAATATTTTTTTAGTTACTTTGGAAAAAAAAAATATTTTTTTAGTTACTTTGGAAAAAAAATATATTTTTTTAGTTACTTTGGAAAAAAAAATATTTTTTTAGTTACTTTGGAAAAAAATATATTTTTTTAGTTACTTTGGAAAAAAAATATTTTTTTAGTTACTTTGGAAAAAAAAATATTTTTTTAGTTACTTTGGAAAAAAAAATATTTTTTTAGTTACTTTGGAAAAAAAAATATTTTTTTAGTTACTTTGGAAAAAAAATATTTTTTTAGTTACTTTGGAAAAAAAAATATTTTTTTAGTTACTTTGGAAAAAAAAATATTTTTTTAGTTACTTTGGAAAAAAAAAATTTTTTTTAGTTACTTTGGAAAAAAAAATATTTTTTTAGTTACTTTGGAAAAAAAAAAATTTTTTTAGTTACTTTGGAAAAAAATTTTTTTTTTTAATTACTTTGGAAAAAAAATATTTTTTTAGTTACTTTGGAAAAAAAAAATTTTTTTTAGTTACTTTGGAAAAAAAAATATTTTTTTAGTTACTTTGGAAAAAAAAATATTTTTTTAGTTACTTTGGAAAAAAAATTTTTTTTTTAGTTACTTTGGAAAAAAAATATTTTTTTAGTTACTTTGGAAAAAAAAAAAAATTTTTAGTTACTTTGGAAAAAAAATTTTTTTTTTAGTTTCTTTGGAAAAAAAAAATTTTTTTTAGTTACTTTGGAAAAAAAAATATTTTTTTAGTTTCTTTGGAAAAAAAAATATTTTTTTAGTTACTTTGGAAAAAAAAAAATTTTTTTAGTTACTTTGGAAAAAAAAATTTTTTTTAGTTACTTTGGAAAAAAAAATATTTTTTTAGTTTCTTTGGAAAAAAAAATATTTTTTTAGTTACTTTGGAAAAAAAATATTTTTTTAGTTACTTTGGAAAAAAAAATATTTTTTTAGTTACTTTGGAAAAAAAAATATTTTTTTAGTTACTTTGGAAAAAAAAATATTTTTTTAGTTACTTTGGAAAAAAAATATTTTTTTAGTTACTTTGGAAAAAAAAATATTTTTTTAGTTACTTTGGAAAAAAAAATATTTTTTTAGTTACTTTGGAAAAAAAAAATTTTTTTTAGTTACTTTGGAAAAAAAAATATTTTTTTAGTTACTTTGGAAAAAAAAATATTTTTTTAGTTTCTTTGGAAAAAAAAATATTTTTTTAGTTACTTTGGAAAAAAAAATATTTTTTTAGTTACTTTGGAAAAAAAAAATTTTTTTAGTTACTTTGGAAAAAAAAATATTTTTTTAGTTTCTTTGGAAAAAAAAATATTTTTTTAGTTACTTTGGAAAAAAAAATATTTTTTTAGTTACTTTGGAAAAAAAAATATTTTTTTAGTTACTTTGGAAAAAAAAATATTTTTTTAGTTACTTTGGAAAAAAAATTATTTTTTTAGTTACTTTGGAAAAAAAAATATTTTTTTAGTTACTTTGGGGAAAAAAATATTTTTTTAGTTACTTTGGAAAAAAAAATTTTTTTTAGTTTCTTTGGAAAAAAAAATATTTTTTTAGTTTCTTTGGAAAAAAAAATATTTTTTTAGTTACTTTGGAAAAAAAAATATTTTTTTAGTTACTTTGGAAGAAAAATTTTTTTTTTAGTTACTTTGGAAAAAAAAATTTTTTTTAGTTTCTTTGGAAAAAAAAATATTTTTTTAGTTACTTTGGAAAAAAAAATTTTTTTTTAGTTACTTTGGAAAAGAAAATATTTTTTTAGTTACTTTGGAAAAAAAATATTTTTTTAGTTACTTTGGAAAAAAAAATATTTTTTTAGTTACTTTGGAAAAAAAAAATTTTTTTTAGTTACTTTGGAAAAAAAAATATTTTTTTAGTTACTTTGGAAAAAAAAATATTTTTTTAGTTACTTTGGAAAAAAAATATTTTTTTAGTTACTTTGGAAAAAAAAATATTTTTTTTAGTTACTTTGGAAAAAAAAATATTTTTTTAGTTACTTTGGAAAAAAAATTATTTTTTTAGTTACTTTGGAAAAAAAATATTTTTTTAGTTACTTTGGAAAAAAAATATTTTTTTAGTTACTTTGGAAAAAAAAATATTTTTTTAGTTACTTTGGAAAAAAATATTTTTTTTAGTTACTTTGGAAAAAAAAATATTTTTTTAGTTACTTTGGAAAAAAAAATATTTTTTTAGTTACTTTGGAAAAAAAAATATTTTTTTAATTACTTTGGAAAAAAAATATTTTTTTAGTTACTTTGGAAAAAAAAAAATTTTTTTAGTTACTTTGGAAAAAAAAATATTTTTTTAGTTACTTTGGAAAAAAAAATATTTTTTTAGTTACTTTGGAAAAAAAAATATTTTTTTAGTTACTTTGGAAAAAAAAAATTTTTTTAGTTACTTTGGAAAAAAAAAAATTTTTTTAGTTACTTTGGAAAAAAAAAATTTTTTTTAGTTTCTTTGGAAAAAAAAAAATTTTTTTAGTTACTTTGGAAAAAAAAATATTTTTTTAGTTTCTTTGGAAAAAAAAATATTTTTTTAGTTACTTTGGAAAAAAAAATATTTTTTTAGTTACTTTGGAAAAAAAATTTTTTTTTAGTTACTTTGGAAAAAAAAATATTTTTTTAGTTTCTTTGGAAAAAAAATATTTTTTTAGTTACTTTGGAAAAAAAAATATTTTTTTAGTTACTTTGGAAAAAAAAATATTTTTTTAGTTACTTTGGAAAAAAAAATATTTTTTTAGTTACTTTGGAAAAAAAAATATTTTTTTAGTTACTTTGGAAAAAAAATATTTTTTTAGTTACTTTGGAAAAAAAAATATTTTTTTAGTTACTTTGGAAAAAAAAATATTTTTTTAGTTTCTTTGGAAAAAAAAATATTTTTTTAGTTACTTTGGAAAAAAAATATTTTTTTAGTTACTTTGGAAAAAAAAATATTTTTTTAGTTACTTTGGAAAAAAAAATATTTTTTTAGTTACTTTGGAAAAAAAATATTTTTTTAGTTACTTTGGAAAAAAAAATATTTTTTTAGTTACTTTGGAAAAAAAAATATTTTTTTAGTTACTTTGGAAAAAAAAATATTTTTTTAGTTACTTTGGAAAAAAAATTATTTTTTTAGTTACTTTGGAAAAAAAAATATTTTTTTAGTTACTTTGGGGAAAAAAATATTTTTTTAGTTACTTTGGAAAAAAAAATATTTTTTTAGTTACTTTGGAAAAAAAATTTTTTTTTAGTTTCTTTGGAAAAAAAATTTTTTTTTAGTTACTTTGGAAAAAAAAATATTTTTTTAGTTACTTTGGAAAAAAAAATATTTTTTTAGTTACTTTGGAAAAGAAAATATTTTTTTAGTTACTTTGGAAAAAAAATATTTTTTTAGTTACTTTGGAAAAAAAAATATTTTTTTAGTTACTTTGGAAAAAAAATATTTTTTTTAGTTACTTTGGAAAAAAAAATATTTTTTTAGTTACTTTGGAAAAAAAAATATTTTTTTAGTTACTTTGGAAAAAAAATATTTTTTTAGTTACTTTGGAAAAAAAAATATTTTTTTAGTTACTTTGGAAAAAAAAATATTTTTTTAGTTACTTTGGAAAAAAATTATTTTTTTAGTTACTTTGGAAAAAAAAATTTTTTTAGTTACTTTGGAAAAAAAAATATTTTTTTAGTTACTTTGGAAAAAAAAAAAATTTTTTAGTTACTTTGGAAAAAAAAAAAAATTTTTAGTTACTTTGGAAAAAAAAATATTTTTTTAGTTACTTTGGAAAAAAAAAAATTTTTTTAGTTACTTTGGAAAAAAATTTTTTTTTTTAGTTACTTTGGAAAAAAAAATATTTTTTTAGTTACTTTGGAAAAAAAAATATTTTTTTAGTTACTTTGGAAAAAAAAATATTTTTTTAATTACTTTGGAAAAAAAATATTTTTTTAGTTACTTTGGAAGAAAAAATATTTTTTTAGTTACTTTGGAAAAAAAAAATTTTTTTAGTTTCTTTGGAAAAAAAAATATTTTTTTAGTTACTTTGGAAAAAAAAATATTTTTTTAGTTACTTTGGAAAAAAAAATTTTTTTTTAGTTACTTTGGAAAAGAAAATATTTTTTTAGTTACTTTGGAAAAAAAATATTTTTTTAGTTACTTTGGAAAAAAAAATATTTTTTTAGTTACTTTGGAAAAAAAAATTTTTTTTTAGTTACTTTGGAAAAAAAAATATTTTTTTAGTTACTTTGGAAAAAAAAATATTTTTTAGTTACTTTGGAAAAAAAATATTTTTTTAGTTACTTTGGAAAAAAAAATATTTTTTTAGTTACTTTGGAAAAAAAAATATTTTTTAGTTACTTTGGAAAAAAAATTATTTTTTTAGTTACTTTGGAAAAAAAATATTTTTTTAGTTACTTTGGAAAAAAAAATATTTTTTTAGTTACTTTGGAAAAAAAAATATTTTTTTTAGTTACTTTGGAAAAAAAATTTTTTTTTAGTTACTTTGGAAAAAAAAATATTTTTTTAGTTACTTTGGAAAAAAAAATATTTTTTTAGTTACTTTGGAAAAAAAAATATTTTTTTAATTACTTTGGAAAAAAAATATTTTTTTAGTTACTTTGGAAAAAAAAAAATTTTTTAGTTACTTTGGAAAAAATTTTTTTTTTTTAGTTTCTTTGGAAAAAAAAAAAATTTTTTAGTTACTTTGGAAAAAAAAAATATTTTTTAGTTTCTTTGGAAAAAAAAATATTTTTTTAGTTACTTTGGAAAAAAAAATATTTTTTTAGTTACTTTGGAAAAAAAAAAATTTTTTAGTTACTTTGGAAAAAAAATATATTTTTTTAGTTTCTTTGGAAAAAAAATATTTTTTTAGTTACTTTGGAAAAAAAAATATTTTTTTAGTTACTTTGGAAAAAAAAATATTTTTTTAGTTACTTTGGAAAAAAAAATATTTTTTTAGTTACTTTGGAAAAAAAAATATTTTTTTAGTTACTTTGGAAAAAAAATATTTTTTTAGTTACTTTGGAAAAAAAAATATTTTTTAGTTACTTTGGAAAAAAAAATATTTTTTTAGTTTCTTTGGAAAAAAAAATATTTTTTTAGTTACTTTGGAAAAAAAATATTTTTTTAGTTACTTTGGAAAAAAAAAATATTTTTTTAGTTACTTTGGAAAAAAAAAATATTTTTTTAGTTACTTTGGAAAAAAAATATTTTTTTAGTTACTTTGGAAAAAAAAATATTTTTTTAGTTACTTTGGAAAAAAAAAATATTTTTTTAGTTACTTTGGAAAAAAAAATATTTTTTTAGTTACTTTGGAAAAAAAATTATTTTTTTAGTTACTTTGGAAAAAAAAATATTTTTTTAGTTACTTGGGGAAAAAAATATTTTTTTAGTTACTTTGGAAAAAAAAATATTTTTTTAGTTACTTTGGAAAAAAATATTTTTTTTAGTTTCTTTGGAAAAAAAAATATTTTTTTAGTTACTTTGGAAAAAAAAATATTTTTTTAGTTACTTTGGAAAAAAAAATATTTTTTTAGTTACTTTGGAAAAGAAAATATTTTTTTAGTTACTTTGGAAAAAAAATATTTTTTTAGTTACTTTGGAAAAAAAAATATTTTTTTTAGTTACTTTGGAAAAAAAATATTTTTTTAGTTACTTTGGAAAAAAAAATATTTTTTTTAGTTACTTTGGAAAAAAAAATATTTTTTTAGTTACTTTGGAAAAAAAATATTTTTTTAGTTACTTTGGAAAAAAAAATATTTTTTTAGTTACTTTGGAAAAAAAAATATTTTTTTAGTTACTTTGGAAAAAAAAATATTTTTTTAGTTACTTTGGAAAAAAAATATTTTTTTAGTTACTTTGGAAAAAAAAATATTTTTTTAGTTACTTTGGAAAAAAAAATATTTTTTTAGTTACTTTGGAAAAAAAAAATTTTTTTTAGTTACTTTGGGAAAAAAAATATTTTTTTAGTTACTTTGGAAAAAAAAATATTTTTTTAGTTACTTTGGAAAAAAAAATATTTTTTTAATTACTTTGGAAAAAAAATATTTTTTTAGTTACTTTGGAAAAAAAAAAAATTTTTTAGTTACTTTGGAAAAAAAAATATTTTTTTAGTTACTTTGGAAAAAAAAAAAATTTTTTTAGTTACTTTGGAAAAAAAAAATTTTTTTTAGTTACTTTGGAAAAAAAATATTTTTTTAGTTACTTTGGAAAAAAAAAAAATTTTTAGTTACTTTGGAAAAAAAATTTTTTTTTTAGTTTCTTTGGAAAAAAAAAAATTTTTTTAGTTACTTTGGAAAAAAAAATATTTTTTTAGTTTCTTTGGAAAAAAAAATATTTTTTTAGTTACTTTGGAAAAAAAAATATTTTTTTAGTTACTTTGGAAAAAAAAATTTTTTTTAGTTACTTTGGAAAAAAAAATATTTTTTTAGTTTCTTTGGAAAAAAAAATATTTTTTTAGTTACTTTGGAAAAAAAATATTTTTTTAGTTACTTTGGAAAAAAAAATATTTTTTTAGTTACTTTGGAAAAAAAAATATTTTTTTAGTTACTTTGGAAAAAAAAATATTTTTTTAGTTACTTTGGAAAAAAAATATTTTTTTAGTTACTTTGGAAAAAAAAATATTTTTTTAGTTACTTTGGAAAAAAAAATATTTTTTTAGTTACTTTGGAAAAAAAAAAAATTTTTTAGTTACTTTGGAAAAAAAAATATTTTTTTAGTTACTTTGGAAAAAAAAATATTTTTTTAGTTTCTTTGGAAAAAAAAATTTTTTTTTAGTTACTTTGGAAAAAAAAATATTTTTTTAGTTACTTTGGAAAAAAAAATTTTTTTTAGTTACTTTGGAAAAAAAAATATTTTTTTAGTTTCTTTGGAAAAAAAAATATTTTTTTAGTTACTTTGGAAAAAAAAATATTTTTTTAGTTACTTTGGAAAAAAAAATATTTTTTTAGTTACTTTGGAAAAAAAAATATTTTTTTAGTTACTTTGGAAAAAAAATTATTTTTTTAGTTACTTTGGAAAAAAAAATATTTTTTTAGTTACTTTGGGGAAAAAAATATTTTTTTAGTTACTTTGGAAAAAAAAAATTTTTTTAGTTTCTTTGGAAAAAAAAATATTTTTTTAGTTTCTTTGGAAAAAAAAATATTTTTTTAGTTACTTTGGAAAAAAAAATATTTTTTTAGTTACTTTGGAAGAAAAAATATTTTTTTAGTTACTTTGGAAAAAAAATTTTTTTTTAGTTTCTTTGGAAAAAAAAATATTTTTTTAGTTACTTTGGAAAAAAAAAAATTTTTTTAGTTACTTTGGAAAAAAAATTTTTTTTTTAGTTACTTTGGAAAAGAAAATATTTTTTTAGTTACTTTGGAAAAAAAATATTTTTTTAGTTACTTTGGAAAAAAAAATATTTTTTTAGTTACTTTGGAAAAAAAAAATTTTTTTTAGTTACTTTGGAAAAAAAAATATTTTTTTAGTTACTTTGGAAAAAAAAATATTTTTTTAGTTACTTTGGAAAAAAAATATTTTTTTAGTTACTTTGGAAAAAAAAATATTTTTTTAGTTACTTTGGGAAAAAAAATATTTTTTTAGTTACTTTGGAAAAAAAAATATTTTTTTAGTTACTTTGGAAAAAAAATATTTTTTTAGTTACTTTGGAAAAAAAAATATTTTTTTAGTTACTTTGGAAAAAAAAATATTTTTTTAGTTACTTTGGAAAAAAAAATTTTATTTAGTTACTTTGGAAAAAAAAATATTTTTTTAGTTACTTTGGAAAAAAAAATATTTTTTTAGTTACTTTGGAAAAAAAAATATTTTTTTAGTTACTTTGGAAAAAAAAAAAAATTTTTAGTTACTTTGGAAAAAAAATTTTTTTTTTAGTTTCTTTGGAAAAAAAAAATTTTTTTTAGTTACTTTGGAAAAAAAAATATTTTTTTAGTTTCTTTGGAAAAAAAAATATTTTTTTAGTTACTTTGGAAAAAAAAATATTTTTTTAGTTACTTTGGAAAAAAAAATTTTTTTTAGTTACTTTGGAAAAAAAAATATTTTTTTAGTTACTTTGGAAAAAAAAAATTTTTTTAGTTACTTTGGAAAAAAAAAATTTTTTTTAGTTACTTTGGAAAAAAAAATATTTTTTTAGTTACTTTGGAAAAAAAAATATTTTTTTAGTTACTTTGGAAAAAAAATATTTTTTTAGTTACTTTGGAAAAAAAAATATTTTTTTAGTTACTTTGGAAAAAAAAATATTTTTTTAGTTACTTTGGAAAAAAAAATATTTTTTTAGTTACTTTGGAAAAAAAATATTTTTTTAGTTACTTTGGAAAAAAAAAATTTTTTTTAGTTACTTTGGAAAAAAAATATTTTTTTAGTTACTTTGGAAAAAAAAATATTTTTTTAGTTACTTTGGAAAAAAAAATATTTTTTTAATTACTTTGGAAAAAAAATATTTTTTTAGTTACTTTGGAAAAAAAAATATTTTTTTAGTTACTTTGGAAAAAAAATATATATTTTTAGTTACTTTGGAAAAAAAATAATTTTTTTAGTTACTTTGGAAAAAAAAAATTTTTTAGTTACTTTGGAAAATTTTTTTTTTTTTTAGTTTCTTTGGAAAAAAAAATTTTTTTTAGTTACTTTGGAAAAAAAAATATTTTTTTAGTTTCTTTGGAAAAAAAAATATTTTTTTAGTTACTTTGGAAAAAAAAATATTTTTTTAGTTTCTTTGGAAAAAAAAAAATTTTTAGTTACTTTGGAAAAAAAAATATTTTTTTAGTTTCTTTGGAAAAAAAAATATTTTTTTAGTTACTTTGGAAAAAAAAATATTTTTTTAGTTACTTTGGAAAAAAAAAATTTTTTTTAGTTTCTTTGGAAAAAAAAATTTTTTTTTAGTTACTTTGGAAAAAAAAATATATTTTTAGTTTCTTTGGAAAAAAAAATATTTTTTTAGTTACTTTGGAAAAAAAAATATTTTTTTAGTTACTTTGGAAAAAAAAATATTTTTTTAGTTACTTTGGAAAAAAAAATATTTTTTTAGTTACTTTGGAAAAAAATTATTTTTTTAGTTACTTTGGAAAAAAAAATATTTTTTTAGTTACTTTGGGAAAAAAAATATTTTTTTAGTTACTTTGGAAAAAAAAATATTTTTTTAATTACTTTGGAAAAAAATATATTTTTTTAGTTACTTTGGAAAAAATTTTTTTTTAGTTACTTTGGAAAAAAATATTTTTTTTAGTTACTTTGGAAAAAAAAATATTTTTTTAGTTACTTTGGAAAAAAAATATTTTTTTAGTTACTTTGGAAAAAAAATATTTTTTTAGTTACTTTGGAAAAAAAAATATTTTTTTAGTTACTTTGGAAAAAAAAATATTTTTTTAGTTACTTTGGAAAAAAATATTTTTTTTTAGTTACTTTGGAAAAAAAAATATTTTTTTAATTACTTTGGAAAAAAAATATTTTTTTAGTTACTTTGGAAAAAAAAATATTTTTTTAGTTACTTTGGAAAAAAAAATATTTTTTTAGTTACTTTGGAAAAAAAATAATTTTTTTAGTTACTTTGGAAAAAAAATAATTTTTTAGTTACTTTGGAAAAAAAATTTTTTTTTTGTTTCTTTGGAAAAAAAAATTTTTTTTTAGTTACTTTGGAAAAAAAAATATTTTTTTAGTTTCTTTGGAAAAAAAATATTTTTTTAGTTACTTTGGAAAAAAAATATTTTTTTAGTTACTTTGGAAAAATTTTTTTTTTTTAGTTACTTTGGAAAAAAAAATATTTTTTTAGTTTCTTTGGAAAAAAAAATATTTTTTTAGTTACTTTGGAAAAAAAAATATTTTTTTAGTTACTTTGGAAAAAAAAATATTTTTTTAGTTACTTTGGAAAAAAAATATTTTTTTAGTTACTTTGGAAAAAAAATATTTTTTTAGTTACTTTGGAAAAAAAAATATTTTTTTAGTTACTTTGGAAAAAAAAATATTTTTTTAGTTACTTTGGAAAAAAAAATATTTTTTTAGTTACTTTGGAAGAAAAAAAAAATTTTTTAGTTACTTTGGAAAAAAAAATATTTTTTTAGTTACTTTGGAAAAAAAATATATTTTTTAGTTACTTTGGAAAAAAAAATATTTTTTTAGTTACTTTGGAAAAAAAAATATTTTTTTAATTACTTTGGAAAAAAAATATTTTTTTAGTTACTTTGGAAAAAAATATATTTTTTTAGTTACTTTGGAAAAAAAAATATTTTTTTAGTTACTTTGGAAAAAAAATAATTTTTTTAGTTACTTTGGAAAAAAAATAATTTTTTAGTTACTTTGGAAAAAATTTTTTTTTTTTGTTTCTTTGGAAAAAAAAATTTTTTTTTAGTTACTTTGGAAAAAAAAATATTTTTTTAGTTTCTTTGGAAAAAAAATATTTTTTTAGTTACTTTGGAAAAAAAATATTTTTTTAGTTACTTTGGAAAAAATTTTTTTTTTTAGTTACTTTGGAAAAAAAAATATTTTTTTAGTTTCTTTGGAAAAAAAAATATTTTTTTAGTTACTTTGGAAAAAAAAATATTTTTTTAGTTACTTTGGAAAAAAAAATATTTTTTTAGTTACTTTGGAAAAAAAATATTTTTTTAGTTACTTTGGAAAAAAAATATTTTTTTAGTTACTTTGGAAAAAAAAATATTTTTTTAGTTACTTTGGAAAAAAAAATATTTTTTTAGTTACTTTGGAAAAAAAAATATTTTTTTAGTTACTTTGGAAGAAAAAAAAAATTTTTTAGTTACTTTGGAAAAAAAATTTTTTTTTAGTTACTTTGGAAAAAAAAATATTTTTTTAGTTACTTTGGAAAAAAAAATATTTTTTTAGTTTCTTTGGGAAAAAAAATATTTTTTTAGTTACTTTGGAAAAAAAAATATTTTTTTAGTTACTTTGGAAAAAAAAATATTTTTTTAGTTACTTTGGAAAAAAAAATATTTTTTTAGTTACTTTGGAAAAAAATATATTTTTTTAGTTACTTTGGAAAAAAAAATATTTTTTAGTTACTTTGGAAAAAAAATAAATTTTTAATTACTTTGGAAAAAAAATATTTTTTTAGTTACTTTGGAAAAAAAATATTTTTTTAGTTACTTTGGAAAACAAAATATTTTTTTAGTTACTTTGGAAAAAAAAATATTTTTTTAGTTTCTTTGGGAAAAAAAATATTTTTTTAGTTACTTTGGAAAAAAAAATATTTTTTTAGTTACTTTGGAAAAAAAAATATTTTTTTAGTTACTTTGGAAAAAAAATATTTTTTTAATTACTTTGGAAAAAAGATATTTTTTAGTTACTTTGGAAAAAAAAATTTTTTTTAGTTACTTTGGAAAAAAAAAAATTTTTTAGTTACTTTGGAAAAAAAAATTTTTTTTTAGTTACTTTGGAAAAAATAATATTTTTTTACTTTCTTTGGAAAAAAAAATTTTTTTTAGTTACTTTGGAAAAAAAATAATTTTTTTAGTTATTTGGAAAAAAAATATTTTTTTAGTTACTTTGGAAAAAAAATATTTTTTTAGTTACTTTGGAAAAAAAAAAATTTTTTTAGTTACTTTGGAAAAAAAATAATTTTTTAGTTACTTTGGAAAAAAAAATATTTTTTTAGTTTCTTTGGAAAAAAAAATATTTTTTTAGTTACTTTGGAAAAAAAAATATTTTTTTAGTTACTTTGGAAAAAAAAATATTTTTTTAGTTACTTTGGAAAAAAAATATTTTTTTAGTTACTTTGGAAAAAAAATATTTTTTTAGTTACTTTGGAAAAAAAATATTTTTTTAGTTACTTTGGAAAAAAAAATATTTTTTTAGTTACTTTGGAAAAAAAAATATTTTTTTAGTTACTTTGGAAAAACAAATATTTTTTTAGTTACTTTGGAAAAAAAAATATTTTTTTAGTTACTTTGGAAAAAAAAATATTTTTTTAATTACTTTGGAAAAAAAATATTTTTTTAGTTACTTTGGAAAAAAAAATATTTTTTTAGTTACTTTGGAAAAAAAAATATTTTTTTAGTTACTTTGGAAAAAAAATAATTTTTTTAGTTACTTTGGAAAAAAAAAATATTTTTTTAGTTACTTTGGAAAAAAAAAAAAATTTTTGGAAAAAAAAATATTTTTTTAGTTACTTTGGAAAAAAAAATATTTTTTTAGTTTCTTTGGAAAAAAATATATTTTTTTAGTTACTTTGGAAAAAAAATATTTTTTTAGTTACTTTGGAAAAAAAAATATTTTTTTAGTTACTTTGGAAAAAAAAATATTTTTTTAGTTACTTTGGAAAAAAAAATATTTTTTTAGTTACTTTGGAAAAAAAAATATTTTTTTAGTTACTTTGGAAAAAAAAATATTTTTTTAGTTACTTTGGGGAAAAACATTTTTTTTTAGTTACTTTGGAAAAAAAAATAATTTTTTAGTTACTTTGGGGAAAAACATTTTTTTTTAGTTACTTTGGAAAAAAAAAAATTTTTTTAGTTTCTTTGGAAAAAAAAATATTTTTTTAGTTTCTTTGGAAAAAAAATTATTTTTTTAGTTACTTTGGGAAAAACAATATTTTTTTAGTTACTTTGGAAAAAAAAAAATTTTTTTAGTTACTTTGGAAAAAAATATATTTTTTTAGTTTCTTTGGAAAAAAAAATATTTTTTTAGTTACTTTGGAAAAAAAATATTTTTTTAGTTACTTTGGAAAAAAAAATATTTTTTTAGTTACTTTGGAAAAAAAAATATTTTTTTAGTTACTTTGGAAAAAAAATATTTTTTTAGTTACTTTGGAAAAAAAAATATTTTTTTAGTTACTTTGGAAAAAAATATATTTTTTTAGTTTCTTTGGAAAAAAAAAAAAATTTTTAGTTACTTTGGAAAAAAAAATATTTTTTTAGTTTCTTTGGAAAAAAAAAATTTTTTTAGTTACTTTGGAAAAAAAAATATTTTTTTAGTTTCTTTGGAAAAAAAATATTTTTTTAGTTACTTTGGAAAAAAAAATATTTTTTTAGTTTCTTTGGAAAAAAAAAAAAATTTTTAGTTACTTTGGAAAAAAATATATTTTTTTAGTTTCTTTGGAAAAAAAAATATTTTTTTAGTTTCTTTGGAAAAAAAAAATTTTTTTTAGTTACTTTGGAAAAAAAAATATTTTTTTAGTTACTTTGGAAAAAAAAATATTTTTTTAGTTTCTTTGGAAAAAAAATTATTTTTTTAGTTACTTTGGAAAAAAAATTATTTTTTTAGTTACTTTGGAAAAAAAATATTTTTTTAGTTACTTTGGAAAAAAAAATATTTTTTTAGTTACTTTGGAAAAAAAAATATTTTTTTAGTTACTTTGGAAAAAAAAATATTTTTTTAGTTACTTTGGAAAAAAAAATATTTTTTTAGTTACTTTGGAAAAAAAAATATTTTTTTAATTACTTTGGAAAAAAAATATTTTTTTAGTTACTTTGGAAAAAAAAATATTTTTTTAGTTACTTTGGAAAAAAAAATATTTTTTTAGTTACTTTGGAAAAAAAATAATTTTTTTAGTTACTTTGGAAAAAAAAAATATTTTTTTAGTTACTTTGGAAAAAAAAAAATTTTTTTGGAAAATTTTTTTTTTTTTTAGTTACTTTGGAAAAAAAAATATTTTTTTAGTTTCTTTGGAAAAAAAAATATTTTTTTAGTTACTTTGGAAAAAAAATATTTTTTTAGTTACTTTGGAAAAAAAAATATTTTTTTAGTTACTTTGGAAAAAAAAATATTTTTTTAGTTACTTTGGAAAAAAAAATATTTTTTTAGTTACTTTGGAAAAAAAAATATTTTTTTAGTTACTTTGGAAAAAAAAATATTTTTTTAGTTACTTTGGGGAAAAACATTTTTTTTTAGTTACTTTGGAAAAAAAAATTTTTTTTTAGTTTCTTTGGAAAAAAAATTATTTTTTTAGTTACTTTGGGAAAAACAATATTTTTTTAGTTACTTTGGAAAAAAAAATATTTTTTTAGTTACTTTGGAAAAAAAAATATTTTTTTAGTTTCTTTGGAAAAAAAAATATTTTTTTAGTTACTTTGGAAAAAAAAATATTTTTTTAGTTACTTTGGAAAAAAAAATATTTTTTTAGTTACTTTGGAAAAAAAAATATTTTTTTAGTTACTTTGGAAAAAAAATATTTTTTTAGTTACTTTGGAAAAAAATATATTTTTTTAGTTACTTTGGAAAAAAATATATTTTTTTAGTTTCTTTGGAAAAAAAAAAAATTTTTTAGTTACTTTGGAAAAAAAAATATTTTTTTAGTTTCTTTGGAAAAAAAAAATTTTTTTAGTTACTTTGGAAAAAAAAATATTTTTTTAGTTTCTTTGGAAAAAAAAATATTTTTTTAGTTACTTTGGAAAAAAAAATATTTTTTTAGTTTCTTTGGAAAAAAAAATATTTTTTTAGTTACTTTGGAAAAAAAAATATTTTTTTAGTTTCTTTGGAAAAAAAAATATTTTTTTAGTTTCTTTGGAAAAAAAAAAAAATTTTTAGTTACTTTGGAAAAAAAAATATTTTTTTAGTTACTTTGGAAAAAAAAATATTTTTTTAGTTTCTTTGGAAAAAAAATTATTTTTTTAGTTACTTTGGAAAAAAAAATATTTTTTTAGTTACTTTGGAAAAAAAAATATTTTTTTAGTTACTTTGGAAAAAAAATATTTTTTTAGTTACTTTGGAAAAAAAAATATTTTTTTAGTTTCTTTGGAAAAAAAAATATTTTTTTAGTTACTTTGGAAAAAAAATATTTTTTTAGTTACTTTGGAAAAAAAAATATTTTTTTAGTTACTTTGGAAAAAAAAATATTTTTTTAGTTACTTTGGAAAAAAAATATTTTTTTAGTTACTTTGGAAAAAAAATTATTTTTTTAGTTACTTTGGAAAAAAAAATATTTTTTTAGTTACTTTGGAAAAAAAAATATTTTTTTAGTTACTTTGGAAAAAAAATTATTTTTTTAGTTACTTTGGAAAAAAAAATATTTTTTTAGTTACTTTGGGGAAAAAAATATTTTTTTAGTTACTTTGGAAAAAAAAAAAAATTTTAGTTTCTTTGGAAAAAAAAATATTTTTTTAGTTTCTTTGGAAAAAAAAATATTTTTTTAGTTACTTTGGAAAAAAAAATATTTTTTTAGTTACTTTGGAAAAAAAAATATTTTTTTAGTTACTTTGGAAAAAAAAAATTTTTTTAGTTTCTTTGGAAAAAAAAATATTTTTTTAGTTACTTTGGAAAAAAAAATATTTTTTTAGTTACTTTGGAAAAAAAAATATTTTTTTAGTTACTTTGGAAAAGAAAATATTTTTTTAGTTACTTTGGAAAAAAAATATTTTTTTAGTTACTTTGGAAAAAAAAATATTTTTTTAGTTACTTTGGAAAAAAAATATTTTTTTTAGTTACTTTGGAAAAAAAAATATTTTTTTAGTTACTTTGGAAAAAAAAATATTTTTTTAGTTACTTTGGAAAAAAAATATTTTTTTAGTTACTTTGGAAAAAAAAATATTTTTTTAGTTACTTTGGAAAAAAAAATATTTTTTTAGTTACTTTGGAAAAAAAATTATTTTTTTAGTTACTTTGGAAAAAAAATATTTTTTTAGTTACTTTGGAAAAAAAAATATTTTTTTAGTTACTTTGGAAAAAAAAATATTTTTTTAGTTACTTTGGAAAAAAAAATATTTTTTTAGTTACTTTGGAAAAAAAAATATTTTTTTAGTTACTTTGGAAAAAAAAATATTTTTTTAGTTACTTTGGAAAAAAAAAAATTTTTTTAATTACTTTGGAAAAAAAATATTTTTTTAGTTACTTTGGAAAAAAAAAAAATTTTTTAGTTACTTTGGAAAAAAAAAATTTTTTTTAGTTACTTTGGAAAAAAAAATATTTTTTTAGTTACTTTGGAAAAAAAATATTTTTTTTAGTTACTTTGGAAAAAAAATATTTTTTTAGTTACTTTGGAAAAAAAAAAAAATTTTTAGTTACTTTGGAAAAAAAAAAATTTTTTTAGTTTCTTTGGAAAAAAAAAATTTTTTTAGTTACTTTGGAAAAAAAAATATTTTTTTAGTTTCTTTGGAAAAAAAATTATTTTTTTAGTTACTTTGGAAAAAAAAAATTTTTTTTAGTTACTTTGGAAAAAAAAATTTTTTTTAGTTACTTTGGAAAAAAAAATATTTTTTTAGTTTCTTTGGAAAAAAATATATTTTTTTAGTTACTTTGGAAAAAAAAATATTTTTTTAGTTACTTTGGAAAAAAAAATATTTTTTTAGTTACTTTGGAAAAAAATAATATTTTTTTAGTTACTTTGGAAAAAAAATTATTTTTTTAGTTACTTTGGAAAAAAAATATTTTTTTAGTTACTTTGGGGAAAAAAATATTTTTTTAGTTACTTTGGAAAAAAAAAATTTTTTTAGTTTCTTTGGAAAAAAAAATATTTTTTTAGTTTCTTTGGAAAAAAAAATATTTTTTTAGTTACTTTGGAAAAAAAAATATTTTTTTAGTTACTTTGGAAAAAAAAATATTTTTTTAGTTACTTTGGAAAAAATATTTTTTTTTAGTTTCTTTGGAAAAAAATATATTTTTTTAGTTACTTTGGAAAAAAAAATATTTTTTTAGTTACTTTGGAAAAAAAATTATTTTTTTAGTTACTTTGGAAAAAAAATATTTTTTTAGTTACTTTGGAAAAAAAAATATTTTTTTAGTTACTTTGGAAAAAAAAATATTTTTTTAGTTACTTTGGAAAAAAAAATATTTTTTTAGTTACTTTGGAAAAAAATATATTTTTTTAGTTACTTTGGAAAAAAAAATATTTTTTTAGTTACTTTGGAAAAAAAAATATTTTTTTAGTTACTTTGGAAAAAAAATAATTTTTTTAGTTACTTTGGAAAAAAAAAAATTTTTTAGTTACTTTGGAAAATTTTTTTTTTTTTAGTTTCTTTGGAAAAAAAAAAAAAATTTTAGTTACTTTGGAAAAAAAAATATTTTTTTAGTTTCTTTGGAAAAAAAAATATTTTTTTAGTTACTTTGGAAAAAAAAATATTTTTTTAGTTTCTTTGGAAAAAAAAAAATTTTTTTAGTTACTTTGGAAAAAAAAATATTTTTTTAGTTTCTTTGGAAAAAAAAATATTTTTTTAGTTACTTTGGAAAAAAAAATATTTTTTTAGTTACTTTGGAAAAAAAATATTTTTTTTAGTTTCTTTGGAAAAAAAAAATTTTTTTTAGTTACTTTGGAAAAAAAAATATATTTTTAGTTTCTTTGGAAAAAAAAATTTTTTTTTAGTTACTTTGGAAAAAAAAATATTTTTTTAGTTACTTTGGAAAAAAAAAAATTTTTTTAGTTACTTTGGAAAAAAAAATATTTTTTTAGTTACTTTGGAAAAAAATTATTTTTTTAGTTACTTTGGAAAAAAAAAATATTTTTTTAGTTACTTTGGGAAAAAAAATATTTTTTTAGTTACTTTGGAAAAAAAAATATTTTTTTAATTACTTTGGAAAAAAATATATTTTTTTAGTTACTTTGGAAAAAAAAAATTTTTTTAGTTACTTTGGAAAAAAATTCTTTTTTTAGTTACTTTGGAAAAAAAAATATTTTTTTAGTTACTTTGGAAAAAAAATATTTTTTTAGTTACTTTGGAAAAAAAATATTTTTTTAGTTACTTTGGAAAAAAAAATATTTTTTTAGTTACTTTGGAAAAAAAAATATTTTTTTAGTTACTTTGGAAAAAAAAATATTTTTTTAGTTACTTTGGAAAAAAAATATTTTTTTTAGTTACTTTGGAAAAAAAAATATTTTTTTAGTTACTTTGGAAAAAAAAATATTTTTTTAATTACTTTGGAAAAAAAATATTTTTTTAGTTACTTTGGAAAAAAAAATATTTTTTTAGTTACTTTGGAAAAAAAAATATTTTTTTAGTTACTTTGGAAAAAAAATAATTTTTTTAGTTACTTTGGAAAAAAAATAATTTTTTAGTTACTTTGGAAAAAAAAAATTTTTTTTGTTTCTTTGGAAAAAAAATATTTTTTTTTAGTTACTTTGGAAAAAAAAATATTTTTTTAGTTTCTTTGGAAAAAAAATATTTTTTTAGTTACTTTGGAAAAAAAATATTTTTTTAGTTACTTTGGAAAAAAAAAATTTTTTTAGTTACTTTGGAAAAAAAAATATTTTTTTAGTTTCTTTGGAAAAAAAAATATTTTTTTAGTTACTTTGGAAAAAAAATATTTTTTTAGTTACTTTGGAAAAAAAAATATTTTTTTAGTTACTTTGGAAAAAAAAATATTTTTTTAGTTACTTTGGAAAAAAAATATTTTTTTAGTTACTTTGGAAAAAAAAATATTTTTTTAGTTACTTTGGAAAAAAAAATATTTTTTTAGTTACTTTGGAAAAAAAAATATTTTTTTAGTTACTTTGGAAAAAAAATATTTTTTTAGTTACTTTGGAAAAAAAATATTTTTTTAGTTACTTTGGAAAAAAAAATATTTTTTTAGTTACTTTGGAAAAAAAAATATTTTTTTAGTTACTTTGGAAAAAAAAATATTTTTTTAGTTACTTTGGAAAAAAAATATATTTTTTAGTTACTTTGGAAAAAAAAATATTTTTTTAGTTACTTTGGAAAAAAAAATATTTTTTTAATTACTTTGGAAAAAAAATATTTTTTTAGTTACTTTGGAAAAAAAAATATTTTTTTAGTTACTTTGGAAAAGAAAATGTTTTTTTAGTTACTTTGGAAAAAAAATAATTTTTTTAGTTACTTTGGAAAAAAAATAATTTTTTAGTTACTTTGGAAAAAAAAAAATTTTTTTGTTTCTTTGGAAAAAAAAATTTTTTTTTAGTTACTTTGGAAAAAAAAATATTTTTTTAGTTTCTTTGGAAAAAAAAAATTTTTTTAGTTACTTTGGAAAAAAAAATTTTTTTTAGTTTCTTTGGAAAAAAAAATATTTTTTTAGTTACTTTGGAAAAAAAATATATTTTTTTAATTACTTTGGAAAAAAAATATTTTTTTAGTTACTTTGGAAAAAAAAATATTTTTTTAGTTACTTTGGAAAAAAAAATATTTTTTTAGTTACTTTGGAAAAAAAATAATTTTTTTAGTTACTTTGGAAAAAAAATAATTTTTTAGTTACTTTGGAAAAAAAAAAATTTTTTTGTTTCTTTGGAAAAAAAATATTTTTTTTTAGTTACTTTGGAAAAAAAAATATTTTTTTAGTTTCTTTGGAAAAAAAATATTTTTTTAGTTACTTTGGAAAAAAAATATTTTTTTAGTTACTTTGGAAAAAAAAAATTTTTTTAGTTACTTTGGAAAAAAAAATATTTTTTTAGTTTCTTTGGAAAAAAAAATATTTTTTTAGTTACTTTGGAAAAAAAATATTTTTTTAGTTACTTTGGAAAAAAAAATATTTTTTTAGTTACTTTGGAAAAAAAAATATTTTTTTAGTTACTTTGGAAAAAAAATATTTTTTTAGTTACTTTGGAAAAAAAAATATTTTTTTAGTTACTTTGGAAAAAAAAATATTTTTTTAGTTACTTTGGAAAAAAAAATATTTTTTTAGTTACTTTGGAAAAAAAATATTTTTTTAGTTACTTTGGAAAAAAAATATTTTTTTAGTTACTTTGGAAAAAAAAATATTTTTTTAGTTACTTTGGAAAAAAAAATATTTTTTTAGTTACTTTGGAAAAAAAAATATTTTTTTAGTTACTTTGGAAAAAAAATATTTTTTTTAGTTACTTTGGAAAAAAAAATATTTTTTTAGTTACTTTGGAAAAAAAAATATTTTTTTAATTACTTTGGAAAAAAAATATTTTTTTAGTTACTTTGGAAAAAAAAATATTTTTTTAGTTACTTTGGAAAAGAAAATATTTTTTTAGTTACTTTGGAAAAAAAATAATTTTTTTAGTTACTTTGGAAAAAAAATAATTTTTTAGTTACTTTGGAAAAAAAAATTTTTTTTTGTTTCTTTGGAAAAAAAAATATTTTTTTAGTTACTTTGGAAAAAAAAATATTTTTTTAGTTTCTTTGGAAAAAAAATATTTTTTTAGTTACTTTGGAAAAAAAAAAATTTTTTAGTTTCTTTGGAAAAAAAAATATTTTTTTAGTTACTTTGGAAAAAAAAATATTTTTTTAGTTACTTTGGAAAAAAAAATATTTTTTTAGTTACTTTGGAAAAGAAAATATTTTTTTAGTTACTTTGGAAAAAAAATATTTTTTTAGTTACTTTGGAAAAAATATTTTTTTTAGTTACTTTGGAAAAAAAAATATTTTTTTAGTTACTTTGGAAAAAAAAATATTTTTTTAGTTACTTTGGAAAAAAAATATTTTTTTAGTTACTTTGGAAAAAAAATTATTTTTTTAGTTACTTTGGAAAAAAAATTATTTTTTTAGTTACTTTGGAAAAAAAATATTTTTTTAGTTACTTTGGAAAAAAAAATATTTTTTTAGTTACTTTGGAAAAAAAAATATTTTTTTAGTTACTTTGGAAAAAAAATATTTTTTTAGTTACTTTGGAAAAAAAAATATTTTTTTAGTTACTTTGGAAAAAAAAATATTTTTTTAGTTACTTTGGAAAAAAAAATATTTTTTTAATTACTTTGGAAAAAAAATATTTTTTTAGTTACTTTGGAAAAAAAAAATTTTTTTTAGTTACTTTGGAAAAAAAAAATTTTTTTTAGTTACTTTGGAAAAAAAAATATTTTTTTAGTTACTTTGGAAAAAAAAAATTTTTTTTAGTTACTTTGGAAAAAAAATATTTTTTTAGTTACTTTGGAAAAAAAAAAAATTTTTTAGTTACTTTGGAAAAAAAAGATTTTTTTTAGTTTCTTTGGAAAAAAAAAAATTTTTAGTTACTTTGGAAAAAAAAATATTTTTTTAGTTTCTTTGGAAAAAAAAATATTTTTTTAGTTACTTTGGAAAAAAAAAAATTTTTTTAGTTACTTTGGAAAAAAAAATTTTTTTTAGTTACTTTGGAAAAAAAAATTTTTTTTAGTTACTTTGGAAAAAAAATTATTTTTTTAGTTACTTTGGAAAAAAAAATATTTTTTTAGTTACTTTGGGGAAAAAAAATTTTTTTTAGTTACTTTGGAAAAAAAATTTTTTTTTAGTTTCTTTGGAAAAAAAAATATTTTTTTAGTTTCTTTGGAAAAAAAAATATTTTTTTAGTTACTTTGGAAAAAAAAATATTTTTTTAGTTACTTTGGAAAAAAAAATATTTTTTTAGTTACTTTGGAAAATAAAATTTTTTTTAGTTTCTTTGGAAAAAAATATATTTTTTTAGTTACTTTGGAAAAAAAAATATTTTTTTAGTTACTTTGGAAAAAAAATATTTTTTTAGTTACTTTGGAAAAGAAAATATTTTTTTAGTTACTTTGGAAAAAAAATATTTTTTTAGTTACTTTGGAAAAAAAAATATTTTTTTAGTTACTTTGGAAAAAAAAATTTTTTTTTAGTTACTTTGGAAAAAAAAATATTTTTTTAGTTACTTTGGAAAAAAAAATATTTTTTTAGTTACTTTGGAAAAAAAATATTTTTTTAGTTACTTTGGAAAAAAAAATATTTTTTTAGTTACTTTGGAAAAAAAAATATTTTTTTAGTTACTTTGGAAAAAAAATTATTTTTTTAGTTACTTTGGAAAAAAAATATTTTTTTAGTTACTTTGGAAAAAAAAATATTTTTTTAGTTACTTTGGAAAAAAAAATATTTTTTTAGTTACTTTGGAAAAAAAAATATTTTTTTAGTTACTTTGGAAAAAAAAATATTTTTTTAGTTACTTTGGAAAAAAAAATATTTTTTTAGTTACTTTGGAAAAAAAAATATTTTTTTAATTACTTTGGAAAAAAAATATTTTTTTAGTTACTTTGGAAAAAAAAAATTTTTTTAGTTACTTTGGAAAAAAAAATATTTTTTTAGTTACTTTGGAAAAAAAAATATTTTTTTAGTTACTTTGGAAAAAAAAATATTTTTTTAGTTACTTTGGAAAAAAAATATTTTTTTAGTTACTTTGGAAAAAAAAAAAAATTTTTAGTTACTTTGGAAAAAAACATTTTTTTTTAGTTTCTTTGGAAAAAAAAATTTTTTTTAGTTACTTTGGAAAAAAAAATATTTTTTTAGTTTCTTTGGAAAAAAAAATATTTTTTTAGTTACTTTGGGAAAAAAAATATTTTTTTAGTTACTTTGGAAAAAAAAAATTTTTTTAGTTACTTTGGAAAAAAAAATATTTTTTTAGTTTCTTTGGAAAAAAAAATATTTTTTTAGTTACTTTGGAAAAAAAAATATTTTTTTAGTTACTTTGGAAAAAAAAATATTTTTTTAGTTACTTTGGAAAAAAAAATATTTTTTTAGTTACTTTGGAAAAAAAATATTTTTTTAGTTACTTTGGAAAAAAAAATATTTTTTTAGTTACTTTGGAAAAAAAAATATTTTTTTAGTTACTTTGGAAAAAAAAATATTTTTTTAGTTACTTTGGAAAAAAAATATTTCTTTAGTTACTTTGGAAAAAAAAATATTTTTTTAGTTACTTTGGAAAAAAAAATATTTTTTTAGTTACTTTGGAAAAAAAAATATTTTTTTAGTTACTTTGGAAAAAAAAATATTTTTTTAATTACTTTGGAAAAAAAATATTTTTTTAGTTACTTTGGGAAAAAAAATATTTTTTTAGTTACTTTGGAAAAAAAAATATTTTTTTAGTTACTTTGGAAAAAAAAAAATTTTTTTAGTTACTTTGGAAAAAAAAAAATTTTTTAGTTACTTTGGAAATTTTTTTTTTTTTTTAGTTTCTTTGGAAAAAAAAAAAATTTTTTAGTTACTTTGGAAAAAAAAATATTTTTTTAGTTTCTTTGGAAAAAAAAATATTTTTTTAGTTACTTTGGAAAAAAAAATATTTTTTTAGTTTCTTTGGAAAAAAAAAAAAATTTTTAGTTACTTTGGAAAAAAAAATATTTTTTTAGTTTCTTTGGAAAAAAAAATATTTTTTTAGTTACTTTGGAAAAAAAAATATTTTTTTAGTTACTTTGGAAAAAAAAAATTTTTTTTAGTTTCTTTGGAAAAAAAAATTTTTTTTTAGTTACTTTGGAAAAAAAAATATATTTTTAGTTTCTTTGGAAAAAAAAATTTTTTTTTAGTTACTTTGGAAAAAAAAAATATTTTTTTAGTTACTTTGGAAAAAAAAATATTTTTTTAGTTACTTTGGAAAAAAAAATATTTTTTTAGTTACTTTGGAAAAAAATTATTTTTTTAGTTACTTTGGAAATTTTTTTTATTTTTTTAGTTACTTTGGGAAAAAAAATATTTTTTTAGTTACTTTGGAAAAAAATATATTTTTTTAATTACTTTGGAAAAAAATATATTTTTTTAGTTACTTTGGAAAAAAAATTTTTTTTTAGTTACTTTGGAAAAAAATTTTTTTTTTAGTTACTTTGGAAAAAAAAATATATTTTTAGTTACTTTGGAAAAAAAATATTTTTTTAGTTACTTTGGAAAAAAAATATTTTTTTAGTTACTTTGGAAAAAAAAATATTTTTTTAGTTACTTTGGAAAAAAAAATATTTTTTTAGTTACTTTGGAAAAAAAAATATTTTTTTAGTTACTTTGGAAAAAAAATATTTTTTTTAGTTACTTTGGAAAAAAAAATATTTTTTTAGTTACTTTGGAAAAAAAAATATTTTTTTAGTTACTTTGGAAAAAAAATAATTTTTTTAGTTACTTTGGAAAAAAAAAAATTTTTTAGTTACTTTGGAAAAAAAAATTTTTTTTTGTTTCTTTGGAAAAAAAATATTTTTTTTTAGTTACTTTGGAAAAAAAAATATTTTTTTAGTTTCTTTGGAAAAAAAATATTTTTTTAGTTACTTTGGAAAAAAAATATTTTTTTAGTTACTTTGGAAAAAAAAAATTTTTTTAGTTACTTTGGAAAAAAAAATATTTTTTTAGTTTCTTTGGAAAAAAAAATATTTTTTTAGTTACTTTGGAAAAAAAATATTTTTTTAGTTACTTTGGAAAAAAAAATATTTTTTTAGTTACTTTGGAAAAAAAAATATTTTTTTAGTTACTTTGGAAAAAAAATATTTTTTTAGTTACTTTGGAAAAAAAAATATTTTTTTAGTTACTTTGGAAAAAAAAATATTTTTTTAGTTACTTTGGAAAAAAAAAAAATTTTTTAGTTACTTTGGAAAAAAAATATTTTTTTAGTTACTTTGGAAAAAAAATATTTTTTTAGTTACTTTGGAAAAAAAAATATTTTTTTAGTTACTTTGGAAAAAAAAATATTTTTTTAGTTACTTTGGAAAAAAAAATATTTTTTTAGTTACTTTGGAAAAAAAATATTTTTTTTAGTTACTTTGGAAAAAAAAATATTTTTTTAGTTACTTTGGAAAAAAAAATATTTTTTTAATTACTTTGGAAAAAAAATATTTTTTTAGTTACTTTGGAAAAAAAAATATTTTTTTAGTTACTTTGGAAAAAAAAATATTTTTTTAGTTACTTTGGAAAAAAAATAATTTTTTTAGTTACTTTGGAAAAAAAATAATTTTTTAGTTACTTTGGAAAAAAAAAAAAATTTTTGTTTCTTTGGAAAAAAAAATTTTTTTTTAGTTACTTTGGAAAAAAAATATTTTTTTAGTTTCTTTGGAAAAAAAATATTTTTTTAGTTACTTTGGAAAAAAAATATTTTTTTAGTTACTTTGGAAAAAAAATTTTTTTTTAGTTACTTTGGAAAAAAAAATATTTTTTTAGTTTCTTTGGAAAAAAAAATATTTTTTTAGTTACTTTGGAAAAAAAAATATTTTTTTAGTTACTTTGGAAAAAAAAATATTTTTTTAGTTACTTTGGAAAAAAAAATATTTTTTTAGTTACTTTGGAAAAAAAATATTTTTTTAGTTACTTTGGAAAAAAAAATATTTTTTTAGTTACTTTGGAAAAAAAAATATTTTTTTAGTTACTTTGGAAAAAAAAATATTTTTTTAGTTACTTTGGAAGAAAAAAAAATTTTTTTAGTTACTTTGGAAAAAAAAAATTTTTTTAGTTACTTTGGAAAAAAAAATATTTTTTTAGTTACTTTGGAAAAAAAAATATTTTTTTAGTTTCTTTGGGAAAAAAAATATTTTTTTAGTTACTTTGGAAAAAAAAATATTTTTTTAGTTACTTTGGAAAAAAAAATATTTTTTTAGTTACTTTGGAAAAAAAAATATTTTTTTAGTTACTTTGGAAAAAAATATATTTTTTTAGTTACTTTGGAAAAAAAAATATTTTTTTAGTTTCTTTGGAAAAAAAAATATTTTTTTAGTTACTTTGGAAAAAAAATATTTTTTTAGTTACTTTGGAAAAAAAAATATTTTTTTAGTTACTTTGGAAAAAAAAATATTTTTTTAGTTACTTTGGAAAAAAAAATATTTTTTTAGTTACTTTGGAAAAAAAAATATTTTTTTAGTTACTTTGGAAAAAAAATATTTTTTTAGTTACTTTGGAAAAAAAATATTTTTTTAGTTACTTTGGAAAAAAAAATATTTTTTTAGTTACTTTGGAAAAAAAAATATTTTTTTAGTTACTTTGGAAAAAAAAATATTTTTTTAGTTACTTTGGAAAAAAAATATTTTTTTTAGTTACTTTGGAAAAAAAAATATTTTTTTAGTTACTTTGGAAAAAAAAATATTTTTTTAATTACTTTGGAAAAAAAATATTTTTTTAGTTACTTTGGAAAAAAAAATATTTTTTTAGTTACTTTGGAAAAGAAAATATTTTTTTAGTTACTTTGGAAAAAAAATAATTTTTTTAGTTACTTTGGAAAAAAAATAATTTTTTAGTTACTTTGGAAAAAAAAAATTTTTTTTGTTTCTTTGGAAAAAAAAATTTTTTTTTAGTTACTTTGGAAAAAAAAATATTTTTTTAGTTTCTTTGGAAAAAAAATATTTTTTTAGTTACTTTGGAAAAAAAAAATTTTTTTAGTTTCTTTGGAAAAAAAAATATTTTTTTAGTTACTTTGGAAAAAAAAATATTTTTTTAGTTACTTTGGAAAAAAAAATATTTTTTTAGTTACTTTGGAAAAGAAAATATTTTTTTAGTTACTTTGGAAAAAAAATATTTTTTTAGTTACTTTGGAAAAAATATTTTTTTTAGTTACTTTGGAAAAAAAAATATTTTTTTAGTTACTTTGGAAAAAAAAATATTTTTTTAGTTACTTTGGAAAAAAAATATTTTTTTAGTTACTTTGGAAAAAAAATTATTTTTTTAGTTACTTTGGAAAAAAAAATATTTTTTTAGTTACTTTGGAAAAAAAATTATTTTTTTAGTTACTTTGGAAAAAAAATATTTTTTTAGTTACTTTGGAAAAAAAAATATTTTTTTAGTTACTTTGGAAAAAAAAATATTTTTTTAGTTACTTTGGAAAAAAAATATTTTTTTAGTTACTTTGGAAAAAAAAATATTTTTTTAGTTACTTTGGAAAAAAAAATATTTTTTTAGTTACTTTGGAAAAAAAAATATTTTTTTAATTACTTTGGAAAAAAAAAATTTTTTTAGTTACTTTGGAAAAAAAAAATTTTTTTTAGTTACTTTGGAAAAAAAAAAATTTTTTTAGTTACTTTGGAAAAAAAAATATTTTTTTAGTTACTTTGGAAAAAAAAAAATTTTTTTAGTTACTTTGGAAAAAAAATATTTTTTTAGTTACTTTGGAAAAAAAAATAATTTTTTAGTTACTTTGGAAAAAAAAGATTTTTTTTAGTTTCTTTGGAAAAAAAAAAAATTTTTAGTTACTTTGGAAAAAAAAATATTTTTTTAGTTTCTTTGGAAAAAAAAATATTTTTTTAGTTACTTTGGAAAAAAAAATATTTTTTTAGTTACTTTGGAAAAAAAAATTTTTTTTAGTTACTTTGGAAAAAAAATTTTTTTTTAGTTACTTTGGAAAAAAAATTATTTTTTTAGTTACTTTGGAAAAAAAAATATTTTTTTAGTTACTTTGGGGAAAAAAAATTTTTTTTAGTTACTTTGGAAAAGAAAAATTTTTTTAGTTTCTTTGGAAAAAAAAATATTTTTTTAGTTTCTTTGGAAAAAAAATATTTTTTTAGTTACTTTGGAAAAAAAAATATTTTTTTAGTTACTTTGGAAAAAAAAATATTTTTTTAGTTACTTTGGAAAATAAAATTTTTTTTAGTTTCTTTGGAAAAAAATATATTTTTTTAGTTACTTTGGAAAAAAAAATATTTTTTTAGTTACTTTGGAAAAAAAATATTTTTTTAGTTACTTTGGAAAAGAAAATATTTTTTTAGTTACTTTGGAAAAAAAATATTTTTTTAGTTACTTTGGAAAAAAAAATATTTTTTTAGTTACTTTGGAAAAAAAAAATTTTTTTTAGTTACTTTGGAAAAAAAAATATTTTTTTAGTTACTTTGGAAAAAAAAATATTTTTTTAGTTACTTTGGAAAAAAAATATTTTTTTAGTTACTTTGGAAAAAAAAATATTTTTTTAGTTACTTTGGAAAAAAAAATATTTTTTTAGTTACTTTGGAAAAAAAATTATTTTTTTAGTTACTTTGGAAAAAAAATATTTTTTTAGTTACTTTGGAAAAAAAAATATTTTTTTAGTTACTTTGGAAAAAAAAATATTTTTTTAGTTACTTTGGAAAAAAAAATATTTTTTTAGTTACTTTGGAAAAAAAAATATTTTTTTAGTTACTTTGGAAAAAAAAATATTTTTTTAGTTACTTTGGAAAAAAAAATATTTTTTTAATTACTTTGGAAAAAAAATATTTTTTTAGTTACTTTGGAAAAAAAAATTTTTTTTAGTTACTTTGGAAAAAAAAAAATTTTTTTTAGTTACTTTGGAAAAAAAAATATTTTTTTAGTTACTTTGGAAAAAAAAATATTTTTTTAGTTACTTTGGAAAAAAAATATTTTTTTAGTTACTTTGGAAAAAAAAAATTTTTTTAGTTACTTTGGAAAAAAAATTTTTTTTTTAGTTTCTTTGGAAAAAAAATTTTTTTTTAGTTACTTTGGAAAAAAAAATATTTTTTTAGTTACTTTGGAAAAAAAAATATTTTTTTAGTTACTTTGGAAAAAAAATATTTTTTTAGTTACTTTGGAAAAAAAAAAAAATTTTTAGTTACTTTGGAAAAAAAATTTTTTTTTTAGTTTCTTTGGAAAAAAAAAATTTTTTTAGTTACTTTGGAAAAAAAAATATTTTTTTAGTTACTTTGGAAAAAAAATAATTTTTTTAGTTACTTTGGAAAAAAAAAATTTTTTTAGTTACTTTGGAAAAAAAAATTTTTTTTTGTTTCTTTGGAAAAAAAATATTTTTTTTTAGTTACTTTGGGAAAAAAAATATTTTTTTAGTTTCTTTGGAAAAAAAATATTTTTTTAGTTACTTTGGAAAAAAAATATTTTTTTAGTTACTTTGGAAAAAAAAATTTTTTTTAGTTACTTTGGAAAAAAAAATATTTTTTTAGTTTCTTTGGAAAAAAAAATATTTTTTTAGTTACTTTGGAAAAAAAATATTTTTTTAGTTACTTTGGAAAAAAAAATATTTTTTTAGTTACTTTGGAAAAAAAAATATTTTTTTAGTTACTTTGGAAAAAAAATATTTTTTTAGTTACTTTGGAAAAAAAAATATTTTTTTAGTTACTTTGGAAAAAAAAATATTTTTTTAGTTACTTTGGAAAAAAAAAAATTTTTTTAGTTACTTTGGAAAAAAAATATTTTTTTAGTTACTTTGGAAAAAAAATATTTTTTTAGTTACTTTGGAAAAAAAAATATTTTTTTAGTTACTTTGGAAAAAAAAATATTTTTTTAGTTACTTTGGAAAAAAAAATATTTTTTTAGTTACTTTGGAAAAAAAATATTTTTTTTAGTTACTTTGGAAAAAAAAATATTTTTTTAGTTACTTTGGAAAAAAAAATATTTTTTTAATTACTTTGGAAAAAAAATATTTTTTTAGTTACTTTGGAAAAAAAAATTTTTTTTTAGTTACTTTGGAAAAAAAAATATTTTTTTAGTTACTTTGGAAAAAAAATAATTTTTTTAGTTACTTTGGAAAAAAAATAATTTTTTAGTTACTTTGGAAAAAAAAAAAAATTTTTGTTTCTTTGGAAAAAAAATTTTTTTTTTAGTTACTTTGGAAAAAAAATATTTTTTTAGTTTCTTTGGAAAAAAAATATTTTTTTAGTTACTTTGGAAAAAAAATATTTTTTTAGTTACTTTGGAAAAAAAATTTTTTTTTAGTTACTTTGGAAAAAAAAATATTTTTTTAGTTTCTTTGGAAAAAAAAATATTTTTTTAGTTACTTTGGAAAAAAAAATATTTTTTTAGTTACTTTGGAAAAAAAAATATTTTTTTAGTTACTTTGGAAAAAAAAATATTTTTTTAGTTACTTTGGAAAAAAAATATTTTTTTAGTTACTTTGGAAAAAAAAATATTTTTTTAGTTACTTTGGAAAAAAAAATATTTTTTTAGTTACTTTGGAAAAAAAAATATTTTTTTAGTTACTTTGGAAGAAAAAAATATTTTTTTAGTTACTTTGGAAAAAAAAAAAATTTTTAGTTACTTTGGAAAAAAAAATATTTTTTTAGTTACTTTGGAAAAAAAAATATTTTTTTAGTTTCTTTGGGAAAAAAAATATTTTTTTAGTTACTTTGGAAAAAAAAATATTTTTTTAGTTACTTTGGAAAAAAAAATATTTTTTTAGTTACTTTGGAAAAAAAAATATTTTTTTAGTTACTTTGGAAAAAAATATATTTTTTTAGTTACTTTGGAAAAAAAAATATTTTTTTAGTTTCTTTGGAAAAAAAAATATTTTTTTAGTTACTTTGGAAAAAAAATATTTTTTTAGTTACTTTGGAAAAAAAAATATTTTTTTAGTTACTTTGGAAAAAAAAATATTTTTTTAGTTACTTTGGAAAAAAAATATTTTTTTAGTTACTTTGGAAAAAAAAATATTTTTTTAGTTACTTTGGAAAAAAAAATATTTTTTTAGTTACTTTGGAAAAAAAAATATTTTTTTAGTTACTTTGGAAAAAAAATATTTTTTTAGTTACTTTGGAAAAAAAATATTTTTTTAGTTACTTTGGAAAAAAAAATATTTTTTTAGTTACTTTGGAAAAAAAAATATTTTTTTAGTTACTTTGGAAAAAAAAATATTTTTTTAGTTACTTTGGAAAAAAAATATTTTTTTTAGTTACTTTGGAAAAAAAAATATTTTTTTAGTTACTTTGGAAAAAAAAATATTTTTTTAATTACTTTGGAAAAAAAATATTTTTTTAGTTACTTTGGAAAAAAAAATATTTTTTTAGTTACTTTGGAAAAGAAAATATTTTTTTAGTTACTTTGGAAAAAAAATAATTTTTTTAGTTACTTTGGAAAAAAAATAATTTTTTAGTTACTTTGGAAAAAAAAATTTTTTTTTGTTTCTTTGGAAAAAAAATTTTTTTTTTAGTTACTTTGGAAAAAAAAATATTTTTTTAGTTTCTTTGGAAAAAAAATATTTTTTTAGTTACTTTGGAAAAAAAAATTTTTTTTAGTTTCTTTGGAAAAAAAAATATTTTTTTAGTTACTTTGGAAAAAAAAATATTTTTTTAGTTACTTTGGAAAAAAAAATATTTTTTTAGTTACTTTGGAAAAAAAATATTTTTTTAGTTACTTTGGAAAAAAAATATTTTTTTAGTTACTTTGGAAAAAATATTTTTTTTAGTTACTTTGGAAAAAAAAATATTTTTTTAGTTACTTTGGAAAAAAAAATATTTTTTTAGTTACTTTGGAAAAAAAATATTTTTTTAGTTACTTTGGAAAAAAAATTATTTTTTTAGTTACTTTGGAAAAAAAAATATTTTTTTAGTTACTTTGGAAAAAAAATTATTTTTTTAGTTACTTTGGAAAAAAAATATTTTTTTAGTTACTTTGGAAAAAAAAATATTTTTTTAGTTACTTTGGAAAAAAAAATATTTTTTTAGTTACTTTGGAAAAAAAATATTTTTTTAGTTACTTTGGAAAAAAAAATATTTTTTTAGTTACTTTGGAAAAAAAAATATTTTTTTAGTTACTTTGGAAAAAAATATATTTTTTTAATTACTTTGGAAAAAAAAAATTTTTTTAGTTACTTTGGAAAAAAAAAAATTTTTTTAGTTACTTTGGAAAAAAAAAATTTTTTTTTAGTTACTTTGGAAAAAAAAATATTTTTTTAGTTACTTTGGAAAAAAAAATTTTTTTTTAGTTACTTTGGAAAAAAAATATTTTTTTAGTTACTTTGGAAAAAAAAAAAATTTTTTAGTTACTTTGGAAAAAAAAGATTTTTTTTAGTTTCTTTGGAAAAAAAAAAATTTTTTAGTTACTTTGGAAAAAAAAATATTTTTTTAGTTTCTTTGGAAAAAAAAATATTTTTTTAGTTACTTTGGAAAAAAAAATTTTTTTTTAGTTACTTTGGAAAAAAAAATTTTTTTTAGTTACTTTGGAAAAAAAAAATTTTTTTAGTTACTTTGGAAAAAAAATTATTTTTTTAGTTACTTTGGAAAAAAAAATATTTTTTTAGTTACTTTGGGGAAAAAAAAATTTTTTTAGTTACTTTGGAAAAGAAAAAATTTTTTAGTTTCTTTGGAAAAAAAAATATTTTTTTAGTTTCTTTGGAAAAAAAAATATTTTTTTAGTTACTTTGGAAAATAAAATTTTTTTTAGTTTCTTTGGAAAAAAATATATTTTTTTAGTTACTTTGGAAAAAAAAATATTTTTTTAGTTACTTTGGAAAAAAAATATTTTTTTAGTTACTTTGGAAAAGAAAATATTTTTTTAGTTACTTTGGAAAAAAAATATTTTTTTAGTTACTTTGGAAAAAAAAATATTTTTTTAGTTACTTTGGAAAAAAAAATTTTTTTTTAGTTACTTTGGAAAAAAAAATATTTTTTTAGTTACTTTGGAAAAAAAAATATTTTTTTAGTTACTTTGGAAAAAAAATATTTTTTTAGTTACTTTGGAAAAAAAAATATTTTTTTAGTTACTTTGGAAAAAAAAATATTTTTTTAGTTACTTTGGAAAAAAAAATATTTTTTTAGTTACTTTGGAAAAAAAATATTTTTTTAGTTACTTTGGAAAAAAAAATATTTTTTTAGTTACTTTGGAAAAAAAAATATTTTTTTAGTTACTTTGGAAAAAAAAATATTTTTTTAGTTACTTTGGAAAAAAAAATATTTTTTTAGTTACTTTGGAAAAAAAAATATTTTTTTAGTTACTTTGGAAAAAAAAATATTTTTTTAATTACTTTGGAAAAAAAATATTTTTTTAGTTACTTTGGAAAAAAAAAATTTTTTTAGTTACTTTGGAAAAAAAAATATTTTTTTAGTTACTTTGGAAAAAAAAATATTTTTTTAGTTACTTTGGAAAAAAAAATATTTTTTTAGTTACTTTGGAAAAAAAATATTTTTTTAGTTACTTTGGAAAAAAAAAAAAATTTTTAGTTACTTTGGAAAAAAAATTTTTTTTTTAGTTTCTTTGGAAAAAAAAATTTTTTTTAGTTACTTTGGAAAAAAAAATATTTTTTTAGTTTCTTTGGAAAAAAAAATATTTTTTTAGTTACTTTGGGAAAAAAAATATTTTTTTAGTTACTTTGGAAAAAAAAATTTTTTTTAGTTACTTTGGAAAAAAAAATATTTTTTTAGTTTCTTTGGAAAAAAAAATATTTTTTTAGTTACTTTGGAAAAAAAAATATTTTTTTAGTTACTTTGGAAAAAAAAATATTTTTTTAGTTACTTTGGAAAAAAAAATATTTTTTTAGTTACTTTGGAAAAAAAATATTTTTTTAGTTACTTTGGAAAAAAAAATATTTTTTGAGTTACTTTGGAAAAAAAAATATATTTTTAGTTACTTTGGAAAAAAAAATATTTTTTTAGTTACTTTGGAAAAAAAATATTTCTTTAGTTACTTTGGAAAAAAAAATATTTTTTTAGTTACTTTGGAAAAAAAAATATTTTTTTAGTTACTTTGGAAAAAAAAATATTTTTTTAGTTACTTTGGAAAAAAAAATATTTTTTTAATTACTTTGGAAAAAAAATATTTTTTTAGTTACTTTGGGAAAAAAAATATTTTTTTAGTTACTTTGGAAAAAAAAATATTTTTTTAGTTACTTTGGAAAAAAAAAAATTTTTTTAGTTACTTTGGAAAAAAAAAAATTTTTTAGTTACTTTGGAAATTTTTTTTTTTTTTTAGTTTCTTTGGAAAAAAAAAAAATTTTTTAGTTACTTTGGAAAAAAAAATATTTTTTTAGTTTCTTTGGAAAAAAAAATATTTTTTTAGTTACTTTGGAAAAAAAAATATTTTTTTAGTTTCTTTGGAAAAAAAAAAAAATTTTTAGTTACTTTGGAAAAAAAAATATTTTTTTAGTTTCTTTGGAAAAAAAAATATTTTTTTAGTTACTTTGGAAAAAAAAATATTTTTTTAGTTACTTTGGAAAAAAAAAAAATTTTTTAGTTTCTTTGGAAAAAAAAATTTTTTTTTAGTTACTTTGGAAAAAAAAATATATTTTTAGTTTCTTTGGAAAAAAAAATTTTTTTTTAGTTACTTTGGAAAAAAAAATATTTTTTTAGTTACTTTGGAAAAAAAAATATTTTTTTAGTTACTTTGGAAAAAAAAATATTTTTTTAGTTACTTTGGAAAAAAATTATTTTTTTAGTTACTTTGGAAAAAAAAATTATTTTTTTAGTTACTTTGGGAAAAAAAATATTTTTTTAGTTACTTTGGAAAAAAATATATTTTTTTAATTACTTTGGAAAAAAATATATTTTTTTAGTTACTTTGGAAAAAAAATTTTTTTTTAGTTACTTTGGAAAAAAATTTTTTTTTTAGTTACTTTGGAAAAAAAAATATTTTTTTAGTTACTTTGGAAAAAAAATATTTTTTTAGTTACTTTGGAAAAAAAATATTTTTTTAGTTACTTTGGAAAAAAAAATATTTTTTTAGTTACTTTGGAAAAAAAAATATTTTTTTAGTTACTTTGGAAAAAAAAATATTTTTTTAGTTACTTTGGAAAAAAAATTTTTTTTTTAGTTACTTTGGAAAAAAAAATATTTTTTTAGTTACTTTGGAAAAAAAAATATTTTTTTAATTACTTTGGAAAAAAAATATTTTTTTAGTTACTTTGGAAAAAAAAATATTTTTTTAGTTACTTTGGAAAAAAAAATATTTTTTTAGTTACTTTGGAAAAAAAATAATTTTTTTAGTTACTTTGGAAAAAAAAAATTTTTTTAGTTACTTTGGAAAAAAAAATTTTTTTTTGTTTCTTTGGAAAAAAAATATTTTTTTTTAGTTACTTTGGAAAAAAAAATATTTTTTTAGTTTCTTTGGAAAAAAAATATTTTTTTAGTTACTTTGGAAAAAAAAATTTTTTTTAGTTACTTTGGAAAAAAAAATTTTTTTTAGTTACTTTGGAAAAAAAAATATTTTTTTAGTTTCTTTGGAAAAAAAAATATTTTTTTAGTTACTTTGGAAAAAAAATATTTTTTTAGTTACTTTGGAAAAAAAAATATTTTTTTAGTTACTTTGGAAAAAAAAATATTTTTTTAGTTACTTTGGAAAAAAAATATTTTTTTAGTTACTTTGGAAAAAAAAATATTTTTTTAGTTACTTTGGAAAAAAAAATATTTTTTTAGTTACTTTGGAAAAAAAAAAAATTTTTTAGTTACTTTGGAAAAAAAATATTTTTTTAGTTACTTTGGAAAAAAAAATATATTTTTAATTACTTTGGAAAAAAAATATTTTTTTAGTTACTTTGGAAAAAAAAATATTTTTTTAGTTACTTTGGAAAAAAAAATATTTTTTTAGTTACTTTGGAAAAAAAATAATTTTTTTAGTTACTTTGGAAAAAAAATAATTTTTTAGTTACTTTGGAAAAAAAAAAATTTTTTTGTTTCTTTGGAAAAAAATATTTTTTTTTAGTTACTTTGGAAAAAAAATATTTTTTTAGTTTCTTTGGAAAAAAAATATTTTTTTAGTTACTTTGGAAAAAAAATATTTTTTTAGTTACTTTGGAAAAAAAATTTTTTTTTAGTTACTTTGGAAAAAAAAATATTTTTTTAGTTTCTTTGGGAAAAAAAATATTTTTTTAGTTACTTTGGAAAAAAAAATATTTTTTTAGTTACTTTGGAAAAAAAAATATTTTTTTAGTTACTTTGGAAAAAAAAATATTTTTTTAGTTACTTTGGAAAAAAAATATTTTTTTAGTTACTTTGGAAAAAAAAATATTTTTTTAGTTACTTTGGAAAAAAAAATATTTTTTTAGTTACTTTGGAAAAAAAAATATTTTTTTAGTTACTTTGGAAGAAAAAAAATTTTTTTTAGTTACTTTGGAAAAAAAAAATTTTTTTAGTTACTTTGGAAAAAAAATATTTTTTTAGTTACTTTGGAAAACAAAATATTTTTTTAGTTACTTTGGAAAAAAAAATATTTTTTTAGTTACTTTGGAAAAAAAAATATTTTTTTAGTTACTTTGGAAAAAAAAATATTTTTTTAGTTACTTTGGAAAAAAAAATATTTTTTTAATTACTTTGGAAAAAAAATATTTTTTTAGTTACTTTGGAAAAAAAAATATTTTTTTAGTTACTTTGGAAAAAAAATATTTTTTTAGTTACTTTGGAAAAAAAATAATTTTTTTAGTTACTTTGGAAAAAAAAAATATTTTTTTAGTTACTTTGGAAAAAAAAAAAATTTTTTGGAAAAAAAAATTTTTTTTAGTTACTTTGGGAAAAAAATATTTTTTTAGTTTCTTTGGAAAAAAAAATATTTTTTTAGTTACTTTGGAAAAAAAAATATTTTTTTAGTTTCTTTGGAAAAAAAAAAAATTTTTTTAGTTACTTTGGAAAAAAAAATATTTTTTTAGTTTCTTTGGAAAAAAAAATATTTTTTTAGTTACTTTGGAAAAAAAAATTTTTTTTTAGTTACTTTGGAAAAAAATTTTTTTTTTTAGTTTCTTTGGAAAAAAAAATTTTTTTTTAGTTACTTTGGAAAAAAATATATATTTTTAGTTTCTTTGGAAAAAAAAAATTTTTTTAGTTACTTTGGAAAAAAAATATTTTTTTAGTTACTTTGGAAAAAAAAATATTTTTTTAGTTACTTTGGAAAAAAAAATATTTTTTTAGTTACTTTGGAAAAAAAAATATTTTTTTAGTTACTTTGGAAAAAAAAATATTTTTTTAGTTACTTTGGAAAAAAAAATATTTTTTAGTTACTTTGGGGAAAAAAATAATTTTTTAGTTACTTTGGAAAAAAAAATATTTTTTTAGTTACTTTGGGGAAAAAAATATTTTTTTAGTTACTTTGGAAAAAAAATATTTTTTTAGTTACTTTGGAAAAAAAAATATTTTTTTAGTTTCTTTGGAAAAAAAATTATTTTTTTAGTTACTTTGGAAAAAAAAATATTTTTTTAGTTACTTTGGAAAAAAAAATATTTTTTTAGTTACTTTGGAAAAAAAAATATTTTTTTAGTTACTTTGGGGGAAAAAATATTTTTTTAGTTACTTTGGAAAAAAAAATTTTTTTTTAGTTTCTTTGGAAAAAAAAATATTTTTTTAGTTACTTTGGAAAAAAAATAATTTTTTTAGTTACTTTGGAAAAAAAATATTTTTTTAGTTACTTTGGAAAAAAAATATTTTTTTAGTTACTTTGGAAAAAAAAAAATTTTTTTAGTTACTTTGGAAAAAAAAAATTTTTTTAGTTACTTTGGAAAAAAATATATTTTTTTAGTTTCTTTGGAAAAAAAAATATTTTTTTAGTTACTTTGGAAAAAAAAATATTTTTTTAGTTACTTTGGAAAAAAAAATATTTTTTTAGTTACTTTGGAAAAAAAATATTTTTTTAGTTACTTTGGAAAAAAAAATATTTTTTTAGTTACTTTGGAAAAAAAATATTTTTTTAGTTACTTTGGAAAAAAAAATATTTTTTTAGTTACTTTGGAAAAAAAAATATTTTTTTAGTTACTTTGGAAAAAAAAATATTTTTTTAGTTACTTTGGAAAAAAAAATATTTTTTTAGTTACTTTGGAAAAAAAAATATTTTTTTAATTACTTTGGAAAAAAAATATTTTTTTAGTTACTTTGGAAAAAAAAATATTTTTTTAGTTACTTTGGAAAAAAAAATATTTTTTTAGTTACTTTGGAAAAAAAATAATTTTTTTAGTTACTTTGGAAAAAAAAAATATTTTTTTAGTTACTTTGGAAAAAAAAAAATTTTTTTGGAAAAAAAAAATTTTTTTAGTTACTTTGGGAAAAAAATATTTTTTTAGTTTCTTTGGAAAAAAAAATATTTTTTTAGTTACTTTGGAAAAAAAAATATTTTTTTAGTTTCTTTGGAAAAAAAAAAAATTTTTTAGTTACTTTGGAAAAAAAAATATTTTTTTAGTTTCTTTGGAAAAAAAAATATTTTTTTAGTTACTTTGGAAAAAAAAATTTTTTTTTAGTTACTTTGGAAAAAAAAAAAAAATTTTAGTTTCTTTGGAAAAAAAAATTTTTTTTTAGTTACTTTGGAAAAAAATATATATTTTTAGTTTCTTTGGAAAAAAAAATATTTTTTTAGTTACTTTGGAAAAAAAAAAATTTTTTTAGTTACTTTGGAAAAAAATTATTTTTTTAGTTACTTTGGAAAAAAAAATATTTTTTTAGTTACTTTGGGAAAAAAAATATTTTTTTAGTTACTTTGGAAAAAAAAATATTTTTTTAGTTACTTTGGAAAAAAAAATATTTTTTTAGTTACTTTGGAAAAAAAAATATTTTTTTAATTACTTTGGAAAAAAATATATTTTTTTAGTTACTTTGGAAAAAAAAATATTTTTTTAGTTACTTTGGAAAAAAAAATTTTTTTAGTTACTTTGGAAAAAAAAATATTTTTTTAGTTACTTTGGAAAAAAAAATATTTTTTTAGTTACTTTGGAAAAAAAAATATTTTTTTAGTTTCTTTGGAAAAAAAAATATTTTTTTAGTTACTTTGGAAAAAAAAATATTTTTTTAGTTACTTTGGAAAAGAAAATATTTTTTTAGTTACTTTGGAAAAAAAAAATTTTTTTTAGTTACTTTGGAAAAAAAAATATTTTTTTAGTTACTTTGGAAAAAAAATATTTTTTTAGTTACTTTGGAAAAAAAAATATTTTTTTAGTTACTTTGGAAAAAAAAATATTTTTTTAGTTACTTTGGAAAAAAAAATATTTTTTTAGTTACTTTGGGAAAAAAAATATTTTTTTAGTTACTTTGGAAAAAAAAAAATTTTTTAGTTACTTTGGGGAAAAAAATAATTTTTTAGTTACTTTGGAAAAAAAAATATTTTTTTAGTTACTTTGGGGAAAAAAATATTTTTTTAGTTACTTTGGGAAAAAAAATATTTTTTTAGTTACTTTGGAAAAAAAAATATTTTTTTAGTTTCTTTGGAAAAAAAATTATTTTTTTAGTTACTTTGGAAAAAAAAATATTTTTTTAGTTACTTTGGAAAAAAAAATATTTTTTTAGTTACTTTGGAAAAAAAAATATTTTTTTAGTTACTTTGGGGAAAAAAATATTTTTTTAGTTACTTTGGAAAAAAAAAATTTTTTTTAGTTTCTTTGGAAAAAAAAATATTTTTTTAGTTTCTTTGGAAAAAAATTTTTTTTTTTAGTTTCTTTGGAAAAAAAAAAAAAATTTTAGTTTCTTTGGAAAAAAAAATTTTTTTTTAGTTACTTTGGAAAAAAAAAAAATTTTTAGTTTCTTTGGAAAAAAAAATATTTTTTTAGTTACTTTGGAAAAAAAATTATTTTTTTAGTTACTTTGGAAAAAAAATTATTTTTTTAGTTACTTTGGAAAAAAAAATATTTTTTTAGTTTCTTTGGAAAAAAAAATATTTTTTTAGTTACTTTGGAAAAAAAAATATTTTTTTAGTTTCTTTGGAAAAAAAAATATTTTTTTAGTTACTTTGGAAAAAAATATATTTTTTTAGTTACTTTGGAAAAAAAAATATTTTTTTAGTTACTTTGGAAAAAAAAATATTTTTTTAGTTACTTTGGAAAAAAAATATTTTTTTAGTTACTTTGGGGAAAAAAAATTTTTTTTAGTTACTTTGGAAAAAAAAATTTTTTTTTAGTTTCTTTGGAAAAAAAAATATTTTTTTAGTTTCTTTGGAAAAAAAATTATTTTTTTAGTTACTTTGGAAAAAAAAATATTTTTTTAGTTACTTTGGAAAAAAAAATATTTTTTTAGTTACTTTGGAAAAAAAAATATTTTTTTAGTTACTTTGGGGAAAATTTTTTTTTTTTAGTTACTTTGGAAAAAAAATTTTTTTTTTAGTTTCTTTGGAAAAAAAATTATTTTTTTAGTTACTTTGGAAAAAAAAATATTTTTTTAGTTACTTTGGAAAAAAAAATATTTTTTTAGTTACTTTGGAAAAAAAAATATTTTTTTAGTTTCTTTGGAAATTTTTTTTATTTTTTTAGTTACTTTGGAAAAAAAAATATTTTTTTAGTTTCTTTGGAAAAAAAAATATTTTTTTAGTTACTTTGGAAAAAAAAATATTTTTTTAGTTACTTTGGAAAAAAAAATATTTTTTTAGTTACTTTGGAAAAAAAAATATTTTTTTAGTTACTTTGGAAAAAAAATATTTTTTTAGTTACTTTGGAAAAAAAAATATTTTTTTAGTTACTTTGGAAAAAAAAATATTTTTTTAGTTACTTTGGAAAAAAAAATATTTTTTTAGTTACTTTGGAAAAAAAAATATTTTTTTAGTTACTTTGGAAAAAAAATATTTTTTTAGTTACTTTGGGGGAAAAAAATTTTTTTTAGTTACTTTGGAAAAAAAAAATTTTTTTTAGTTTCTTTGGAAAAAAAAATATTTTTTTAGTTACTTTGGAAAAAAAAATATTTTTTTAGTTACTTTGGAAAAAAAAATATTTTTTTAGTTACTTTGGAAAAAAAAATATTTTTTTAGTTACTTTGGAAAAAAAAATATTTTTTTAGTTACTTTGGAAAAAAAAATATTTTTTTAGTTACTTTGGAAAAAAAAATATTTTTTTAGTTACTTTGGAAAAAAAATATTTTTTTAGTTACTTTGGAAAAAAAAAATTTTTTAGTTACTTTGGGAAAAAAAATATTTTTTTAGTTACTTTGGAAAAAAAAATATTTTTTTAGTTACTTTGGAAAAAAAAATATTTTTTTAGTTTCTTTGGAAAAAAAAAATTTTTTTTAGTTACTTTGGAAAAAAAAATATTTTTTTAGTTTCTTTGGAAAAAAATATATTTTTTTAGTTACTTTGGAAAAAAAAATATTTTTTTAGTTACTTTGGAAAAAAAAATATTTTTTTAGTTACTTTGGAAAAAAAAATATTTTTTTAGTTTCTTTGGAAAAAAAATATTTTTTTAGTTACTTTGGAAAAAAAAATATTTTTTTAGTTTCTTTGGAAAAAAAAATATTTTTTTAGTTACTTTGGAAAACAAAATATTTTTTTAGTTACTTTGGAAAAAAAAATATTTTTTTAGTTACTTTGGAAAAAAAAATATTTTTTTAGTTACTTTGGAAAAAAAAATATTTTTTTAGTTACTTTGGAAAAAAAAATATTTTTTTAGTTACTTTGGAAAAAAAAAATTTTTTTAGTTACTTTGGAAAAAAAAATATTTTTTTAGTTTCTTTGGAAAAAAAAATATTTTTTTAGTTTCTTTGGAAAAAAAAAAATTTTTTAGTTACTTTGGAAAAAAATATATTTTTTTAGTTACTTTGGAAAAAAAAATATTTTTTTAGTTTCTTTGGAAAAAAAAAAAATTTTTTAGTTACTTTGGAAAAATTTTTTTTTTTTTAGTTACTTTGGAAAAAAAATTATTTTTTTAGTTACTTTGGAAAAAAAAATATTTTTTTAGTTACTTTGGAAAAAAAAATATTTTTTTAGTTACTTTGGAAAAAAAAATATTTTTTTAGTTTCTTTGGAAAAAAAAATATTTTTTTAGTTACTTTGGAAAAAAAAATATTTTTTTAGTTACTTTGGAAAAAAAAATAATTTTTTAGTTACTTTGGAAAAAAAAATATTTTTTTAGTTACTTTGGAAAAAAAATATTTTTTTAGTTACTTTGGAAAAAAAATTATTTTTTTAGTTACTTTGGAAAAAAAAATATTTTTTTAGTTACTTTGGAAAAAAAAATATTTTTTTAGTTACTTTGGAAAAAAAAATATTTTTTTAGTTTCTTTGGAAAAAAAAATATTTTTTTAGTTACTTTGGGGAAAAAAATATTTTTTTAGTTACTTTGGAAAAAAAAATTTTTTTTTAGTTTCTTTGGAAAAAAAAATATTTTTTTAGTTTCTTTGGAAAAAAAAAAAAATTTTGAGTTACTTTGGAAAAAAAAATATTTTTTTAGTTTCTTTGGAAAAAAAAATATTTTTTTAGTTACTTTGGAAAAAAAAATATTTTTTTAGTTACTTTGGAAAAAAAAATATTTTTTTAGTTACTTTGGAAAAAAAAATATTTTTTTAGTTTCTTTGGAAAAAAATATATTTTTTTAGTTACTTTGGAAAAAAAATATTTTTTTAGTTACTTTGGAAAAAAAAATATTTTTTTAGTTACTTTGGAAAAAAAAAGTATTTTTTTAGTTACTTTGGGAAAAAAAATACTTTTTTAGTTTCTTTGGAAAAAAAATACTTTTTTAGTTTCTTTGGAAAAAAAATTTTTTTTTAGTTACTTTGGAAAAAAAAATATTTTTTTAGTTTCTTTGGAAAAAAAATATTTTTTTAGTTACTTTTGAAAAAAAAAGTATTTTTTTAGTTACTTTGGAAAAAAAAATACTTTTTTAGTTTCTTTGGAAAAAAATTTTTTTTTTAGTTACTTTGGAAAAAAAATTATTTTTTTAGTTTCTTTGGAAAAAAAATATTTTTTTAGTTTCTTTGGAAAAAAAAATATTTTTTTAGTTTCTTTGGAAAAATTTTTTTTTTTTAGTTACTTTGGAAAAAAAAATATTTTTTTAGTTTCTTTGGAAAAAAAAATATTTTTTTAGTTACTTTGGAAAAAAAAATATTTTTTTAGTTACTTTGGAAAAAAAAATATTTTTTTAGTTACTTTGGAAAAAAAAATATTTTTTTAGTTACTTTGGAAAAAAAATATTTTTTTAGTTACTTTGGAAAAAAAAATATTTTTTTAGTTACTTTGGAAAAAAAAATATTTTTTTAGTTACTTTGGAAAAAAAAATATTTTTTTAGTTACTTTGGAAAAAAAAATATTTTTTTAGTTACTTTGGAAAAAAAAATATTTTTTTAGTTACTTTGGAAAAAAAAAAATTTTTTTAATTACTTTGGAAAAAAAATATTTTTTTAGTTACTTTGGAAAAAAAAAAAATTTTTTAGTTACTTTGGAAAAAAAAATATTTTTTTAGTTACTTTGGAAAAAAAAATATTTTTTTAGTTACTTTGGAAAAAAAAATATTTTTTTAGTTACTTTGGAAAAAAAATATTTTTTTAGTTACTTTGGAAAAAAATATATTTTTTTAGTTACTTTGGAAAAAAAAATATTTTTTTAGTTACTTTGGAAAAAAAAATATTTGTTTAGTTACTTTGGAAAAAAAAATATTTTTTTAGTTACTTTGGAAAAAAAAATATTTTTTTAGTTACTTTGGAAAAAAAAATATTTTTTTAGTTACTTTGGAAAAAATATATTTTTTTAGTTACTTTGGAAAAAAATATATTTTTTTAGTTACTTTGGAAAAAAAAATATTTTTTTAGTTACTTTGGAAAAAAAAATATTTTTTTAGTTACTTTGGAAAAAAAAAATTTTTTTAGTTACTTTGGAAAAAAAAAAAAATTTTAGTTACTTTGGAAAAAAAAAATATTTTTTAGTTTCTTTGGAAAAAAAATATTTTTTTAGTTACTTTGGAAAAAAAAATATTTTTTTAGTTTCTTTGGAAAAAAAAATATTTTTTTAGTTTCTTTGGAAAAAAAAAAAATTTTTTAGTTACTTTGGAAAAAAAAATATTTTTTTAGTTACTTTGGAAAAAAAAAATTTTTTTTAGTTTCTTTGGAAAAAAAAATATTTTTTTTAGTTTCTTTGGAAAAAAAAAAATTTTTTAGTTACTTTGGAAAAAAAAATATTTTTTTAGTTACTTTGGAAAAAAAAATATTTTTTTAGTTACTTTGGAAAAAAAATTTTTTTTTAGTTACTTTGGAAAAAAAAATATTTTTTAGTTACTTTGGAAAAAAAAATATTTTTTTAGTTACTTTGGAAAAAAAAATATTTTTTTAGTTACTTTGGAAATTTTTTTAATTTTTTTAGTTACTTTGGAAAAAGAAATATTTTTTTAGTTACTTTGGGAAAAAAAATATTTTTTTAGTTACTTTGGAAAAAAAATATTTTTTTAGTTACTTTGGAAAAAAAAATATTTTTTTAGTTACTTTGGAAAAAAAATATTTTTTTAGTTACTTTGGAAAAAAAAATATTTTTTTAGTTACTTTGGAAAAAAAAATATTTTTTTAGTTACTTTGGGGAAAAAAATATTTTTTTAGTTACTTTGGAAAAAAAAATTTTTTTTTAGTTTCTTTGGAAAAAAAAATATTTTTTTAGTTTCTTTGGAAAAAAAAAATTTTTTTAGTTACTTTGGGAAAAAAAATATTTTTTTAGTTTCTTTGGAAAAAAAAATATTTTTTTAGTTACTTTGGAAAAAAAAATATTTTTTTAGTTACTTTGGAAAAAAATATATTTTTTTAGTTACTTTGGGAAAAAAAATAATTTTTTAGTTTCTTTGGAAAAAAAAATATTTTTTTAGTTACTTTGGAAAAAAAATTATTTTTTTAGTTACTTTGGAAAAAAAAATATTTTTTTAGTTACTTTGGAAAAAAAAATATTTTTTTAGTTACTTTGGAAAAAAAATTATTTTTTTAGTTACTTTGGAAAAAAAAATATTTTTTTAGTTACTTTGGAAAAAAAATTATTTTTTTAGTTACTTTGGAAAAAAAAAGTATTTTTTTAGTTACTTTGGAAAAAAAATACTTTTTTAGTTTCTTTGGAAAAAAAAATATTTTTTTAGTTACTTTGGAAAAAAAAATATTTTTTTAGTTACTTTGGAAAAAAAAATATTTTTTTAGTTACTTTGGAAAAAAAAAGTATTTTTTTAGTTACTTTGGAAAAAAAAAATACTTTTTAGTTTCTTTGGAAAAAAATTTTTTTTTTAGTTACTTTGGAAAAAAAAATATTTTTTTAGTTTCTTTGGAAAAAAAATATTTTTTTAGTTTCTTTGGAAAAAAAAATATTTTTTTAGTTTCTTTGGAAAAAAAAAATTTTTTTAGTTACTTTGGAAAAAAAAATATTTTTTTAGTTTCTTTGGAAAAAAAAATATTTTTTTAGTTACTTTGGGAAAAAAAATATTTTTTTAGTTACTTTGGAAAAAAAATATTTTTTTAGTTACTTTGGAAAAAAAAATATTTTTTTAGTTACTTTGGAAAAAAAAATATTTTTTTAATTACTTTGGAAAAAAAAAAATTTTTAGTTACTTTGGAAAAAAAAATTTTTTTTTAGTTACTTTGGAAAAAAAAATATTTTTTTAGTTACTTTGGAAAAAAATATATTTTTTTAGTTACTTTGGAAAAAAAAATATTTTTTTAGTTACTTTGGAAAAAAAATATTTTTTTAGTTACTTTGGAAAAAAAAATATTTTTTTAGTTACTTTGGAAAAAAAAATATTTTTTTAGTTACTTTGGAAAAAAAAATATTTTTTTAGTTACTTTGGAAAAAAAAATATTTTTTTAGTTACTTTGGAAAAAAAATATTTTTTTAGTTACTTTGGAAAAAAATATATTTTTTTAGTTACTTTGGAAAAAAATATATTTTTTTAGTTACTTTGGAAAAAAAAAATTTTTTTTAGTTACTTTGGAAAAAAAAATATTTTTTTAGTTACTTTGGAAAAAAAAAAATTTTTTTAGTTTCTTTGGAAAAAAAAAATTTTTTTTAGTTAGTTTGGAAAAAAAAAAATTTTTTTAGTTACTTTGGAAAAAAAAATATTTTTTTAGTTACTTTGGAAAAAAAAATATTTTTTTAGTTACTTTGGAAAAAAAATATTTTTTTAGTTACTTTGGAAAAAAAAATATTTTTTAGTTACTTTGGAAAAAAAATATTTTTTTAGTTACTTTGGAAAAAAAAATATTTTTTTAGTTACTTTGGAAAAAAAAAATATTTTTTTAGTTACTTTGGAAAAAGAAATATTTTTTTAGTTACTTTGGGAAAAAAAATATTTTTTTAGTTACTTTGGAAAAAAAAATATTTTTTTAGTTACTTTGGAAAAAAAAATATTTTTTTAGTTACTTTGGAAAAAAAAATATTTTTTTAGTTACTTTGGAAAAAAAAATATTTTTTTAGTTACTTTGGAAAAAAAAATATTTTTTTAGTTACTTTGGAAAAAAAAATATTTTTTTAGTTACTTTGGAAAAAAAAATATTTTTTTAGTTACTTTGGAAAAAAAAATATTTTTTTAGTTACTTTGGAAAAAAAAAAATTTTTTTAGTTACTTTGGAAAAAAAAATATTTTTTTAGTTTCTTTGGAAAAAAATTTTTTTTTTAGTTACTTTGGAAAAAAAATTATTTTTTTAGTTTCTTTGGAAAAAAAATTATTTTTTTAGTTACTTTGGAAAAAAAAATATTTTTTTAGTTACTTTGGAAAAAAAAAATATTTTTTAGTTACTTTGGAAAAAAAAATATTTTTTTAGTTTCTTTGGAAAAAATTTTTTTTTTTAGTTACTTTGGAAAAAAAAATATTTTTTTAGTTACTTTGGAAAAAAAAATATTTTTTTAGTTACTTTGGAAAAAAAAATATTTTTTTAGTTACTTTGGAAAAAAAATATTTTTTTAGTTACTTTGGAAAAAAAAATATTTTTTTAGTTACTTTGGAAAAAAAATTATTTTTTTAGTTACTTTGGAAAAAAATATATTTTTTTAGTTACTTTGGAAAAAAAATTATTTTTTTAGTTACTTTGGAAAAAAAAATATTTTTTTAGTTACTTTGGGGAAAAAAATATTTTTTTAGTTACTTTGGAAAAAAAAATTTTTTTTTAGTTTCTTTGGAAAAAAAAATATTTTTTTAGTTTCTTTGGAAAAAAAAAATTTTTTTAGTTACTTTGGAAAAAAAAAATATTTTTTTAGTTTCTTTGGAAAAAAAAATATTTTTTTAGTTACTTTGGAAAAAAATATATTTTTTTAGTTACTTTGGAAAAAAAAATATTTTTTTAGTTACTTTGGGAAAAAAAATAATTTTTTAGTTTCTTTGGAAAAAAAAATATTTTTTTAGTTACTTTGGAAAAAAAAATATTTTTTTAGTTACTTTGGGAAAAAAAATATGTTTTTAGTTACTTTGGAAAAAAAAATATTTTTTTAGTTTCTTTGGAAAAAAAAAAAATTTTTTAGTTACTTTGGAAAAAAAAATATTTTTTTAGTTTCTTTGGAAAAAAAAAATTTTTTTTAGTTACTTTGGAAAAAAAAATATTTTTTTAGTTTCTTTGGAAAAAAAAATATTTTTTTAGTTACTTTGGAAAAAAAAATATTTTTTTAGTTACTTTGGAAAAAAAAATATTTTTTTAGTTACTTTGCAAAAAAAATATTTTTTTAGTTTCTTTGGAAAAAAAAATATTTTTTTAGTTACTTTGGAAAAAAAAATATTTTTTTAGTTACTTTGGAAAAAAAAATATTTTTTTAGTTACTTTGGAAAAAAAAATATTTTTTTAGTTACTTTGGAAAAAAAATATTTTTTTAGTTACTTTGGAAAAAAAAATATTTTTTTAGTTACTTTGGAAAAAAAAATATTTTTTTAGTTACTTTGGAAAAAAAAATTTTTTTTTAGTTACTTTGGAAAAAAAAATATTTTTTTAGTTACTTTGGAAAAAAAAAATTTTTTTTAGTTACTTTGGAAAAAAAAAATTTTTTTTAGTTACTTTGGAAAAAAAAAAATTTTTTTAGTTACTTTGGGAAAAAAAAAAATTTTTTAGTTACTTTGGAAAAAATAATTTTTTTTTAGTTACTTTGGAAAAAAAAATAATTTTTTAGTTTCTTTGGAAAAAAAAAAATATTTTTAGTTACTTTGGAAAAAAAAAATTTTTTTTAGTTACTTTGGAAAAAAAAATATTTTTTTAGTTTCTTTGGAAAAAAAAAAATTTTTTTAGTTACTTTGGAAAAAAAAATATTTTTTTAGTTTCTTTGGAAAAAAAAATATTTTTTTAGTTACTTTGGAAAAAAAAATATATTTTTAGTTACTTTGGAAAAAAAAATATTTTTTTAGTTACTTTGGAAAAAAAAATATTTTTTTAGTTACTTTGGAAAAAAAAATATTTTTTTAGTTACTTTGGAAAAAAAATTTTTTTTTTAATTACTTTGGAAAAATTTTTTTTTTTTAGTTACTTTGGAAAAAAAAAATTTTTTTAGTTACTTTGGAAAAAAAAATTTTTTTTTAGTTACTTTGGAAAAAAAATATATTTTTTTAGTTACTTTGGAAAAAAAAGAATTTTTTTTAGTTACTTTGGAAAAAAAAATTATTTTTTTAGTTACTTTGGAAAAAAAAAAAAATTTTTAGTTACTTTGGAAAAAAAAAATTTTTTAGTTACTTTGGAAAAAAAAATATTTTTTTAGTTTCTTTGGAAAAAAATTTTTTTTTTTAGTTACTTTGGAAAAAAAAATATTTTTTAGTTACTTTGGAAAAAAAAATTTTTTTTAGTTACTTTGGAAAAAAAAATTTTTTTTTTGTTACTTTGGAAAAAAAAATATTTTTTTAGTTACTTTGGAAAAAAAAATATTTTTTTAGTTACTTTGGAAAAAAAAATATTTTTTTAGTTACTTTGGAAAAAAAAATTTTTTTTTAGTTACTTTGGAAAAAAAAAAATTTTTTTAGTTACTTTGGGAAAAAAAAAAATTTTTTAGTTACTTTGGAAAAAATAATTTTTTTTTAGTTACTTTGGAAAAAAAAATTTTTTTTTAGTTTCTTTGGAAAAAAAAAAAATTTTTTAGTTACTTTGGAAAAAAAAAATTTTTTTTAGTTACTTTGGAAAAAAAAATATTTTTTTAGTTTCTTTGGAAAAAAAAATATTTTTTTAGTTACTTTGGAAAAAAAAATATTTTTTTAGTTTCTTTGGAAAAAAAAATATTTTTTTAGTTACTTTGGAAAAAAAAATATTTTTTTAGTTACTTTGGAAAAAAAAATATTTTTTTAGTTACTTTGGAAAAAAAAATATTTTTTTAGTTACTTTGGAAAAAAAAATATTTTTTTAGTTACTTTGGAAAAAAAATATTTTTTTAGTTACTTTGGAAAAAAAAATATTTTTTTAGTTACTTTGGAAAAAAAAATATTTTTTTAATTACTTTGGAAAAAAAATATTTTTTTAGTTACTTTGGAAAAAAAATATTTTTTTTAGTTACTTTGGAAAAAAAAATATTTTTTTAGTTACTTTGGAAAAAAAAATATTTTTTTAGTTACTTTGGAAAAAAAAATATTTTTTTAGTTACTTTGGGAAAAAAAATATTTTTTTAGTTTCTTTGGAAAAAAATATATTTTTTTAGTTACTTTGGAAAAAAAAATATTTTTTTAGTTACTTTGGAAAAAAAAATATTTTTTTAGTTACTTTGGAAAAAAAAATTTTTTTTTAGTTACTTTGGAAAAAAAAATAATTTTTTAGTTACTTTGGAAAAAAAAATATTTTTTTAGTTACTTTGGAAAAAAAAATATTTTTTTAGTTACTTTGGAAAAAAAATATTTTTTTAGTTACTTTGGAAAAAAAAATATTTTTTTAGTTACTTTGGAAAAAAAAATATTTTTTTAGTTACTTTGGAAAAAAAAATATTTTTTTAGTTACTTTGGAAAAAAAAATATTTTTTTAGTTACTTTGGAAAAAAAAATATTTTTTTAGTTACTTTGGAAAAAAAATATTTTTTTAGTTACTTTGGAAAAAAAAATATTTTTTTAGTTACTTTGGAAAAAATATATATTTTTTTAGTTACTTTGGAAAAAAAAATATTTTTTTAATTACTTTGGAAAAAAAATATTTTTTTAGTTACTTTGGAAAAAAAATATATTTTTTAGTTACTTTGGAAAAAAAAATATTTTTTTAGTTACTTTGGAAAAAAAAATATTTTTTTAGTTACTTTGGAAAAAAAAATATTTTTTTAGTTACTTTGGAAAAAAAAATATTTTTTTAGTTTCTTTGGAAAAAAAAATATTTTTTAGTTACTTTGGAAAAAAAAAATTTTTTTAGTTACTTTGGAAAAAAAAATTTTTTTTTTGTTTCTTTGGAAAAAAAAATATTTTTTTAGTTACTTTGGAAAAAAAAATATTTTTTTAGTTACTTTGGAAAAAAAAATATTTTTTTAGTTACTTTGGAAAAAAAAATATTTTTTTAGTTACTTTGGAAAAAAAATATTTTTTTAGTTACTTTGGAAAAAAAAATATTTTTTTAGTTACTTTGGAAAAAAAAATATTTTTTTAGTTACTTTGGAAAAAAAAATATTTTTTTAGTTACTTTGGAAAAAAAAATATTTTTTTAGTTACTTTGGGAAAAAAAATATTTTTTTAGTTACTTTGGAAAAAAAAATATTTTTTTAGTTACTTTGGGAAAAAAAATATTTTTTTAGTTACTTTGGAAAAAAAATTATTTTTTTAGTTACTTTGGAAAAAAATTTTTTTTTTAGTTTCTTTGGAAAAAAAAATATTTTTTTAGTTACTTTGGAAAAAAAAATTTTTTTTTAGTTACTTTGGAAGAAAAAATATTTTTTTAGTTTCTTTGGAAAAAAAATTATTTTTTTAGTTACTTTGGAAAAAAAAATATTTTTTTAGTTACTTTGGAAAAAAAATATTTTTTTAGTTACTTTGGAAAAAAAAATATTTTTTTAGTTACTTTGGAAAAAAAAATATTTTTTTAATTACTTTGGAAAAAAAATATTTTTTTAGTTACTTTGGAAAAAAAATATTTTTTTTAGTTACTTTGGAAAAAAAAATATTTTTTTAGTTACTTTGGAAAAAAAAATATTTTTTTAGTTACTTTGGAAAAAAAAATATTTTTTTAGTTACTTTGGGAAAAAAAATATTTTTTTAGTTTCTTTGGAAAAAAATATATTTTTTTAGTTACTTTGGAAAAAAAAATATTTTTTTAGTTACTTTGGAAAAAAAAATATTTTTTTAGTTACTTTGGAAAAAAAAAATTTTTTTTAGTTACTTTGGAAAAAAAAATATTTTTTTAGTTACTTTGGAAAAAAAAATATTTTTTTAGTTTCTTTGGAAAAAAAAATATTTTTTAGTTACTTTGGAAAAAAAAAAATTGTTTTAGTTACTTTGGAAAAAAAATTTTTTTTTTTGTTTTTTTGGAAAAAAAAATATTTTTTTAGTTACTTTGGAAAAAAAAATATTTTTTTAGTTACTTTGGAAAAAAAAATATTTTTTTAGTTACTTTGGGAAAAAAAATATTTTTTTAGTTACTTTGGAAAAAAAATATTTTTTTAGTTACTTTGGAAAAAAAAATATTTTTTTAGTTACTTTGGAAAAAAAAATATTTTTTTAGTTACTTTGGAAAAAAAAATATTTTTTTAGTTACTTTGGAAAAAAAAATATTTTTTTAGTTACTTTGGGAAAAAAAATATTTTTTTAGTTACTTTGGAAAAAAAATTATTTTTTTAGTTACTTTGGAAAAAAAATATTTTTTTAGTTTCTTTGGAAAAAAAAATATTTTTTTAGTTACTTTGGAAAAAAAATTTTTTTTTAGTTTCTTTGGAAAAAAAAAAATTTTTTTAGTTACTTTGGGAAAAAAAATATTTTTTAGTTACTTTGGAAAAAAAATATTTTTTTAGTTACTTTGGAAAAAAAAAAATTTTTTTAGTTACTTTGGAAAAAAAAATATTTTTTTAGTTACTTTGGAAAAAAAAATATTTTTTTAGTTTCTTTGGAAAAAAAATTATTTTTTTAGTTACTTTGGAAAAAAAAATATTTTTTTAGTTACTTTGGAAAAAAAATATTTTTTTAGTTACTTTGGAAAAAAAAATATTTTTTTAGTTACTTTGGAAAAAAAAATATTTTTTTAATTACTTTGGAAAAAAAATATTTTTTTAGTTACTTTGGAAAAAAAATATTTTTTTTAGTTACTTTGGAAAAAAAAATATTTTTTTAGTTACTTTGGAAAAAAAAATATTTTTTTAGTTACTTTGGAAAAAAAAATATTTTTTTAGTTACTTTGGGAAAAAAAATATTTTTTTAGTTTCTTTGGAAAAAAATATATTTTTTTAGTTACTTTGGAAAAAAAAATATTTTTTTAGTTACTTTGGAAAAAAAAATATTTTTTTAGTTTCTTTGGAAAAAAAAATATTTTTTTAGTTACTTTGGAAAAAAAAATATTTTTTTAGTTACTTTGGAAAAAAAAATATTTTTTTAGTTACTTTGGAAAAAAAATATTTTTTTAGTTACTTTGGAAAAAAAAATATTTTTTTAGTTACTTTGGAAAAAAAAATATTTTTTTAGTTACTTTGGAAAAAAAAATATTTTTTTAGTTACTTTGGAAAAAAAATTATTTTTTTAGTTACTTTGGGAAAAAAAATATTTTTTTAGTTACTTTGGAAAAAAAAATATTTTTTTAGTTACTTTGGAAAAAAAATTTTTTTTTAGTTTCTTTGGAAAAAAAAATATTTTTTTAGTTACTTTGGAAAAAAAATTTTTTTTTTAATTACTTTGGAAAAAAAATTTTTTTTTAGTTACTTTGGAAAAAAAAAAATTTTTTTAGTTACTTTGGAAAAAAAAATATTTTTTTAGTTACTTTGGAAAAAAATATTTTTTTTAGTTTCTTTGGAAAAAAAAATATTTTTTTAGTTACTTTGGAAAATTTTTTTTTTTTTTAATTACTTTGGAAAAAAAAAATTTTTTTAGTTACTTTGGAAAAAAAAAAAATTTTTTAGTTACTTTGGAAAAAAAAAAATTTTTTTAGTTACTTTGGAAAAAAATATATTTTTTTAGTTACTTTGGAAAAAAAAAATTTTTTTAGTTACTTTGGAAAAAAAAAAATTTTTTTAGTTACTTTGGAAAAAAAAAAAATTTTTTAGTTACTTTGGAAAAAAAATATTTTTTTTAGTTACTTTGGAAAAAAAAATATTTTTTTAGTTACTTTGGAAAAAAAAATATTTTTTTAGTTACTTTGGAAAAAAAAATATTTTTTTAGTTACTTTGGAAAAAAAAATATTTTTTTAGTTACTTTGGAAAAAAAAATATTTTTTTAGTTACTTTGGAAAAAAGAATATTTTTTTAATTACTTTGGAAAAAAAAATTTTTTTTAGTTACTTTGGAAAAAAAAATTTTTTTTAGTTACTTTGGAAAAAAAAAATTTTTTTAGTTACTTTGGAAAAAAAAATTTTTTTTTAGTTACTTTGGAAAAAAAAATATTTTTTTAGTTACTTTGGGAAAAAAAATGTTTTTTTAGTTACTTTGGAAAAAAAATATTTTTTTAGTTACTTTGGAAAAAAAAATTTTTTTTTAGTTACTTTGGAAAAAAAAATATTTTTTTAGTTTCTTTGGAAAAAAAAATTTTTTTTAGTTACTTTGGAAAAAAAAATATTTTTTTAGTTTCTTTGGAAAAAAAAATATTTTTTTAGTTACTTTGGAAAAAAAAATATTTTTTTAGTTACTTTGGAAAAAAAAAAAAATTTTGAGTTACTTTGGAAAAAAAAATATTTTTTTAGTTTCTTTGGAAAAAAAAAAAATTTTTAGTTACTTTGGAAAAAAAAATATTTTTTTAGTTTCTTTGGAAAAAAAAATATTTTTTTAGTTTCTTTGGAAAAAAAAAATTTTTTTAGTTACTTTGGAAAAAAAAATATTTTTTTAGTTTCTTTGGAAAAAAAAATATTTTTTTAGTTTCTTTGGAAAAAAAAAAATTTTTTAGTTACTTTGGAAAAAAATATATTTTTTTAGTTACTTTGGAAAAAAAAATATTTTTTTAGTTTCTTTGGAAAAAAAAAATTTTTTTTAGTTACTTTGGAAAAAAAAATATTTTTTTAGTTTCTTTGGAAAAAAAAATATTTTTTTAGTTACTTTGGAAAAAAAAATATTTTTTTAGTTACTTTGGAAAAAAAAATAATTTTTTAGTTACTTTGGAAAAAAAAATATTTTTTTAGTTACTTTGGAAAAAAAATATTTTTTTAGTTACTTTGGAAAAAAAATTATTTTTTTAGTTACTTTGGAAAAAAAAATATTTTTTTAGTTACTTTGGAAAAAAAAATATTTTTTTAGTTACTTTGGAAAAAAAAATATTTTTTTAGTTTCTTTGGAAAAAAAAATATTTTTTTAGTTACTTTGGGGAAAAAAATATTTTTTTAGTTACTTTGGAAAAAAAAAAATTTTTTTAGTTTCTTTGGAAAAAAAAATATTTTTTTAGTTTCTTTGGAAAAAAAAAAAATTTTTGAGTTACTTTGGAAAAAAAAATATTTTTTTAGTTTCTTTGGAAAAAAAAATATTTTTTTAGTTACTTTGGAAAAAAATATATTTTTTTAGTTACTTTGGAAAAAAAAATATTTTTTTAGTTACTTTGGAAAAAAAAATATTTTTTTAGTTTCTTTGGAAAAAAATATATTTTTTTAGTTACTTTGGAAAAAAAATATTTTTTTAGTTACTTTGGAAAAAAAAATATTTTTTTAGTTACTTTGGGAAAAAAAAGTATTTTTTTAGTTACTTTGGAAAAAAAAATACTTTTTTAGTTTCTTTGGAAAAAAAATACTTTTTTAGTTTCTTTGGAAAAAATTTTTTTTTTTAGTTACTTTGGAAAAAAAAATATTTTTTTAGTTTCTTTGGAAAAAAAATATTTTTTTAGTTACTTTGGAAAAAAAAAGTATTTTTTTAGTTACTTTGGAAAAAAAAATACTTTTTTAGTTTCTTTGGAAAAATTTTTTTTTTTTAGTTACTTTGGAAAAAAAATTATTTTTTTAGTTTCTTTGGAAAAAAAATATTTTTTTAGTTTCTTTGGAAAAAAAAATTTTTTTTTAGTTTCTTTGGAAAAAAATTTTTTTTTTAGTTACTTTGGAAAAAAAAATATTTTTTTAGTTTCTTTGGAAAAAAAAATATTTTTTTAGTTACTTTGGAAAAAAAAATATTTTTTTAGTTACTTTGGAAAAAAAAATATTTTTTTAGTTACTTTGGAAAAAAAAATATTTTTTTAGTTACTTTGGAAAAAAAATATTTTTTTAGTTACTTTGGAAAAAAAAATATTTTTTTAGTTACTTTGGAAAAAAAAATATTTTTTTAGTTACTTTGGAAAAAAAAATATTTTTTTAGTTACTTTGGAAAAAAAAATATTTTTTTAGTTACTTTGGAAAAAAAAATATTTTTTTAGTTACTTTGGAAAAAAAAATTTTTTTTTAATTACTTTGGAAAAAAAATATTTTTTTAGTTACTTTGGAAAAAAAAAAAATTTTTTAGTTACTTTGGAAAAAAAAATATTTTTTTAGTTACTTTGGAAAAAAAAATATTTTTTTAGTTACTTTGGAAAAAAAAATATTTTTTTAGTTACTTTGGAAAAAAAATATTTTTTTAGTTACTTTGGAAAAAAATATATTTTTTTAGTTACTTTGGAAAAAAAAATATTTTTTTAGTTACTTTGGAAAAAAAAATATTTGTTTAGTTACTTTGGAAAAAAAAAAATTTTTTTAGTTACTTTGGAAAAAAAAATATTTTTTTAGTTACTTTGGAAAAAAAAATATTTTTTTAGTTACTTTGGAAAAAATATATTTTTTTAGTTACTTTGGAAAAAAATATATTTTTTTAGTTACTTTGGAAAAAAAAATATTTTTTTAGTTACTTTGGAAAAAAAAATATTTTTTTAGTTACTTTGGAAAAAAAAAAATTTTTTAGTTACTTTGGAAAAAAAAAAAAATTTTAGTTACTTTGGAAAAAAAAATATTTTTTAGTTTCTTTGGAAAAAAAATATTTTTTTAGTTACTTTGGAAAAAAAAATATTTTTTTAGTTTCTTTGGAAAAAAAAATATTTTTTTAGTTTCTTTGGAAAAAAAAAAATTTTTTTAGTTACTTTGGAAAAAAAAATATTTTTTTAGTTACTTTGGAAAAAAAAAATTTTTTTTAGTTTCTTTGGAAAAAAAAATATTTTTTTTAGTTTCTTTGGAAAAAAAAAAAATTTTTAGTTACTTTGGAAAAAAAAATATTTTTTTAGTTACTTTGGAAAAAAAAATATTTTTTTAGTTACTTTGGAAAAAAAATATTTTTTTAGTTACTTTGGAAAAAAAAATATTTTTTAGTTACTTTGGAAAAAAAAATATTTTTTTAGTTACTTTGGAAAAAAAAATATTTTTTTAGTTACTTTGGAATTTTTTTTTATTTTTTTAGTTACTTTGGAAAAAGAAATATTTTTTTAGTTACTTTGGGAAAAAAAATATTTTTTTAGTTACTTTGGAAAAAAAATATTTTTTTAGTTACTTTGGAAAAAAAAATATTTTTTTAGTTACTTTGGAAAAAAAATATTTTTTTAGTTACTTTGGAAAAAAAAATATTTTTTTAGTTACTTTGGAAAAAAAAATATTTTTTTAGTTACTTTGGGGAAAAAAAAATTTTTTTAGTTACTTTGGAAAAAAAAAATTTTTTTTAGTTTCTTTGGAAAAAAAAATATTTTTTTAGTTTCTTTGGAAAAAAAAAATTTTTTTAGTTACTTTGGAAAAAAAAATATTTTTTTAGTTTCTTTGGAAAAAAAAATATTTTTTTAGTTACTTTGGAAAAAAAAATATTTTTTTAGTTACTTTGGAAAAAAATATATTTTTTTAGTTACTTTGGGAAAAAAAATAATTTTTTAGTTTCTTTGGAAAAAAAAATATTTTTTTAGTTACTTTGGAAAAAAAATTATTTTTTTAGTTACTTTGGAAAAAAAAATATTTTTTTAGTTACTTTGGAAAAAAAAATATTTTTTTAGTTACTTTGGAAAAAAAATTATTTTTTTAGTTACTTTGGAAAAAAAAATATTTTTTTAGTTACTTTGGAAAAAAAATTATTTTTTTAGTTACTTTGGAAAAAAAAAGTATTTTTTTAGTTACTTTGGAAAAAAAATACTTTTTTAGTTTCTTTGGAAAAAAAAATATTTTTTTAGTTACTTTGGAAAAAAAAATATTTTTTTAGTTACTTTGGAAAAAAAAATATTTTTTTAGTTACTTTGGGAAAAAAAAGTATTTTTTTAGTTACTTTGGAAAAAAAAATACTTTTTAGTTTCTTTGGAAAAAAAATTTTTTTTTAGTTACTTTGGAAAAAAAAATATTTTTTTAGTTTCTTTGGAAAAAAAATATTTTTTTAGTTTCTTTGGAAAAAAAAATATTTTTTTAGTTTCTTTGGAAAAAAAAATTTTTTTTAGTTACTTTGGAAAAAAAAATATTTTTTTAGTTTCTTTGGAAAAAAAAATATTTTTTTAGTTACTTTGGGAAAAAAAATATTTTTTTAGTTACTTTGGAAAAAAAATATTTTTTTAGTTACTTTGGAAAAAAAAATATTTTTTTAGTTACTTTGGAAAAAAAAATATTTTTTTAATTACTTTGGAAAAAAAAAAATTTTTAGTTACTTTGGAAGAAAAAAATTTTTTTTAGTTACTTTGGAAAAAAAAATATTTTTTTAGTTACTTTGGAAAAAAATATATTTTTTTAGTTACTTTGGAAAAAAAAATATTTTTTTAGTTACTTTGGAAAAAAAAATATTTTTTTAGTTACTTTGGAAAAAAAAATATTTTTTTAGTTACTTTGGAAAAAAAAATATTTTTTTAGTTACTTTGGAAAAAAAATATTTTTTTAGTTACTTTGGAAAAAAATATATTTTTTTAGTTACTTTGGAAAAAAATATATTTTTTTAGTTACTTTGGAAAAAAAAATATTTTTTTAGTTACTTTGGAAAAAAAATTTTTTTTTTAGTTTCTTTGGAAAAAAAAATATTTTTTTAGTTACTTTGGAAAAAAAAATATTTTTTTAGTTTCTTTGGAAAAAAAAAAATTTTTTTAGTTACTTTGGAAAAAAAAAATTTTTTTTAGTTACTTTGGAAAAAAAAAAATTTTTTTAGTTACTTTGGAAAAAAAAATTTTTTTTTAGTTTCTTTGGAAAAAAAAATTTTTTTTTAGTTAGTTTGGAAAAAAAAAAATTTTTTTAGTTACTTTGGAAAAAAAAATATTTTTTTAGTTACTTTGGAAAAAAAAATATTTTTTTAGTTACTTTGGAAAAAAAATATTTTTTTAGTTACTTTGGAAAAAAAAATATTTTTTAGTTACTTTGGAAAAAAAAATATTTTTTTAGTTACTTTGGAAAAAAAAATATTTTTTTAGTTACTTTGGAAAAAAAAATTATTTTTTTAGTTACTTTGGAAAAAGAAATATTTTTTTAGTTACTTTGGGAAAAAAAATATTTTTTTAGTTACTTTGGAAAAAAAAATATTTTTTTAGTTACTTTGGAAAAAAAAATATTTTTGTAGTTACTTTGGAAAAAAAAATATTTTTTTAGTTACTTTGGAAAAAAAAATATTTTTTTAGTTACTTTGGAAAAAAAAATATTTTTTTAGTTACTTTGGAAAAAAAAATATTTTTTTAGTTACTTTGGAAAAAAAAATATTTTTTTAGTTACTTTGGAAAAAAAAATATTTTTTTAGTTACTTTGGAAAAAAAAAATTTTTTTAGTTACTTTGGAAAAAAAAATATTTTTTTAGTTTCTTTGGAAAAAAAATTTTTTTTTAGTTACTTTGGAAAAAAAATTATTTTTTTAGTTTCTTTGGAAAAAAAAATATTTTTTTAGTTTCTTTGGAAAAAAATTTTTTTTTTAGTTACTTTGGAAAAAAAAAAATTTTTTTAGTTACTTTGGAAAAAAAAATATTTTTTTAGTTACTTTGGAAAAAAAAATATTTTTTTAGTTACTTTGGAAAAAAAATATTTTTTTAGTTACTTTGGAAAAAAAAATATTTTTTTAGTTACTTTGGAAAAAAAATTATTTTTTTAGTTACTTTGGAAAAAAAATTATTTTTTTAGTTACTTTGGAAAAAAAATTATTTTTTTAGTTACTTTGGAAAAAAAAATATTTTTTTAGTTACTTTGGGGAAAAAAATATTTTTTTAGTTACTTTGGAAAAAAAAAATTTTTTTTAGTTTCTTTGGAAAAAAAAATATTTTTTTAGTTTCTTTGGAAAAAAAAAATTTTTTTAGTTACTTTGGAAAAAAAAAATATTTTTTTAGTTTCTTTGGAAAAAAAAATATTTTTTTAGTTACTTTGGAAAAAAATATATTTTTTTAGTTACTTTGGAAAAAAAAATATTTTTTTAGTTACTTTGGGAAAAAAAATAATTTTTTAGTTTCTTTGGAAAAAAAAATATTTTTTTAGTTACTTTGGAAAAAAAAATATTTTTTTAGTTACTTTGGGAAAAAAAATATGTTTTTAGTTACTTTGGAAAAAAAAATATTTTTTTAGTTTCTTTGGAAAAAAAAATTTTTTTTAGTTACTTTGGAAAAAAAAATATTTTTTTAGTTACTTTGGAAAAAAAAATATTTTTTTAGTTACTTTGGGAAAAAAAAGTATTTTTTTAGTTACTTTGGAAAAAAAAATACTTTTTAGTTTCTTTGGAAAAAAAATTTTTTTTTAGTTACTTTGGAAAAAAAAATATTTTTTTAGTTTCTTTGGAAAAAAAATATTTTTTTAGTTTCTTTGGAAAAAAAAATATTTTTTTAGTTTCTTTGGAAAAAAAAATTTTTTTTAGTTACTTTGGAAAAAAAAATATTTTTTTAGTTTCTTTGGAAAAAAAAATATTTTTTTAGTTACTTTGGGAAAAAAAATATTTTTTTAGTTACTTTGGAAAAAAAATATTTTTTTAGTTACTTTGGAAAAAAAAATATTTTTTTAGTTACTTTGGAAAAAAAAATATTTTTTTAATTACTTTGGAAAAAAAAAATTTTTTAGTTACTTTGGAAAAAAAAAATTTTTTTTAGTTACTTTGGAAAAAAAAATATTTTTTTAGTTACTTTGGAAAAAAATATATTTTTTTAGTTACTTTGGAAAAAAAAATATTTTTTTAGTTACTTTGGAAAAAAAATATTTTTTTAGTTACTTTGGAAAAAAAAATATTTTTTTAGTTACTTTGGAAAAAAAAATATTTTTTTAGTTACTTTGGAAAAAAAAATATTTTTTTAGTTACTTTGGAAAAAAAAATATTTTTTTAGTTACTTTGGAAAAAAAATATTTTTTTAGTTACTTTGGAAAAAAATATATTTTTTTAGTTACTTTGGAAAAAAATATATTTTTTTAGTTACTTTGGAAAAAAAAATATTTTTTTAGTTACTTTGGAAAAAAAAAATTTTTTTTAGTTTCTTTGGAAAAAAAAATATTTTTTTAGTTACTTTGGAAAAAAAAATATTTTTTTAGTTTCTTTGGAAAAAAAAAAATTTTTTTAGTTACTTTGGAAAAAAAAAAATTTTTTTAGTTACTTTGGAAAAAAAAAAATTTTTTTAGTTACTTTGGAAAAAAAATTTTTTTTTTAGTTTCTTTGGAAAAAAAAAATTTTTTTTAGTTAGTTTGGAAAAAAAAAAAATTTTTTAGTTACTTTGGAAAAAAAAATATTTTTTTAGTTACTTTGGAAAAAAAAATATTTTTTTAGTTACTTTGGAAAAAAAATATTTTTTTAGTTACTTTGGAAAAAAAAATATTTTTTAGTTACTTTGGAAAAAAAAATATTTTTTTAGTTACTTTGGAAAAAAAAATATTTTTTTAGTTACTTTGGAAAAAAAAATTATTTTTTTAGTTACTTTGGAAAAAGAAATATTTTTTTAGTTACTTTGGGAAAAAAAATATTTTTTTAGTTACTTTGGAAAAAAAAATATTTTTTTAGTTACTTTGGAAAAAAAAATATTTTTTTAGTTACTTTGGAAAAAAAAATATTTTTTTAGTTACTTTGGAAAAAAAAATATTTTTTTAGTTACTTTGGAAAAAAAAATATTTTTTTAGTTACTTTGGAAAAAAAAATATTTTTTTAGTTACTTTGGAAAAAAAAATATTTTTTTAGTTACTTTGGAAAAAAAAATATTTTTTTAGTTACTTTGGAAAAAAAAAAAATTTTTTAGTTACTTTGGAAAAAAAAATATTTTTTTAGTTTCTTTGGAAAAAAATTTTTTTATTAGTTACTTTGGAAAAAAAATTATTTTTTTAGTTTCTTTGGAAAAAAAAATATTTTTTTAGTTTCTTTGGAAAAAAATTTTTTTTTTAGTTACTTTGGAAAAAAAATATTTTTTTAGTTACTTTGGAAAAAAAAATATTTTTTTAGTTACTTTGGAAAAAAAAATATTTTTTTAGTTACTTTGGAAAAAAAATATTTTTTTAGTTACTTTGGAAAAAAAAATATTTTTTTAGTTACTTTGGAAAAAAAATTATTTTTTTAGTTACTTTGGAAAAAAAAATATTTTTTTAGTTACTTTGGAAAAAAAATTATTTTTTTAGTTACTTTGGAAAAAAAAATATTTTTTTAGTTACTTTGGGGAAAAAAATATTTTTTTAGTTACTTTGGAAAAAAAAAATTTTTTTTAGTTTCTTTGGAAAAAAAAATATTTTTTTAGTTTCTTTGGAAAAAAAAATTTTTTTTAGTTACTTTGGAAAAAAAAAATATTTTTTTAGTTTCTTTGGAAAAAAAAATATTTTTTTAGTTACTTTGGAAAAAAATATATTTTTTTAGTTACTTTGGAAAAAAAAATATTTTTTTAGTTACTTTGGGAAAAAAAATAATTTTTTAGTTTCTTTGGAAAAAAAAATATTTTTTTAGTTACTTTGGAAAAAAAAATATTTTTTTAGTTACTTTGGGAAAAAAAATATGTTTTTAGTTACTTTGGAAAAAAAAATATTTTTTTAGTTTCTTTGGAAAAAAAAAATTTTTTTTAGTTACTTTGGAAAAAAAAATATTTTTTTAGTTTCTTTGGAAAAAAAAAATTTTTTTTAGTTACTTTGGAAAAAAAAATATTTTTTTAGTTTCTTTGGAAAAAAAAATATTTTTTTAGTTACTTTGGAAAAAAAAATATTTTTTTAGTTACTTTGGAAAAAAAAATATTTTTTTAGTTACTTTGCAAAAAAAATATTTTTTTAGTTTCTTTGGAAAAAAAAATATTTTTTTAGTTACTTTGGAAAAAAAAATATTTTTTTAGTTACTTTGGAAAAAAAAATATTTTTTTAGTTACTTTGGAAAAAAAAATATTTTTTTAGTTACTTTGGAAAAAAAATATTTTTTTAGTTACTTTGGAAAAAAAAATATTTTTTTAGTTACTTTGGAAAAAAAAATATTTTTTTAGTTACTTTGGAAAAAAAAAATTTTTTTTAGTTACTTTGGAAAAAAAAATATTTTTTTAGTTACTTTGGAAAAAAAAAATTTTTTTTAGTTACTTTGGAAAAAAAAAAATTTTTTTAGTTACTTTGGAAAAAAAAAATTTTTTTTAGTTACTTTGGGAAAAAAAAAAATTTTTTAGTTACTTTGGAAAAAATAATTTTTTTTTAGTTACTTTGGAAAAAAAAATAATTTTTTAGTTTCTTTGGAAAAAAAAAAAATTTTTTAGTTACTTTGGAAAAAAAAAATTTTTTTTAGTTACTTTGGAAAAAAAAATATTTTTTTAGTTTCTTTGGAAAAAAAAAAAATTTTTTAGTTACTTTGGAAAAAAAAATATTTTTTTAGTTTCTTTGGAAAAAAAAATATTTTTTTAGTTACTTTGGAAAAAAAAATATTTTTTTAGTTACTTTGGAAAAAAAAATATTTTTTTAGTTACTTTGGAAAAAAAAATATTTTTTTAGTTACTTTGGAAAAAAAAATATTTTTTTAGTTACTTTGGAAAAAAAATTTTTTTTTTAATTACTTTGGAAAAAAATTTTTTTTTTAGTTACTTTGGAAAAAAAAAATTTTTTTAGTTACTTTGGAAAAAAAAAAATTTTTTTAGTTACTTTGGAAAAAAAATATATTTTTTTAGTTACTTTGGAAAAAAAAGAATTTTTTTTAGTTACTTTGGAAAAAAAAATTATTTTTTTAGTTACTTTGGAAAAAAAAAAAAATTTTTAGTTACTTTGGAAAAAAAAAATTTTTTAGTTACTTTGGAAAAAAAAATATTTTTTTAGTTTCTTTGGAAAAAAAAATTTTTTTTTAGTTACTTTGGAAAAAAAAATATTTTTTAGTTACTTTGGAAAAAAAAAATTTTTTTAGTTACTTTGGAAAAAAAAATTTTTTTTTTGTTACTTTGGAAAAAAAAATATTTTTTTAGTTACTTTGGAAAAAAAAATATTTTTTTAGTTACTTTGGAAAAAAAAATATTTTTTTAGTTACTTTGGAAAAAAAATTTTTTTTTAGTTACTTTGGAAAAAAAAAAAATTTTTTAGTTACTTTGGGAAAAAAAAAAATTTTTTAGTTACTTTGGAAAAAATAATTTTTTTTAGTTACTTTGGAAAAAAAAATAATTTTTTAGTTTCTTTGGAAAAAAAAAATTTTTTTTAGTTACTTTGGAAAAAAAAATTTTTTTTTAGTTACTTTGGAAAAAAAAATATTTTTTTAGTTTCTTTGGAAAAAAAAAAAATTTTTTAGTTACTTTGGAAAAAAAAATATTTTTTTAGTTTCTTTGGAAAAAAAAATATTTTTTTAGTTACTTTGGAAAAAAAAATATTTTTTTAGTTACTTTGGAAAAAAAAAAATTTTTTTAGTTACTTTGGAAAAAAAAATATTTTTTTAGTTACTTTGGAAAAAAAAATATTTTTTTAGTTACTTTGGAAAAAAAAAAATTTTTTTAATTACTTTGGAAAAAAAATTTTTTTTAGTTACTTTGGAAAAAAAAATTTTTTTAGTTACTTTGGAAAAAAAAAAATTTTTTTTAGTTACTTTGGAAAAAAAATATATTTTTTTAGTTACTTTGGAAAAAAAAGAATTTTTTTAGTTACTTTGGAAAAAAAAAATTATTTTTTTAGTTACTTTGGAAAAAAAAAAAATTTTTTAGTTACTTTGGAAAAAAAAAATTTTTTAGTTACTTTGGAAAAAAAAATATTTTTTTAGTTTCTTTGGAAAAAAATTTTTTTTTTTAGTTACTTTGGAAAAAAAAATATTTTTTAGTTACTTTGGAAAAAAAAAATTTTTTTAGTTACTTTGGAAAATTTTTTTTTTTTTTTGTTACTTTGGAAAAAAAAATATTTTTTTAGTTACTTTGGAAAAAAAAATATTTTTTTAGTTACTTTGGAAAAAAAAATATTTTTTTAGTTACTTTGGAAAAAAAAATATTTTTTTAGTTACTTTGGAAAAAAATAATTTTTTTAGTTACTTTGGAAAAAAAAATATTTTTTTAGTTACTTTGGAAAAAAGAATATTTTTTTAATTACTTTGGAAAAAAAAAAATTTTTTAGTTACTTTGGAAAAAAAAACATTTTTTTAGTTACTTTGGAATAAAAAATATTTTTTTAGTTACTTTGGAAAAAAAAATATTTTTTTAGTTACTTTGGGAAAAAAAATTTTTTTTTAGTTACTTTGGAAAAAAAAATATTTTTTTAGTTTCTTTGGAAAAAAAAAAAAATTTTTAGTTACTTTGGAAAAAAAAATATTTTTTTAGTTTCTTTGGAAAAAAAAATATTTTTTTAGTTACTTTGGAAAAAAAAATTTTTTTTTAGTTACTTTGGAAAAAAAAATAGTTTTTTAGTTTCTTTGGAAAAAAAAATTTTTTTTAGTTACTTTGGAAAAAAAAATATTTTTTTAGTTTCTTTGGAAAAAAAAATATTTTTTTAGTTACTTTGGAAAAAAAAATATTTTTTTAGTTACTTTGGAAAAAAAAATATTTTTTTAGTTACTTTGGAAAAAAAAATATTTTTTTAGTTACTTTGGAAAAAAAAAAATTTTTTTAATTACTTTGGAAAATTTTTTTTTTTTTAGTTACTTTGGAAAAAAAAAATTTTTTTAGTTACTTTGGAAATTTTTTTTTTTTTTTAGTTACTTTGGAAAAAAAAAATATTTTTTTAGTTACTTTGGAAAAAATTTTTTTTTTTAGTTACTTTGGAAAAAAAAAATATTTTTTTAGTTACTTTGGAAAAAAAAAAATTTTTTAGTTACTTTGGAAAAAAATATATATTTTTAGTTACTTTGGAAAAAAAAATATTTTTTTAGTTTCTTTGGAAAAAAAAAAATTGTTTTAGTTACTTTGGAAAAAAAAATATTTTTTAGTTACTTTGGAAAAAAAAATTTTTTTTAGTTACTTTGGAAAAATTTTTTTTTTTTTGTTACTTTGGAAAAAAAAATATTTTTTTAGTTACTTTGGAAAAAAAAATATTTTTTTAGTTACTTTGGAAAAAAAAATATTTTTTTAGTTACTTTGGAAAAAAAAATATTTTTTTAGTTACTTTGGAAAAAAAAATATTTTTTTAGTTACTTTGGAAAAAAAAAAAAAATTTTAGTTACTTTGGAAAAAAAAATATTTTTTTAGTTACTTTGGAAAAAAGAATATTTTTTTAATTACTTTGGAAAAAAAAAATTTTTTTAGTTACTTTGGAAAAAAAATATTTTTTTAGTTACTTTGGAAAAAAAAATATTTTTTTAGTTACTTTGGAAAAAAAAATATTTTTTTAGTTACTTTGGGAAATTTTTTTTTTTTTTAGTTACTTTGGAAAAAAAAATATTTTTTTAGTTTCTTTGGAAAAAAAAAAATTTTTTAGTTACTTTGGAAAAAAAAAATTTTTTTTAGTTACTTTGGAAAAAAAAATATTTTTTTAGTTACTTTGGAAAAAAAAAATTTTTTTTAGTTACTTTGGAAAAAAAAAATTTTTTTTAGTTACTTTGGAAAAAAAAAATTTTTTTTAGTTACTTTGGGAAAAAAAAAAAATTTTTAGTTACTTTGGAAAAAATAATTTTTTTTTAGTTACTTTGGAAAAAAAAATAATTTTTTAGTTTCTTTGGAAAAAAAATAAATTTTTTAGTTACTTTGGAAAAAAAAAATTTTTTTTAGTTACTTTGGAAAAAAAAATATTTTTTTAGTTTCTTTGGAAAAAAAAAAAATTTTTTAGTTACTTTGGAAAAAAAAATATTTTTTTAGTTTCTTTGGAAAAAAAAATATTTTTTTAGTTACTTTGGAAAAAAAAATATTTTTTTAGTTACTTTGGAAAAAAAAATATTTTTTTAGTTACTTTGGAAAAAAAAATATTTTTTTAGTTACTTTGGAAAAAAAAATATTTTTTTAGTTACTTTGGAAAAAAAATTTTTTTTTTAATTACTTTGGAAAAAAATTTTTTTTTTAGTTACTTTGGAAAAAAAAAATTTTTTTAGTTACTTTGGAAAAAAAAAAATTTTTTTAGTTACTTTGGAAAAAAAATATATTTTTTTAGTTACTTTGGAAAAAAAAGAATTTTTTTTAGTTACTTTGGAAAAAAAAATTATTTTTTTAGTTACTTTGGAAAAAAAAAAAAAATTTTAGTTACTTTGGAAAAAAAAAATTTTTTAGTTACTTTGGAAAAAAAAATATTTTTTTAGTTTCTTTGGAAAAAAATTTTTTTTTTTAGTTACTTTGGAAAAAAAAATATTTTTTAGTTACTTTGGAAAAAAAAAATTTTTTTAGTTACTTTGGAAAAAAAAATTTTTTTTTTGTTACTTTGGAAAAAAAAATATTTTTTTAGTTACTTTGGAAAAAAAAATATTTTTTTAGTTACTTTGGAAAAAAAAATATTTTTTTAGTTACTTTGGAAAAAAAAATTTTTTTTTAGTTACTTTGGAAAAAAAAAAATTTTTTTAGTTACTTTGGGAAAAAAAAAATTTTTTTAGTTACTTTGGAAAAAATAATTTTTTTTTAGTTACTTTGGAAAAAAAAATAATTTTTTAGTTTCTTTGGAAAAAAAAAATTTTTTTTAGTTACTTTGGAAAAAAAAAATTTTTTTTAGTTACTTTGGAAAAAAAAATATTTTTTTAGTTTCTTTGGAAAAAAAAAAAATTTTTTAGTTACTTTGGAAAAAAAAATATTTTTTTAGTTTCTTTGGAAAAAAAAATATTTTTTTAGTTACTTTGGAAAAAAAAATATTTTTTTAGTTACTTTGGAAAAAAAAATATTTTTTTAGTTACTTTGGAAAAAAAATATTTTTTTAGTTACTTTGGAAAAAAAAATATTTTTTTAGTTACTTTGGAAAAAAAAAAAATTTTTTAATTACTTTGGAAAAAAAAATTTTTTTTAGTTACTTTGGAAAAAAAAATTTTTTTAGTTACTTTGGAAAAAAAAAAATTTTTTTAGTTACTTTGGAAAAAAAATATATTTTTTTAGTTACTTTGGAAAAAAAAGAATTTTTTTTAGTTACTTTGGAAAAAAAAATTATTTTTTTAGTTACTTTGGAAAAAAAATAAATTTTTTAGTTACTTTGGAAAAAAAAAATTTTTTAGTTACTTTGGAAAAAAAAATATTTTTTTAGTTTCTTTGGAAAAAAATTTTTTTTTTTAGTTACTTTGGAAAAAAAAATATTTTTTAGTTACTTTGGAAAAAAAAAATTTTTTTAGTTACTTTGGAAAATTTTTTTTTTTTTTTGTTACTTTGGAAAAAAAAATATTTTTTTAGTTACTTTGGAAAAAAAAATATTTTTTTAGTTACTTTGGAAAAAAAAATATTTTTTTAGTTACTTTGGAAAAAAAAATATTTTTTTAGTTACTTTGGAAAAAAATAATTTTTTTAGTTACTTTGGAAAAAAAAATATTTTTTTAGTTACTTTGGAAAAAAGAATATTTTTTTAATTACTTTGGAAAAAAAAAAAATTTTTAGTTACTTTGGAAAAAAAAACATTTTTTTAGTTACTTTGGAATAAAAAATATTTTTTTAGTTACTTTGGAAAAAAAAATATTTTTTTAGTTACTTTGGGAAAAAAAATTTTTTTTTAGTTACTTTGGAAAAAAAAATATTTTTTTAGTTTCTTTGGAAAAAAAAAAAATTTTTTAGTTACTTTGGAAAAAAAAATATTTTTTTAGTTTCTTTGGAAAAAAAAATATTTTTTTAGTTACTTTGGAAAAAAAAAATTTTTTTTAGTTACTTTGGAAAAAAAAATAGTTTTTTAGTTTCTTTGGAAAAAAAAATTTTTTTTAGTTACTTTGGAAAAAAAAATATTTTTTTAGTTTCTTTGGAAAAAAAAATATTTTTTTAGTTACTTTGGAAAAAAAAATATTTTTTTAGTTACTTTGGAAAAAAAAATATTTTTTTAGTTACTTTGGAAAAAAAAATATTTTTTTAGTTACTTTGGAAAAAAAAAAAAAATTTTAATTACTTTGGAAAATTTTTTTTTTTTTAGTTACTTTGGAAAAAAAAAATTTTTTTAGTTACTTTGGAAATTTTTTTTTTTTTTTAGTTACTTTGGAAAAAAAAAATATTTTTTTAGTTACTTTGGAAAAAAAATTTTTTTTTTAGTTACTTTGGAAAAAAAAAATATTTTTTTAGTTACTTTGGAAAAAAAAAAATTTTTTAGTTACTTTGGAAAAAAATATATATTTTTAGTTACTTTGGAAAAAAAAATATTTTTTTAGTTTCTTTGGAAAAAAAAAAATTGTTTTAGTTACTTTGGAAAAAAAAATATTTTTTAGTTACTTTGGAAAAAAAAATTTTTTTTAGTTACTTTGGAAAAAAAATTTTTTTTTTTGTTACTTTGGAAAAAAAAATATTTTTTTAGTTACTTTGGAAAAAAAAATTTTTTTTTAGTTACTTTGGAAAAAAAAATATTTTTTTAGTTACTTTGGAAAAAAAAATATTTTTTTAGTTACTTTGGAAAAAAAAATATTTTTTTAGTTACTTTGGAAAAAAAAAAAAAATTTTAGTTACTTTGGAAAAAAAAATATTTTTTTAGTTACTTTGGAAAAAAGAATATTTTTTTAATTACTTTGGAAAAAAAAAATTTTTTTAGTTACTTTGGAAAAAAAATATTTTTTTAGTTACTTTGGAAAAAAAAATATTTTTTTAGTTACTTTGGAAAAAAAAATATTTTTTTAGTTACTTTGGGAAATTTTTTTTTTTTTTTAGTTACTTTGGAAAAAAAAATATTTTTTTAGTTTCTTTGGAAAAAAAAAAAATTTTTTAGTTACTTTGGAAAAAAATTTTTTTTTTAGTTTCTTTGGAAAAAAAAATTTTTTTTTAGTTACTTTGGAAAAAAAAATATTTTTTTAGTTACTTTGGAAAAAAAAATATTTTTTTAGTTACTTTGCAAAAAAAATATTTTTTTAGTTACTTTGGAAAAAAAATATTTTTTTAGTTACTTTGGAAAAAAAAATAATTTTTTAGTTACTTTGGAAAAAAAAATATTTTTTTAGTTACTTTGGAAAAAAAAATATTTTTTTAGTTACTTTGGAAAAAAAATATTTTTTTAGTTACTTTGGAAAAAAAAATATTTTTTTAGTTACTTTGGAAAAAAAAATATTTTTTTAGTTACTTTGGGAAAAAAAATATTTTTTTAGTTACTTTGGAAAAAAAATATTTTTTTAGTTACTTTGGAAAAAAAAATATTTTTTTAGTTACTTTGGAAAAAAAATATTTTTTTAGTTACTTTGGAAAAAAAAAAATATTTTTTTAGTTACTTGGAAAAAAATATATTTTTTTAGTTACTTTGGAAAAAAAAATATTTTTTTAATTACTTTGGAAAAAAAATATTTTTTTAGTTACTTTGGAAAAAAAATATATTTTTTAGTTACTTTGGAAAAAAAAATATTTTTTTAGTTACTTTGGAAAAAAAAATATTTTTTTAGTTACTTTGGAAAAAAAAATATTTTTTTAGTTACTTTGGAAAAAAAAATATTTTTTTAGTTTCTTTGGAAAAAAAAATATTTTTTAGTTACTTTGGAAAAAAAAAATTTTTTTAGTTACTTTGGAAAAAAAAATTTTTTTTTTGTTTCTTTGGAAAAAAAAATATTTTTTTAGTTACTTTGGAAAAAAAAATATTTTTTTAGTTACTTTGGAAAAAAAAATATTTTTTTAGTTACTTTGGAAAAAAAAATATTTTTTTAGTTACTTTGGAAAAAAAATATTTTTTTAGTTACTTTGGAAAAAAAAATATTTTTTTAGTTACTTTGGAAAAAAAAATATTTTTTTAGTTACTTTGGAAAAAAAAATATTTTTTTAGTTACTTTGGAAAAAAAAATATTTTTTTAGTTACTTTGGGAAAAAAAATATTTTTTTAGTTACTTTGGAAAAAAAAATATTTTTTTAGTTACTTTGGAAAAAAAATATTTTTTTAGTTACTTTGGAAAAAAAAAATTTTTTTAGTTACTTTGGAAAAAAAAATATTTTTTTAGTTACTTTGGAAAAAAAAATATTTTTTTAGTTTCTTTGGAAAAAAAAATATTTTTTTAGTTACTTTGGAAAAAAAATATTTTTTTAGTTACTTTGGAAAAAAAAATATTTTTTTAGTTTCTTTGGAAAAAAAAATATTTTTTTAGTTTCTTTGGAAAAAAAATTTTTTTTTAGTTACTTTGGAAAAAAAAATATTTTTTTAGTTACTTTGGAAAAAAAAATATTTTTTTAGTTTCTTTGGAAAAAAAAATATTTTTTTAGTTACTTTGGAAAAAAAATATTTTTTTAGTTACTTTGGAAAAAAAAATATTTTTTTAGTTTCTTTGGAAAAAAAAATATTTTTTTAGTTTCTTTGGAAAAAAAAATATTTTTTTAGTTACTTTGGAAAAAAAATATTTTTTTAGTTTCTTTGGAAAAAAAAATATTTTTTTAGTTACTTTGGAAAATTTTTTTTTTTTTTTAATTACTTTGGAAAAAAAAAATTTTTTTAGTTACTTTGGAAAAAAAAAATTTTTTTTAGTTACTTTGGAAAAAAAATTATTTTTTTAGTTACTTTGGAAAAAAAAATATTTTTTTAGTTACTTTGCAAAAAAAATATTTTTTTAGTTACTTTGGAAAAAAAATATTTTTTTAGTTACTTTGGAAAAAAAAATAATTTTTTAGTTACTTTGGAAAAAAAAATATTTTTTTAGTTACTTTGGAAAAAAAAATATTTTTTTAGTTACTTTGGAAAAAAAATATTTTTTTAGTTACTTTGGAAAAAAAAATATTTTTTTAGTTACTTTGGAAAAAAAAATATTTTTTTAGTTACTTTGGAAAAAAAAATATTTTTTTAGTTACTTTGGAAAAAAAAATATTTTTTTAGTTACTTTGGAAAAAAAAATATTTTTTTAGTTACTTTGGAAAAAAAATATTTTTTTAGTTACTTTGGAAAAAAAAATATTTTTTTAGTTACTTTGGAAAAAATATATATTTTTTTAGTTACTTTGGGAAAAAAAATATTTTTTTAATTACTTTGGAAAAAAAATATTTTTTTAGTTACTTTGGAAAAAAAATATATTTTTTAGTTACTTTGGAAAAAAAAATATTTTTTTAGTTACTTTGGAAAAAAAAATATTTTTTTAGTTACTTTGGAAAAAAAAATATTTTTTTAGTTACTTTGGAAAAAAAAATATTTTTTTAGTTTCTTTGGAAAAAAAAATATTTTTTAGTTACTTTGGAAAAAAAAAAAAATTTTTAGTTACTTTGGAAAAAAAAAATTTTTTTTTGTTTCTTTGGAAAAAAAAATATTTTTTTAGTTACTTTGGAAAAAAAAATATTTTTTTAGTTACTTTGGAAAAAAAAATATTTTTTTAGTTACTTTGGAAAAAAAAATATTTTTTTAGTTACTTTGGAAAAAAAATATTTTTTTAGTTACTTTGGAAAAAAAAATATTTTTTTAGTTACTTTGGAAAAAAAAATATTTTTTTAGTTACTTTGGAAAAAAAAATATTTTTTTAGTTACTTTGGAAAAAAATATTTTTTTAGTTACTTTGGGAAAAAAAATATTTTTTTAGTTACTTTGGAAAAAAAAATATTTTTTTAGTTACTTTGGGAAAAAAAATATTTTTTTAGTTACTTTGGAAAAAAAATTATTTTTTTAGTTACTTTGGAAAAAAAATTTTTTTTTAGTTTCTTTGGAAAAAAAAATATTTTTTTAGTTACTTTGGAAAAAAAAATTTTTTTTTAGTTACTTTGGAAAAAAAAATATTTTTTTAGTTTCTTTGGAAAAAAAATTATTTTTTTAGTTACTTTGGGAAAAAAAATATTTTTTTAGTTACTTTGGAAAAAAAATATTTTTTTAGTTACTTTGGAAAAAAAAATATTTTTTTAGTTACTTTGGAAAAAAAAATATTTTTTTAATTACTTTGGAAAAAAAATATTTTTTTAGTTACTTTGGAAAAAAAATATTTTTTTTAGTTACTTTGGAAAAAAAAATATTTTTTTAGTTACTTTGGAAAAAAAAATATTTTTTTAGTTACTTTGGAAAAAAAATTATTTTTTTAGTTACTTTGGGAAAAAAAAATTTTTTTTAGTTTCTTTGGAAAAAAATATATTTTTTTAGTTACTTTGGAAAAAAAAATATTTTTTTAGTTACTTTGGAAAAAAAAATATTTTTTTAGTTACTTTGGAAAAAAAAAATTTTTTTTAGTTACTTTGGAAAAAAAAATAATTTTTTAGTTACTTTGGAAAAAAAAATATTTTTTTAGTTACTTTGGAAAAAAAAATATTTTTTTAGTTACTTTGGAAAAAAAATATTTTTTTAGTTACTTTGGAAAAAAAAATATTTTTTTAGTTACTTTGGAAAAAAAAATATTTTTTTAGTTACTTTGGAAAAAAAAATATTTTTTTAGTTACTTTGGAAAAAAAAATATTTTTTTAGTTACTTTGGAAAAAAAAATATTTTTTTAGTTACTTTGGAAAAAAAATATTTTTTTAGTTACTTTGGAAAAAAAAATATTTTTTTAGTTACTTTGGAAAAAATATATATTTTTTTAGTTACTTTGGAAAAAAAAATATTTTTTTAATTACTTTGGAAAAAAAATATTTTTTTAGTTACTTTGGAAAAAAAATATATTTTTTAGTTACTTTGGAAAAAAAAATATTTTTTTAGTTACTTTGGAAAAAAAAATATTTTTTTAGTTACTTTGGGAAAAAAAATATTTTTTTAGTTACTTTGGAAAAAAAAATATTTTTTTAGTTTCTTTGGAAAAAAAAATATTTTTTAGTTACTTTGGAAAAAAAAAATTTTTTTAGTTACTTTGGAAAAAAAAAATTTTTTTTTGTTTCTTTGGAAAAAAAAATATTTTTTTAGTTACTTTGGAAAAAAAAATATTTTTTTAGTTACTTTGGAAAAAAAAATATTTTTTTAGTTACTTTGGAAAAAAAAATATTTTTTTAGTTACTTTGGAAAAAAAATATTTTTTTAGTTACTTTGGAAAAAAAAATATTTTTTTAGTTACTTTGGAAAAAAAAATATTTTTTTAGTTACTTTGGAAAAAAAAATATTTTTTTAGTTACTTTGGAAAAAAAAATATTTTTTTAGTTACTTTGGGAAAAAAAATATTTTTTTAGTTACTTTGGAAAAAAAAATATTTTTTTAGTTACTTTGGGAAAAAAAATATTTTTTTAGTTACTTTGGAAAAAAAATTATTTTTTTAGTTACTTTGGAAAAAAAAATTTTTTTTAGTTTCTTTGGAAAAAAAAATATTTTTTTAGTTACTTTGGAAAAAAAAATTTTTTTTTAGTTACTTTGGAAAAAAAAATATTTTTTTAGTTTCTTTGGAAAAAAAATTATTTTTTTAGTTACTTTGGAAAAAAAAATATTTTTTTAGTTACTTTGGAAAAAAAATATTTTTTTAGTTACTTTGGAAAAAAAAATATTTTTTTAGTTACTTTGGAAAAAAAAATATTTTTTTAATTACTTTGGAAAAAAAATATTTTTTTAGTTACTTTGGAAAAAAAATATTTTTTTTAGTTACTTTGGAAAAAAAAATATTTTTTTAGTTACTTTGGAAAAAAAAATATTTTTTTAGTTACTTTGGAAAAAAAAATATTTTTTTAGTTACTTTGGGAAAAAAAAATATTTTTTTAGTTTCTTTGGAAAAAAATATATTTTTTTAGTTACTTTGGAAAAAAAAATATTTTTTTAGTTACTTTGGAAAAAAAAATATTTTTTTAGTTACTTTGGAAAAAAAAAATTTTTTTTAGTTACTTTGGAAAAAAAAATATTTTTTTAGTTACTTTGGAAAAAAAAATATTTTTTTAGTTTCTTTGGAAAAAAAAAATTTTTTAGTTACTTTGGAAAAAAAAATTTTTTTTAGTTACTTTGGAAAAAAAAATTTTTTTTTTGTTTTTTTGGAAAAAAAAATATTTTTTTAGTTACTTTGGAAAAAAAAATATTTTTTTAGTTACTTTGGAAAAAAAAATATTTTTTTAGTTACTTTGGAAAAAAAAATATTTTTTTAGTTACTTTGGAAAAAAAATTATTTTTTTAGTTACTTTGGAAAAAAAAATATTTTTTTAGTTACTTTGGAAAAAAAAATATTTTTTTAGTTTCTTTGGAAAAAAAAATATTTTTTAGTTACTTTGGAAAAAAAAAATTTTTTTAGTTACTTTGGAAAAAAAATTTTTTTTTTTGTTTCTTTGGAAAAAAAAATATTTTTTTAGTTACTTTGGAAAAAAAAATATTTTTTTAGTTACTTTGGAAAAAAAAATATTTTTTTAGTTACTTTGGAAAAAAAAATATTTTTTTAGTTACTTTGGAAAAAAAATATTTTTTTAGTTACTTTGGAAAAAAAAATATTTTTTTAGTTACTTTGGAAAAAAAAATATTTTTTTAGTTACTTTGGAAAAAAAAATATTTTTTTAGTTACTTTGGAAAAAAAAATATTTTTTTAGTTACTTTGGGAAAAAAAATATTTTTTTAGTTACTTTGGAAAAAAAAATATTTTTTTAGTTACTTTGGAAAAAAAATATTTTTTTAGTTTCTTTGGAAAAAAAAATATTTTTTTAGTTACTTTGGGAAAAAAAATATTTTTTTAGTTACTTTGGAAAAAAAAATATTTTTTTAGTTACTTTGGAAAAAAAATATTTTTTTAGTTTCTTTGGAAAAAAAAATATTTTTTTAGTTACTTTGGAAAAAAAAATTTTTTTTTAGTTTCTTTGGAAAAAAAATTTTTTTTTTAGTTACTTTGGAAAAAAAAATATTTTTTAGTTACTTTGGAAAAAAAAAATTTTTTTAGTTACTTTGGAAAAAAAAAATTTTTTTTAGTTACTTTGGAAAAAAAAATATTTTTTTAGTTACTTTGGAAAAAAAAATATTTTTTTAGTTTCTTTGGAAAAAAAAATATTTTTTTAGTTACTTTGGAAAAAAAATATTTTTTTAGTTACTTTGGAAAAAAAATATTTTTTTTAGTTACTTTGGAAAAAAAAATATTTTTTTAGTTACTTTGGAAAAAAAAATATTTTTTTAGTTACTTTGGAAAAAAAAATATTTTTTTAGTTACTTTGGGAAAAAAAAAATTTTTTTAGTTTCTTTGGAAAAAAAAATTTTTTTTAGTTACTTTGGAAAAAAAAAAATTTTTTAGTTACTTTGGAAAAAAAAATATTTTTTTAGTTACTTTGGAAAAAAAAATATTTTTTTAGTTTCTTTGGAAAAAAAAATATTTTTTTAGTTACTTTGGAAAAAAAATATTTTTTTAGTTACTTTGGAAAAAAAAATATTTTTTTAGTTTCTTTGGAAAAAAAAATATTTTTTTAGTTTCTTTGGAAAAAAAATTTTTTTTTAGTTACTTTGGAAAAAAAAATATTTTTTTAGTTACTTTGGAAAAAAAAATATTTTTTTAGTTTCTTTGGAAAAAAAAATATTTTTTTAGTTACTTTGGAAAAAAAATATTTTTTTAGTTACTTTGGAAAAAAAAATATTTTTTTAGTTTCTTTGGAAAAAAAAATATTTTTTTAGTTTCTTTGGAAAAAAAAATATTTTTTTAGTTACTTTGGAAAAAAAAATTTTTTTTAGTTTCTTTGGAAAAAAAAAATTTTTTTAGTTACTTTGGAAAAAATTTTTTTTTTTTTAATTACTTTGGAAAAAAAAAATTTTTTTAGTTACTTTGGAAAAAAAAAATTTTTTTTAGTTACTTTGGAAAAAAAAATATTTTTTTAGTTACTTTGGAAAAAAAAATATTTTTTTAGTTACTTTGCAAAAAAAATATTTTTTTAGTTACTTTGGAAAAAAAATATTTTTTTAGTTACTTTGGAAAAAAAAATAATTTTTTAGTTACTTTGGAAAAAAAAATATTTTTTTAGTTACTTTGGAAAAAATATATATTTTTTTAGTTACTTTGGGAAAAAAAATATTTTTTTAATTACTTTGGAAAAAAAATATTTTTTTAGTTACTTTGGAAAAAAAATATATTTTTTAGTTACTTTGGAAAAAAAAATATTTTTTTAGTTACTTTGGAAAAAAAAATATTTTTTTAGTTACTTTGGAAAAAAAAATATTTTTTTAGTTACTTTGGAAAAAAAAATATTTTTTTAGTTTCTTTGGAAAAAAAAATATTTTTTAGTTACTTTGGAAAAAAAAATATTTTTTTAGTTACTTTGGAAAAAAAAATATTTTTTTAGTTACTTTGGAAAAAAAAATATTTTTTTAGTTACTTTGGAAAAAAAAATATTTTTTTAGTTTCTTTGGAAAAAAAAATATTTTTTAGTTACTTTGGAAAAAAAAATTTTTTTTAGTTACTTTGGAAAAAAAAATTTTTTTTTTGTTTCTTTGGAAAAAAAAATATTTTTTTAGTTACTTTGGAAAAAAAAATATTTTTTTAGTTACTTTGGAAAAAAAAATATTTTTTTAGTTACTTTGGAAAAAAAAATATTTTTTTAGTTACTTTGGAAAAAAAATATTTTTTTAGTTACTTTGGAAAAAAAAATATTTTTTTAGTTACTTTGGAAAAAAAAATATTTTTTTAGTTACTTTGGAAAAAAAAATATTTTTTTAGTTACTTTGGAAAAAAAATATTTTTTTAGTTACTTTGGGAAAAAAAATATTTTTTTAGTTACTTTGGAAAAAAAAATATTTTTTTAGTTACTTTGGGAAAAAAAATATTCTTTTAGTTACTTTGGAAAAAAAATTATTTTTTTAGTTACTTTGGAAAAAAAATTTTTTTTTAGTTTCTTTGGAAAAAAAAATATTTTTTTAGTTACTTTGGAAAAAAAAATTTTTTTTTAGTTACTTTGGAAAAAAAAATATTTTTTTAGTTTCTTTGGAAAAAAAATTATTTTTTTAGTTACTTTGGAAAAAAAAATATTTTTTTAGTTACTTTGGAAAAAAAATATTTTTTTAGTTACTTTGGAAAAAAAAATATTTTTTTAGTTACTTTGGAAAAAAAAATATTTTTTTAATTACTTTGGAAAAAAAATATTTTTTTAGTTACTTTGGAAAAAAAATATTTTTTTTAGTTACTTTGGAAAAAAAAATATTTTTTTAGTTACTTTGGAAAAAAAAATATTTTTTTAGTTACTTTGGAAAAAAAAATATTTTTTTAGTTACTTTGGGAAAAAAAATATTTTTTTAGTTTCTTTGGAAAAAAATATATTTTTTTAGTTACTTTGGAAAAAAAAATATTTTTTTAGTTACTTTGGAAAAAAAAATATTTTTTTAGTTACTTTGGGAAAAAAAAATTTTTTTTAGTTACTTTGGAAAAAAAAATAATTTTTTAGTTACTTTGGAAAAAAAAATATTTTTTTAGTTACTTTGGAAAAAAAAATATTTTTTTAGTTACTTTGGAAAAAAAATATTTTTTTAGTTACTTTGGAAAAAAAAATATTTTTTTAGTTACTTTGGAAAAAAAAATATTTTTTTAGTTACTTTGGAAAAAAAAATATTTTTTTAGTTACTTTGGAAAAAAAAATATTTTTTTAGTTACTTTGGAAAAAAAAATATTTTTTTAGTTACTTTGGAAAAAAAATATTTTTTTAGTTACTTTGGAAAAAAAAATATTTTTTTAGTTACTTTGGAAAAAATATATATTTTTTTAGTTACTTTGGAAAAAAAAATATTTTTTTAATTACTTTGGAAAAAAAATATTTTTTTAGTTACTTTGGAAAAAAAATATATTTTTTAGTTACTTTGGAAAAAAAAATATTTTTTTAGTTACTTTGGAAAAAAAAATATTTTTTTAGTTACTTTGGAAAAAAAAATATTTTTTTAGTTACTTTGGAAAAAAAAATATTTTTTTAGTTTCTTTGGAAAAAAAAATATTTTTTAGTTACTTTGGAAAAAAAAAATTTTTTTAGTTACTTTGGAAAAAAAAAATTTTTTTTTGTTTCTTTGGAAAAAAAAATATTTTTTTAGTTACTTTGGAAAAAAAAATATTTTTTTAGTTACTTTGGAAAAAAAAATATTTTTTTAGTTACTTTGGAAAAAAAAATATTTTTTTAGTTACTTTGGAAAAAAAATATTTTTTTAGTTACTTTGGAAAAAAAAATATTTTTTTAGTTACTTTGGAAAAAAAAATATTTTTTTAGTTACTTTGGAAAAAAAAATATTTTTTTAGTTACTTTGGAAAAAAAAATATTTTTTTAGTTACTTTGGGAAAAAAAATATTTTTTTAGTTACTTTGGAAAAAAAAATATTTTTTTAGTTACTTTGGGAAAAAAAATATTTTTTTAGTTACTTTGGAAAAAAAATTATTTTTTTAGTTACTTTGGAAAAAAAAATTTTTTTTAGTTTCTTTGGAAAAAAAAATATTTTTTTAGTTACTTTGGAAAAAAAAATTTTTTTTTAGTTACTTTGGAAAAAAAAATATTTTTTTAGTTTCTTTGGAAAAAAAATTATTTTTTTAGTTACTTTGGAAAAAAAAATATTTTTTTAGTTACTTTGGAAAAAAAATATTTTTTTAGTTACTTTGGAAAAAAAAATATTTTTTTAGTTATTTTGGAAAAAAAAATATTTTTTTAATTACTTTGGAAAAAAAATATTTTTTTAGTTACTTTGGAAAAAAAATATTTTTTTTAGTTACTTTGGAAAAAAAAATATTTTTTTAGTTACTTTGGAAAAAAAAATATTTTTTTAGTTACTTTGGAAAAAAAAATATTTTTTTAGTTACTTTGGGAAAAAAAAATATTTTTTTAGTTACTTTGGAAAAAAAATATTTTTTTTAGTTACTTTGGAAAAAAAAATATTTTTTTAGTTACTTTGGAAAAAAAAATATTTTTTTAGTTACTTTGGAAAAAAAAATATTTTTTTAGTTACTTTGGGAAAAAAAAATATTTTTTTAGTTTCTTTGGAAAAAAATATATTTTTTTAGTTACTTTGGAAAAAAAAATATTTTTTTAGTTACTTTGGAAAAAAAAATATTTTTTTAGTTACTTTGGAAAAAAAAAATTTTTTTAGTTACTTTGGAAAAAAAAATATTTTTTTAGTTACTTTGGAAAAAAAAATATTTTTTTAGTTTCTTTGGAAAAAAAAAAATTTTTTAGTTACTTTGGAAAAAAAAAATTTTTTTAGTTACTTTGGAAAAAAAAATTTTTTTTTTGTTTTTTTGGAAAAAAAAATATTTTTTTAGTTACTTTGGAAAAAAAAATATTTTTTTAGTTACTTTGGAAAAAAAAATATTTTTTTAGTTACTTTGGAAAAAAAATATTTTTTTAGTTACTTTGGAAAAAAAAATATTTTTTTAGTTACTTTGGAAAAAAAAATATTTTTTTAGTTACTTTGGAAAAAAAAATATTTTTTTAGTTACTTTGGAAAAAAAATATTTTTTTAGTTACTTTGGAAAAAAAATATTTTTTTAGTTACTTTGGAAAAAAAATTATTTTTTTAGTTACTTTGGAAAAAAAAATATTTTTTTAGTTACTTTGGAAAAAAAAATTTTTTTTTTGTTTTTTTGGAAAAAAAAATATTTTTTTAGTTACTTTGGAAAAAAAAATATTTTTTTAGTTACTTTGGAAAAAAAAATATTTTTTTAGTTACTTTGGAAAAAAAAATATTTTTTTAGTTACTTTGGAAAAAAAATATTTTTTTAGTTACTTTGGAAAAAAAAATATTTTTTTAGTTACTTTGGAAAAAAAAATATTTTTTTAGTTACTTTGGAAAAAAAAATATTTTTTTAGTTACTTTGGGAAAAAAAATATTTTTTTAGTTACTTTGGAAAAAAAATTATTTTTTTAGTTACTTTGGAAAAAAAATATTTTTTTAGTTTCTTTGGAAAAAAAAATATTTTTTTAGTTACTTTGGAAAAAAAAATTTTTTTTTAGTTTCTTTGGAAAAAAAAAAATTTTTTTAGTTACTTTGGAAAAAAAAATATTTTTTAGTTACTTTGGAAAAAAAATATTTTTTTAGTTACTTTGGAAAAAAAAAAATTTTTTTAGTTACTTTGGAAAAAAAAATATTTTTTTAGTTACTTTGGAAAAAAAAATATTTTTTTAGTTTCTTTGGAAAAAAAATTATTTTTTTAGTTACTTTGGAAAAAAAAATATTTTTTTAGTTACTTTGGAAAAAAAATATTTTTTTAGTTACTTTGGAAAAAAAAATATTTTTTTAGTTACTTTGGAAAAAAAAATATTTTTTTAGTTACTTTGGAAAAAAAAATATTTTTTTAGTTACTTTGGAAAAAAAAATATTTTTTTAGTTACTTTGGGAAAAAAAATATTTTTTTAGTTTCTTTGGAAAAAAATATATTTTTTTAGTTACTTTGGAAAAAAAAATATTTTTTTAGTTACTTTGGAAAAAAAAATATTTTTTTAGTTTCTTTGGAAAAAAAAATATTTTTTTAGTTACTTTGGAAAAAAAAATATTTTTTTAGTTACTTTGGAAAAAAAAATATTTTTTTAGTTACTTTGGAAAAAAAAATATTTTTTTAGTTACTTTGGAAAAAAAAATATTTTTTTAGTTACTTTGGAAAAAAGAATATTTTTTTAATTACTTTGGAAAAAAAAATTTTTTTTAGTTACTTTGGAAAAAAAATTTTTTTTTAGTTACTTTGGAAAAAAAAAATTTTTTTAGTTACTTTGGAAAAAAAATTTTTTTTTTAGTTACTTTGGAAAAAAAAATATTTTTTTAGTTACTTTGGGAAAAAAAATGTTTTTTTAGTTACTTTGGAAAAAAAATATTTTTTTAGTTACTTTGGAAAAAAAAATTTTTTTTTAGTTACTTTGGAAAAAAAAATATTTTTTTAGTTTCTTTGGAAAAAAAATTTTTTTTTAGTTACTTTGGAAAAAAAAATATTTTTTTAGTTTCTTTGGAAAAAAAAATATTTTTTTAGTTACTTTGGAAAAAAAAATATTTTTTTAGTTACTTTGGAAAAAAAAATATTTTTTTAGTTACTTTGGAAAAAAAAATATTTTTTTAGTTACTTTGGAAAAAAAAAATATTTTTTTAGTTACTTTGGAAAAAAAAATATTTTTTTAGTTACTTTGGAAAAAAAAAATTTTTTTTAGTTACTTTGGAAAAAAAAATATTTTTTTAGTTACTTTGGAAAAAAAAAAATATTTTTTTAGTTACTTTGGAAAAAAAAAAAATTTTTTAGTTTCTTTGGAAAAAAATTTTTTTTTTTAGTTACTTTGGAAAAAAAAATATTTTTTTAGTTACTTTGGAAAAAAAAATATTTTTTTAGTTACTTTGGAAAAAAAAATATTTTTTTAGTTACTTTGGAAAAAAAATATTGTTTTAGTTACTTTGGAAAAAAAAATATTTTTTTAGTTACTTTGGAAAAAAAAATTTTTTTTAGTTACTTTGGAAAAAAAAATATTTTTTTAGTTACTTTGGAAAAAAAATATTTTTTTAGTTACTTTGGGAAAAAAAATATTTTTTTAGTTTCTTTGGAAAAAAAAATTTTTTTTAGTTACTTTGGAAAAAAAAAATTTTTTTTAGTTACTTTGGAAAAAAAAATATTTTTTTAGTTTCTTTGGAAAAAAAAATATTTTTTTAGTTACTTTGGAAAAAAAAAAATTTTTTAGTTACTTTGGAAAAAAAAATATTTTTTTAGTTTCTTTGGAAAAAAAAATATTTTTTTAGTTACTTTGGAAAAAAAAAATTTTTTTAGTTACTTTGGAAAAAAAAATATTTTTTTAGTTACTTTGGAAAAAAAAAATTTTTTTTAGTTACTTTGGAAAAAAAATATTTTTTTAGTTACTTTGGAAAAAAAAAAATTTTTTTAGTTACTTTGGAAAAAAAAATATTTTTTTAGTTACTTTGGAAAAAAAAATATTTTTTTAGTTACTTTGGAAAAAAAAATATTTTTTTAGTTACTTTGGAAAAAAAAATTTTTTTTAGTTACTTTGGAAAAAAAAATATTTTTTTAGTTACTTTGGAAAAAAAATATTTTTTTAGTTACTTTGGGAAAAAAAATATTTTTTTAGTTTCTTTGGAAAAAAAATATTTTTTTAGTTACTTTGGAAAAAAAAAATTTTTTTAAGTTACTTTGGAAAAAAAAATATTTTTTTAGTTTCTTTGGAAAAAAAAAATTTTTTTAGTTACTTTGGAAAAAAAAAATTTTTTTAGTTACTTTGGAAAAAAAAATATTTTTTTAGTTTCTTTGGAAAAAAAAATTTTTTTTAGTTACTTTGGAAAAAAAAATATTTTTTTAGTTACTTTGGAAAAAAAAATATTTTTTTAGTTACTTTGGAAAAAAAAATATTTTTTTAGTTACTTTGGAAAAAAAATATTTTTTTAGTTACTTTGGAAAAAAAAATATTTTTTTAGTTACTTTGGAAAAAAAAATATTTTTTTAGTTACTTTGGAAAAAAAAATATTTTTTTAGTTACTTTGGAAAAAAAATTATTTTTTTAGTTACTTTGGAAAAAAAATAGTTTTTTAGTTACTTTGGGGAAAAAAATATTTTTTTAGTTACTTTGGAAAAAAAATTTTTTTTTTAGTTTCTTTGGAAAAAAATATATTTTTTTAGTTACTTTGGAAAAAAAAATATTTTTTTAGTTACTTTGGGAAAAAAAATAATTTTTTAGTTTCTTTGGAAAAAAAAATATTTTTTTAGTTACTTTGGAAAAAAAAATATTTTTTTAGTTACTTTGGAAAAAAAAAATTTTTTTAGTTACTTTGGAAAAAAAAAATTTTTTTTAGTTACTTTGGAAAAAAAAATATTTTTTTAGTTACTTTGGAAAAAAAAATATTTTTTTAGTTACTTTGGAAAAAAAATATTTTTTTAGTTACTTTGGAAAAAAAAATATTTTTTTAGTTACTTTGGAAAAAAAATTATTTTTTTAGTTACTTTGGAAAAAAAAATATTTTTTTAGTTACTTTGGAAAAAAAATTATTTTTTTAGTTACTTTGGAAAAAAAAATATTTTTTTAGTTACTTTGGGGAAAAAAATATTTTTTTAGTTACTTTGGGGAAAAAAATATTTTTTTAGTTACTTTGGAAAAAAAAATTTTTTTTTAGTTTCTTTGGAAAAAAAAATATTTTTTTAGTTTCTTTGGAAAAAAAAATATTTTTTTAGTTACTTTGGAAAAAAAAATATTTTTTTAGTTACTTTGGAAAAAAAAAAAAATGTTTAGTTACTTTGGAAAAAAAAAAAATGTTTTAGTTACTTTGGAAAAAAAAAAAATTTTTTAGTTACTTTGGAAAAAAAAATATTTTTTTAGTTTCTTTGGAAAAAAAAAAAAATTTTAGTTACTTTGGAAAAAAAAATATTTTTTTAGTTACTTTGGAAAAAAAATATTTTTTTAGTTACTTTGGGAAAAAAAATATTTTTTTAGTTACTTTGGAAAAAAAAATATTTTTTTAGTTACTTTGGAAAAAAAAATATTTTTTTAGTTACTTTGGAAAAAAAAATATTTTTTTAGTTACTTTGGAAAAAAAATTATTTTTTTAGTTACTTTGGAAAAAAAAATAGTTTTTTAGTTACTTTGGGGAAAAAAATATTTTTTTAGTTACTTTGGAAAAAAAAATATTTTTTTAGTTACTTTGGAAAAAAAAATATTTTTTTAGTTACTTTGGGAAAAAAAAATATTTTTTTAGTTTCTTTGGAAAAAAATATATTTTTTTAGTTACTTTGGAAAAAAAAATATTTTTTTAGTTACTTTGGAAAAAAATATATTTTTTTAGTTACTTTGGAAAAAAAAAAATTTTTTTAGTTACTTTGGAAAAAAAAATATTTTTTTAGTTACTTTGGAAAAAAAAATATTTTTTTAGTTTCTTTGGAAAAAAAAAAATTTTTTAGTTACTTTGGAAAAAAAAATTTTTTTTAGTTACTTTGGAAAAAAATTTTTTTTTTTTGTTTTTTTGGAAAAAAAAATATTTTTTTAGTTACTTTGGAAAAAAAAATATTTTTTTAGTTACTTTGGAAAAAAAAATATTTTTTTAGTTACTTTGGAAAAAAAAATATTTTTTTAGTTACTTTGGAAAAAAAATATTTTTTTAGTTACTTTGGAAAAAAAATATTTTTTTAGTTACTTTGGAAAAAAAATATATTTTTTTAGTTACTTTGGAAAAAAAAATATTTTTTTAGTTACTTTGGAAAAAAAAATATTTTTTTAGTTACTTTGGGAAAAAAAATATTTTTTTAGTTACTTTGGAAAAAAAATTATTTTTTTAGTTACTTTGGAAAAAAAATATTTTTTTAGTTTCTTTGGAAAAAAAAAAATTTTTTTAGTTACTTTGGAAAAAAAAATTTTTTTTTAGTTTCTTTGGAAAAAAAAAAATTTTTTTAGTTACTTTGGAAAAAAAAATATTTTTTAGTTACTTTGGAAAAAAAATATTTTTTTAGTTACTTTGGAAAAAAAAAATTTTTTTTAGTTACTTTGGAAAAAAAAATATTTTTTTAGTTACTTTGGAAAAAAAAATATTTTTTTAGTTTCTTTGGAAAAAAAATTATTTTTTTAGTTACTTTGGAAAAAAAAATATTTTTTTAGTTACTTTGGAAAAAAAATATTTTTTTAGTTACTTTGGAAAAAAAAATATTTTTTTAGTTACTTTGGAAAAAAAAATATTTTTTTAATTACTTTGGAAAAAAAATATTTTTTTAGTTACTTTGGAAAAAAAATATTTTTTTTAGTTACTTTGGAAAAAAAAATATTTTTTTAGTTACTTTGGAAAAAAAAATATTTTTTTAGTTACTTTGGAAAAAAAAATATTTTTTTAGTTACTTTGGGAAAAAAAATATTTTTTTAGTTTCTTTGGAAAAAAATATATTTTTTTAGTTACTTTGGAAAAAAAAATATTTTTTTAGTTACTTTGGAAAAAAAAATATTTTTTTAGTTTCTTTGGAAAAAAAAATATTTTTTTAGTTACTTTGGAAAAAAAAATATTTTTTTAGTTACTTTGGAAAAAAAAATATTTTTTTAGTTACTTTGGAAAAAAAAATATTTTTTTAGTTACTTTGGAAAAAAAAATATTTTTTTAGTTACTTTGGAAAAAAGAATATTTTTTTAATTACTTTGGAAAAAAAAATTTTTTTTAGTTACTTTGGAAAAAAAATTTTTTTTTAGTTACTTTGGAAAAAAAAAATTTTTTTAGTTACTTTGGAAAAAAAAATTTTTTTTTAGTTACTTTGGAAAAAAAAATATTTTTTTAGTTACTTTGGGAAAAAAAATGTTTTTTTAGTTACTTTGGAAAAAAAATATTTTTTTAGTTACTTTGGAAAAAAAAATTTTTTTTTAGTTACTTTGGAAAAAAAAATATTTTTTTAGTTTCTTTGGAAAAAAATTTTTTTTTTAGTTACTTTGGAAAAAAAAATATTTTTTTAGTTTCTTTGGAAAAAAAAATATTTTTTTAGTTACTTTGGAAAAAAAAATATTTTTTTAGTTACTTTGGAAAAAAAAATATTTTTTTAGTTACTTTGGAAAAAAAAATATTTTTTTAGTTACTTTGGAAAAAAAAAATATTTTTTTAGTTACTTTGGAAAAAAAAATATTTTTTTAGTTACTTTGGAAAAAAAAAATTTTTTTTAGTTACTTTGGAAAAAAAAATATTTTTTTAGTTACTTTGGAAAAAAAAAAATATTTTTTTAGTTACTTTGGAAAAAAAAAAATTTTTTTAGTTTCTTTGGAAAAAAATTTTTTTTTTTAGTTACTTTGGAAAAAAAAATATTTTTTTAGTTACTTTGGAAAAAAAAATATTTTTTTAGTTACTTTGGAAAAAAAAAAATTTTTTTAGTTACTTTGGAAAAAAAATATTGTTTTAGTTACTTTGGAAAAAAAAATATTTTTTTAGTTACTTTGGAAAAAAATTTTTTTTTTTAGTTACTTTGGAAAAAAAAATATTTTTTTAGTTACTTTGGAAAAAAAAATATTTTTTTAGTTACTTTGGAAAAAAAAATATTTTTTTAGTTACTTTGGAAAAAAAATATTGTTTTAGTTACTTTGGAAAAAAAAATATTTTTTTAGTTACTTTGGAAAAAAAAATTTTTTTTAGTTACTTTGGAAAAAGAAATATTTTTTTAGTTACTTTGGAAAAAAAATATTTTTTTAGTTACTTTGGGAAAAAAAATATTTTTTTAGTTTCTTTGGAAAAAAATTTTTTTTTTAGTTACTTTGGAAAAAAAAAATTTTTTTTAGTTACTTTGGAAAAAAAAATATTTTTTTAGTTTCTTTGGAAAAAAAAAAATTTTTTTAGTTACTTTGGAAAAAAAAAAATTTTTTAGTTACTTTGGAAAAAAAAATATTTTTTTAGTTTCTTTGGAAAAAAAAATATTTTTTTAGTTACTTTGGAAAAAAAAAATTTTTTTAGTTACTTTGGAAAAAAAAATATTTTTTTAGTTACTTTGGAAAAAAAAAATTTTTTTTAGTTACTTTGGAAAAAAAATATTTTTTTAGTTACTTTGGAAAAAAAAAAAATTTTTTAGTTACTTTGGAAAAAAAAATATTTTTTTAGTTACTTTGGAAAAAAAAATATTTTTTTAGTTACTTTGGAAAAAAAAATTTTTTTTTTAGTTACTTTGGAAAAAAAAAATTTTTTTAGTTACTTTGGAAAAAAAAATATTTTTTTAGTTACTTTGGAAAAAAAATATTTTTTTAGTTACTTTGGGAAAAAAAATATTTTTTTAGTTTCTTTGGAAAAAAAATATTTTTTTAGTTACTTTGGAAAAAAAAAATTTTTTTTAGTTACTTTGGAAAAAAAAATATTTTTTTAGTTTCTTTGGAAAAAAAAATATTTTTTTAGTTACTTTGGAAAAAAAAAATTTTTTTAGTTACTTTGGAAAAAAAAATATTTTTTTAGTTTCTTTGGAAAAAAAAAATTTTTTTAGTTACTTTGGAAAAAAAAATATTTTTTTAGTTACTTTGGAAAAAAAAATATTTTTTTAGTTACTTTGGAAAAAAAAATATTTTTTTAGTTACTTTGGAAAAAAAATATTTTTTTAGTTACTTTGGAAAAAAAAATATTTTTTTAGTTACTTTGGAAAAAAAAATATTTTTTTAGTTACTTTGGAAAAAAAAATATTTTTTTAGTTACTTTGGAAAAAAAATTATTTTTTTAGTTACTTTGGGAAAAAAAATAGTTTTTTAGTTACTTTGGGGAAAAAAATATTTTTTTAGTTACTTTGGAAAAAAAAAATTTTTTTTTAGTTTCTTTGGAAAAAAAAATATTTTTTTAGTTACTTTGGAAAAAAAAATATTTTTTTAGTTACTTTGGGAAAAAAAATAATTTTTTAGTTTCTTTGGAAAAAAAAATATTTTTTTAGTTACTTTGGAAAAAAAAATATTTTTTTAGTTACTTTGGAAAAAAAAATTTTTTTTAGTTACTTTGGAAAAAAAACATTTTTTTTAGTTACTTTGGAAAAAAAAATATTTTTTTAGTTACTTTGGAAAAAAAAATATTTTTTTAGTTACTTTGGAAAAAAAATATTTTTTTAGTTACTTTGGAAAAAAAAATATTTTTTTAGTTACTTTGGAAAAAAAATTATTTTTTTAGTTACTTTGGAAAAAAAAATATTTTTTTAGTTACTTTGGAAAAAAAATTATTTTTTTAGTTACTTTGGAAAAAAAAATATTTTTTTAGTTACTTTGGGGAAAAAAATATTTTTTTAGTTACTTTGGGGAAAAAAATATTTTTTTAGTTACTTTGGAAAAAAAAAATTTTTTTTAGTTTCTTTGGAAAAAAAAATATTTTTTTAGTTTCTTTGGAAAAAAAAATATTTTTTTAGTTACTTTGGAAAAAAAAATATTTTTTTAGTTACTTTGGAAAAAAAAAAAAATTTTTAGTTACTTTGGAAAAAAAAAAAATGTTTTAGTTACTTTGGAAAAAAAAAAATTTTTTAGTTACTTTGGAAAAAAAAATATTTTTTTAGTTTCTTTGGAAAAAAAAAAAATTTTTAGTTACTTTGGAAAAAAAAATATTTTTTTAGTTACTTTGGAAAAAAAATATTTTTTTAGTTACTTTGGGAAAAAAAATATTTTTTTAGTTACTTTGGAAAAAAAAATATTTTTTTAGTTACTTTGGAAAAAAAAATATTTTTTTAGTTACTTTGGAAAAAAAAATATTTTTTTAGTTACTTTGGAAAAAAAATTATTTTTTTAGTTACTTTGGAAAAAAAAATAGTTTTTTAGTTACTTTGGGGAAAAAAATATTTTTTTAGTTACTTTGGAAAAAAAAAATTTTTTTTAGTTTCTTTGGAAAAAAAAATATTTTTTTAGTTTCTTTGGAAAAAAAAATTTTTTTTTAGTTACTTTGGAAAAAAAAAATATTTTTTTAGTTTCTTTGGAAAAAAAAATATTTTTTTAGTTACTTTGGAAAAAAAAATATTTTTTTAGTTACTTTGGGAAAAAAAAAAATTTTTTAGTTTCTTTGGAAAAAAAAATATTTTTTTAGTTACTTTGGAAAAAAAAATATTTTTTTAGTTACTTTGGAAAAAAAAAATTTTTTTAGTTACTTTGGAAAAAAAAAATTTTTTTTAGTTACTTTGGAAAAAAAAATATTTTTTTAGTTACTTTGGAAAAAAAAATATTTTTTTAGTTACTTTGGAAAAAAAATATTTTTTTAGTTACTTTGGAAAAAAAAATATTTTTTTAGTTACTTTGGAAAAAAAATTATTTTTTTAGTTACTTTGGAAAAAAAAATATTTTTTTAGTTACTTTGGAAAAAAAATTATTTTTTTAGTTACTTTGGAAAAAAAAATATTTTTTTAGTTACTTTGGGGAAAAAAATATTTTTTTAGTTACTTTGGGGAAAAAAATATTTTTTTAGTTACTTTGGAAAAAAAAAATTTTTTTTAGTTTCTTTGGAAAAAAAAATATTTTTTTAGTTTCTTTGGAAAAAAAAATATTTTTTTAGTTACTTTGGAAAAAAAAATATTTTTTTAGTTACTTTGGAAAAAAAAAAATTTTTTTAGTTACTTTGGAAAAAAAAAAAATGTTTTAGTTACTTTGGAAAAAAAAAAATTTTTTTAGTTACTTTGGAAAAAAAAATATTTTTTTAGTTTCTTTGGAAAAAAAAAAATTTTTTAGTTACTTTGGAAAAAAAAATATTTTTTTAGTTACTTTGGAAAAAAAAATATTTTTTTAGTTACTTTGGAAAAAAAAATATTTTTTTAGTTTCTTTGGAAAAAAAAATATTTTTTTAGTTTCTTTGGAAAAAAAAATATTTTTTTAGTTACTTTGGAAAAAAAAATATTTTTTTAGTTACTTTGGAAAAAAAAATATTTTTTTAGTTACTTTGGAAAAAAAAATATTTTTTTAGTTACTTTGGAAAAAAAATATTTTTTTAGTTACTTTGGAAAAAAATATATATTTTTTAGTTACTTTGGAAAAAAAAATATTTTTTTAGTTACTTTGGAAAAAAAAAATATTTTTTTAGTTACTTTGGAAAAAAAAATATTTTTTTAGTTTCTTTGGAAAAAAAAAAATTTTTTTAGTTACTTTGGAAAAAAAAATATTTTTTTAGTTTCTTTGGAAAAAAAAAAAAATTTTAGTTACTTTGGAAAAAAAAATATTTTTTTAGTTTCTTTGGAAAAAAAAATTTTGCTTTAGTTACTTTGGAAAAAAAACATTTTTTTAGTTACTTTGGAAAAAAAAATATTTTTTTAGTTACTTTGGAAAAAAAAATATTTTTTTAGTTTCTTTGGAAAAAAAAAATTTTTTTTAGTTACTTTGGAAAAAAAAAATTTTTTTAGTTACTTTGGAAAAAAAAATATTTTTTTAGTTTCTTTGGAAAAAAAAATTTTTTTAGTTACTTTGGAAAAAAAAAAATTTTTTAGTTACTTTGGAAAAAAAAAATTTTTTTTAGTTTCTTTGGAAAAAATAATATTTTTTTAGTTACTTTGGAAAAAAAAAAATTTTTTTAATTACTTTGGAAATTTTTTTTTTTTTTAGTTACTTTGGAAAAAAAAAAAAATTTTAGTTACTTTGGAAAAAAAAAATTTTTTTTAGTTACTTTGGAAAAAAATATATTTTTTTAGTTACTTTGGAAAAAAAAATTTTTTTTTAGTTACTTTGGAAAAAAATATATTTTTTTAGTTACTTTGGAAAAAAAAATATTTTTTAGTTACTTTGGAAAAAAAATATTTTTTTAGTTACTTTGGAAAAAAAATAGTTTTTTAGTTACTTTGGAAAAAAAAATATTTTTTTAGTTACTTTGGAAAAAAAATTTTTTTTTTAGTTACTTTGGGAAAAAAAATATTTTTTTAGTTACTTTGGAAAAAAAAATTTTTTTTAGTTACTTTGGAAAAAAAAAAATTTTTTTAGTTACTTTGGAAAAAAAAAATTTTTTTTAGTTACTTTGGAAAAAAAAAATTTTTTTTAGTTACTTTGGAAAAAAAAATTTTTTTTAGTTACTTTGGAAAAAAGAATATTTTTTTAATTACTTTGGAAAAAAAAAATATTTTTTAGTTACTTTGGAAAAAAAAATATTTTTTTAGTTACTTTGGAAAAAAAAATATTTTTTTAGTTACTTTGGAAAAAAAAATATTTTTTTAGTTACTTTGGAAAAAAAAATATTTTTTTAGTTACTTTGGAAAAAAATATATTTTTTTAGTTACTTTGGAAAAAAAAAATATTTTTTAGTTACTTTGGAAAAAAAAAAAATTTTTTAGTTACTTTGGGAAAAAAAATTTTTTTTTAGTTTCTTTGGAAAAAAAAAAAAATTTTTAGTTACTTTGGAAAAAAAAAATTTTTTTTAGTTTCTTTGGAAAAAAAAATATTTTTTTAGTTACTTTGGAAAAAAAAATATTTTTTTAGTTACTTTGGAAAAAAAAATATTTTTTTAGTTACTTTGGAAAAAAAAATATTTTTTTAGTTTCTTTGGAAAAAAAAAAAAAATTTTAGTTACTTTGGAAAAAAAAATATTTTTTTAGTTTCTTTGGAAAAAAAAATATTTTTTTAGTTACTTTGGAAAAAAAAATATTTTTTTAGTTACTTTGGAAAAAAATATATTTTTTTAGTTACTTTGCAAAAAAAATATTTTTTTAGTTTCTTTGGAAAAAAAAATATTTTTTTAGTTACTTTGGAAAAAAAATATTTTTTTAGTTACTTTGGAAAAAAAAATATTTTTTTAGTTACTTTGGAAAAAAAAATATTTTTTTAGTTACTTTGGGGAAAAAAATATTTTTTTAGTTACTTTGGAAAAAAAAATTTTTTTTTAGTTTCTTTGGAAAAAAAAATATTTTTTTAGTTTCTTTGGAAAAAAAAAATTTTTTTTAGTTACTTTGGAAAAAAAAAATATTTTTTTAGTTTCTTTGGAAAAAAAAATATTTTTTTAGTTACTTTGGAAAAAAAAATATTTTTTTAGTTACTTTGGAAAAAAAAATATTTTTTTAGTTACTTTGGGAAAAAAAATATTTTTTTAGTTTCTTTGGAAAAAAAATATATTTTTTTAGTTACTTTGGAAAAAAAAATATTTTTTTAGTTACTTTGGAAAAAAAAAATTTTTTTAGTTACTTTGGAAAAAAAAATATTTTTTTAGTTACTTTGGAAAAAAAAATATTTTTTTAGTTACTTTGGAAAAAAAAATATTTTTTTAGTTACTTTGGAAAAAAAATATTTTTTTAGTTACTTTGGAAAAAAAAATATTTTTTTAGTTACTTTGGAAAAAAAAATATTTTTTTAGTTACTTTGGAAAAAAAAATATTTTTTTAGTTACTTTGGAAAAAAAAATATTTTTTTAGTTACTTTGGAAAAAAAAATATTTTTTTAGTTACTTTGGGGAAAAAAAATTTTTTTAGTTACTTTGGAAAAAAAAATTTTTTTTTAGTTTCTTTGGAAAAAAAAATATATTTTTAGTTTCTTTGGAAAAAAAAAAATTTTTTTAGTTACTTTGGAAAAAAAAAATATTTTTTTAGTTTCTTTGGAAAAAAATATATTTTTTTAGTTACTTTGGAAAAAAAAATATTTTTTTAGTTACTTTGGAAAAAAAAATATTTTTTTAGTTACTTTGGGAAAAAAAATAATTTTTTAGTTTCTTTGGAAAAAAAAATATTTTTTTAGTTACTTTGGAAAAAAAAATATTTTTTTAGTTACTTTGGAAAAAAAAATATTTTTTTAGTTACTTTGGAAAAAAAAATATTTTTTTAGTTTCTTTGGAAAAAAAAATATTTTTTTAGTTACTTTGGAAAAAAGAATTTTTTTTTAATTACTTTGGAAAAAAAAATTTTTTTTAGTTACTTTGGAAAAAAAAATATATTTTTAGTTACTTTGGAAAAAAAAATATTTTTTTAGTTACTTTGGAAAAAAATATATTTTTTTAGTTACTTTGGAAAAAAAAATATTTTTTTAGTTACTTTGGAAAAAAAAATATTTTTTTAGTTACTTTGGAAAAAAAAAATTTTTTTTAGTTACTTTGGAAAAAAAAAATTTTTTTAGTTACTTTGGAAAAAAAAATTTTTTTTAGTTACTTTGGAAAAAAAAATATTTTTTTAGTTTCTTTGGAAAAAAAAATATTTTTTAGTTACTTTGGAAAAAAATATATTTTTTTAGTTACTTTGGAAAAAAAAATATTTTTTTAGTTACTTTGGAAAAAAAATAATATTTTTTTAGTTTCTTTGGAAAAAAAAATATTTTTTTAGTTTCTTTGGAAAAAAAAAAATTTTTTAGTTACTTTGGAAAAAAACATATTTTTTTAGTTTCTTTGGAAAAAAAAATATTTTTTTAGTTACTTTGGAAAAAAAATATTTTTTTAGTTACTTTGGAAAAAAAAATATTTTTTTAGTTACTTTGGGAAAAAAAATAATTTTTTAGTTTCTTTGGAAAAAAAAATATTTTTTTAGTTACTTTGGAAAAAAAAATATTTTTTTAGTTACTTTGGAAAAAAAAATATTTTTTTAGTTACTTTGGAAAAAAAAATATTTTTTTAGTTTCTTTGGAAAAAAAAATATTTTTTTAGTTACTTTGGAAAAAAGAAATTTTTTTTAATTACTTTGGAAAAAAAAATTTTTTTAGTTACTTTGGAAAAAAAAATATATTTTTAGTTACTTTGGAAAAAAAAATATTTTTTTAGTTACTTTGGAAAAAAATATATTTTTTTAGTTACTTTGGAAAAAAAAATATTTTTTTAGTTACTTTGGAAAAAAAAATATTTTTTTAGTTACTTTGGAAAAAAAAAATTTTTTTTAGTTACTTTGGAAAAAAAAAATTGTTTTAGTTACTTTGGAAAAAAAAAATTTTTTTAGTTACTTTGGAAAAAAAAATATTTTTTTAGTTTCTTTGGAAAAAAAAATATTTTTTAGTTACTTTGGAAAAAAATATATTTTTTTAGTTACTTTGGAAAAAAAAATATTTTTTTAGTTACTTTGGAAAAAAAAAATATTTTTTTAGTTTCTTTGGAAAAAAAAATATTTTTTTAGTTTCTTTGGAAAAAAAAAAATTTTTTAGTTACTTTGGAAAAAAAAATATTTTTTTAGTTTCTTTGGAAAAAAAAATATTTTTTTAGTTACTTTGGAAAAAAAATATTTTTTTAGTTACTTTGGAAAAAAAAATATTTTTTTAGTTACTTTGGAAAAAAATATATTTTTTTAGTTACTTTGGAAAAAAAATATTTTTTTAGTTACTTTGGAAAAAAAAATATTTTTTTAGTTACTTTGGAAAAAAAAATATTTTTTTAGTTACTTTGGAAAAAAAATATTTTTTTTAGTTACTTTGGAAAATTTTTTTTTTTTTTAATTACTTTGGAAAAAAAAAAAAATTTTAGTTTCTTTGGAAAAAAAAAAATTTTTTAGTTACTTTGGAAAAAAATTTTTTTTTTTAGTTTCTTTGGAAAAAAAAATATTTTTTTAGTTACTTTGGAAAAAAAATAATTTTTTAGTTACTTTGGAAAAAAAAATATTTTTTTAGTTACTTTGGAAAAAAAAATATTTTTTTAGTTTCTTTGGAAAAAAAAATTTTTTTTTAGTTACTTTGGAAAAAAAAATTTTTTTTTAGTTTCTTTGGAAAAAAAAATATTTTTTTAGTTACTTTGGAAAAAAAAATATTTTTTTAGTTACTTTGGAAAAAAATATATTTTTTTAGTTACTTTGCAAAAAAAAATTTTTTTTAGTTTCTTTGGAAAAAAAAATATTTTTTTAGTTACTTTGGAAAAAAAAATTATTTTTTTAGTTACTTTGGAAAAAAAATTATTTTTTTAGTTACTTTGGAAAAAAAAATATTTTTTTAGTTACTTTGGGGAAAAAAATATTTTTTTAGTTACTTTGGAAAAAAAAATATTTTTTTAGTTTCTTTGGAAAAAAAAATATTTTTTTAGTTACTTTGGAAAAAAAAATATTTTTTTAGTTACTTTGGGAAAAAAAATATTTTTTTAGTTACTTTGGGGAAAAAAATATTTTTTTAGTTACTTTGGAAAAAAAATTTTTTTTTTAGTTTCTTTGGAAAAAAAAATATTTTTTTAGTTTCTTTGGAAAAAAAAAAATTTTTTTAGTTACTTTGGAAAAAAAAAATATTTTTTTAGTTTCTTTGGAAAAAAAAATATTTTTTTAGTTACTTTGGAAAAAAAAATATTTTTTTAGTTACTTTGGAAAAAAAAATATTTTTTTAGTTACTTTGGGAAAAAAAATAATTTTTTAGTTTCTTTGGAAAAAAAAATATTTTTTTAGTTACTTTGGAAAAAAAAATATTTTTTTAGTTACTTTGGAAAAAAAAATATTTTTTTAGTTACTTTGGAAAAAAGAAATTTTTTTTAATTACTTTGGAAAAAAAAATTTTTTTTAGTTACTTTGGAAAAAAAAATATTTTTTTAGTTACTTTGGAAAAAAAATATATTTTTAGTTACTTTGGAAAAAAATATATTTTTTTAGTTACTTTGGAAAAAAAAATATTTTTTTAGTTACTTTGGAAAAAAAAATATTTTTTTAGTTACTTTGGAAAAAAAAAAAATTTTTTAGTTACTTTGGAAAAAAAAAAATTTTTTAGTTACTTTGGAAAAAAAAATATTTTTTTAGTTTCTTTGGAAAAAAAAAAAATTTTTTAGTTACTTTGGAAAAAAAAATATTTTTTTAGTTACTTTGGAAAAAAAAATATTTTTTTAGTTACTTTGGAAAAAAAAAATATTTTTTTAGTTTCTTTGGAAAAAAAAATATTTTTTTAGTTTCTTTGGAAAAAAAAAAATTTTTTTAGTTACTTTGGAAAAAAAAATATTTTTTTAGTTTCTTTGGAAAAAAAAATATTTTTTTAGTTACTTTGGAAAAAAAATATTTTTTTAGTTACTTTGGAAAAAAAAATATTTTTTTAGTTACTTTGGAAAAAAAAAAAATTTTTTAGTTACTTTGGAAAAAAAAATTTTTTTTAGTTACTTTGGAAAAAAAAATATTTTTTTAGTTTCTTTGGAAAAAAAAAAAATTTTTTAGTTACTTTGGAAAAAAAAAATTTTTTTAGTTACTTTGGAAAAAAAAATATTTTTTTAGTTACTTTGGAAAAAAAAATATATTTTTTTAGTTTCTTTGGAAAAAAAAATATTTTTTTAGTTTCTTTGGAAAAAAAAAATTTTTTTTAGTTACTTTGGAAAAAAAAATATTTTTTTAGTTTCTTTGGAAAAAAAAATATTTTTTTAGTTACTTTGGAAAAAAAATATTTTTTTAGTTACTTTGGAAAAAAAAATATTTTTTTAGTTACTTTGGAAAAAAAAATATTTTTTTAGTTTCTTTGGAAAAAAAAATTTTTTTTTAGTTACTTTGGAAAAAAAACATTTTTTTAGTTACTTTGGAAAAAAAAATATTTTTTTAGTTACTTTGGAAAAAAAAATATTTTTTTAGTTTCTTTGGAAAAAAAATATTTTTTTAGTTACTTTGGAAAAAAAAAAATTTTTTAGTTACTTTGGAAAAAAAAAATTTTTTTTAGTTTCTTTGGAAAAAATAATATTTTTTTAGTTACTTTGAAAAAAAAAAATTTTTTTTAATTACTTTGGAAATTTTTTTTTTTTTTAGTTACTTTGGAAAAAAAAAAAAATTTTAGTTACTTTGGAAAAAAAAAATTTTTTTTAGTTACTTTGGAAAAAAATATATTTTTTTAGTTACTTTGGAAAAAAAAATTTTTTTTTAGTTACTTTGGAAAAAAATATATTTTTTTAGTTACTTTGGAAAAAAAAATATTTTTTAGTTACTTTGGAAAAAAAATATTTTTTTAGTTACTTTGGAAAAAAAATAGTTTTTTAGTTACTTTGGAAAAAAAAATATTTTTTTAGTTACTTTGGAAAAAAATTTTTTTTTTTAGTTACTTTGGGAAAAAAAATATTTTTTTAGTTACTTTGGAAAAAAAAATTTTTTTTAGTTACTTTGGAAAAAAAAAAATTTTTTTAGTTACTTTGGAAAAAAAAAATTTTTTTTAGTTACTTTGGAAAAAAAAAATTTTTTTTAGTTACTTTGGAAAAAAAAATTTTTTTTTAGTTACTTTGGAAAAAAGAATATTTTTTTAATTACTTTGGAAAAAAAAAATATTTTTTAGTTACTTTGGAAAAAAAAATATTTTTTTAGTTACTTTGGAAAAAAAAATATTTTTTTAGTTACTTTGGAAAAAAAAATATTTTTTTAGTTACTTTGGAAAAAAAAATATTTTTTTAGTTACTTTGGAAAAAAATATATTTTTTTAGTTACTTTGGAAAAAAAAAATATTTTTTAGTTACTTTGGAAAAAAAAAAAATTTTTTAGTTACTTTGGGAAAAAAAATTTTTTTTTAGTTTCTTTGGAAAAAAAAAAAATTTTTTAGTTACTTTGGAAAAAAAAAATTTTTTTTAGTTTCTTTGGAAAAAAAAATATTTTTTTAGTTACTTTGGAAAAAAAAATATTTTTTTAGTTACTTTGGAAAAAAAAATATTTTTTTAGTTACTTTGGAAAAAAAAATATTTTTTTAGTTTCTTTGGAAAAAAAAAAAAAATTTTAGTTACTTTGGAAAAAAAAATATTTTTTTAGTTTCTTTGGAAAAAAAAATATTTTTTTAGTTACTTTGGAAAAAAAAATATTTTTTTAGTTACTTTGGAAAAAAATATATTTTTTTAGTTACTTTGCAAAAAAAATATTTTTTTAGTTTCTTTGGAAAAAAAAATATTTTTTTAGTTACTTTGGAAAAAAAATATTTTTTTAGTTACTTTGGAAAAAAAAATATTTTTTTAGTTACTTTGGAAAAAAAAATATTTTTTTAGTTACTTTGGGGAAAAAAATATTTTTTTAGTTACTTTGGAAAAAAAAAATATTTTTTAGTTTCTTTGGAAAAAAAAATATTTTTTTAGTTTCTTTGGAAAAAAAAAATTTTTTTTAGTTACTTTGGAAAAAAAAAATATTTTTTTAGTTTCTTTGGAAAAAAAAATATTTTTTTAGTTACTTTGGAAAAAAAAATATTTTTTTAGTTACTTTGGAAAAAAAAATATTTTTTTAGTTACTTTGGGAAAAAAAATATTTTTTTAGTTTCTTTGGAAAAAAAATATATTTTTTTAGTTACTTTGGAAAAAAAAATATTTTTTTAGTTACTTTGGAAAAAAAAAATTTTTTTAGTTACTTTGGAAAAAAAAATATTTTTTTAGTTACTTTGGAAAAAAAAATATTTTTTTAGTTACTTTGGAAAAAAAAATATTTTTTTAGTTACTTTGGAAAAAAAATATTTTTTTAGTTACTTTGGAAAAAAAAATATTTTTTTAGTTACTTTGGAAAAAAAAATATTTTTTTAGTTACTTTGGAAAAAAAAATATTTTTTTAGTTACTTTGGAAAAAAAAATATTTTTTTAGTTACTTTGGAAAAAAAAATATTTTTTTAGTTACTTTGGGGAAAAAAATTTTTTTTAGTTACTTTGGAAAAAAAAATTTTTTTTTAGTTTCTTTGGAAAAAAAAATATATTTTTAGTTTCTTTGGAAAAAAAAAAATTTTTTTAGTTACTTTGGAAAAAAAAATATATTTTTTTAGTTTCTTTGGAAAAAAATATATTTTTTTAGTTACTTTGGAAAAAAAAATATTTTTTTAGTTACTTTGGAAAAAAAAATATTTTTTTAGTTACTTTGGGAAAAAAAATAATTTTTTAGTTTCTTTGGAAAAAAAAATATTTTTTTAGTTACTTTGGAAAAAAAAATATTTTTTTAGTTACTTTGGAAAAAAAAATATTTTTTTAGTTACTTTGGAAAAAAAAATATTTTTTTAGTTTCTTTGGAAAAAAAAATATTTTTTTAGTTACTTTGGAAAAAAGAAATTTTTTTTAATTACTTTGGAAAAAAAAATATTTTTTTAGTTTCTTTGGAAAAAAAATATTTTTTTAGTTACTTTGGAAAAAAAATATTTTTTTAGTTTCTTTGGAAAAAAAATATTTTTTTAGTTACTTTGGAAAAAAAAAAATTTTTTAGTTACTTTGGAAAAAAAAAATTTTTTTTAGTTTCTTTGGAAAAAATAATATTTTTTTAGTTACTTTGAAAAAAAAAAATTTTTTTTAATTACTTTGGAAATTTTTTTTTTTTTTAGTTACTTTGGAAAAAAAAAAAAATTTTAGTTACTTTGGAAAAAAAAAATTTTTTTTAGTTACTTTGGAAAAAAATATATTTTTTTAGTTACTTTGGAAAAAAAAATTTTTTTTTAGTTACTTTGGAAAAAAATATATTTTTTTAGTTACTTTGGAAAAAAAAATATTTTTTAGTTACTTTGGAAAAAAAATATTTTTTTAGTTACTTTGGAAAAAAAATAGTTTTTTAGTTACTTTGGAAAAAAAAATATTTTTTTAGTTACTTTGGAAAAAAGAATATTTTTTTAATTACTTTGGAAAAAAAAAATATTTTTTAGTTACTTTGGAAAAAAAAATATTTTTTTAGTTACTTTGGAAAAAAAAATTTTTTTTTAGTTACTTTGGAAAAAAATATATTTTTTTAGTTACTTTGGAAAAAAGAATATTTTTTTAATTACTTTGGAAAAAAAAAATATTTTTTAGTTACTTTGGAAAAAAAAATATTTTTTTAGTTACTTTGGAAAAAAAAATATTTTTTTAGTTACTTTGGAAAAAAAAATATTTTTTTAGTTACTTTGGAAAAAAAAATATTTTTTTAGTTACTTTGGAAAAAAATATATTTTTTTAGTTACTTTGGAAAAAAAAAATATTTTTTAGTTACTTTGGAAAAAAAAAAAATTTTTTAGTTACTTTGGGAAAAAAAAAATTTTTTTAGTTTCTTTGGAAAAAAAAAAAAATTTTTAGTTACTTTGGAAAAAAAAAAATTTTTTTAGTTTCTTTGGAAAAAAAAATATTTTTTTAGTTACTTTGGAAAAAAAAATATTTTTTTAGTTACTTTGGAAAAAAAAATATTTTTTTAGTTACTTTGGAAAAAAAAATATTTTTTTAGTTTCTTTGGAAAAAAAAAAAAAATTTTAGTTACTTTGGAAAAAAAAATATTTTTTTAGTTTCTTTGGAAAAAAAAATATTTTTTTAGTTACTTTGGAAAAAAAAATATTTTTTTAGTTACTTTGGAAAAAAATATATTTTTTTAGTTACTTTGCAAAAAAAATATTTTTTTAGTTTCTTTGGAAAAAAAAATATTTTTTTAGTTACTTTGGAAAAAAAATATTTTTTTAGTTACTTTGGAAAAAAAAATATTTTTTTAGTTACTTTGGAAAAAAAAATATTTTTTTAGTTACTTTGGGGAAAAAAATATTTTTTTAGTTACTTTGGAAAAAAAAAATTTTTTTTAGTTTCTTTGGAAAAAAAAATATTTTTTTAGTTTCTTTGGAAAAAAAAAATTTTTTTTAGTTACTTTGGAAAAAAAAAAAATTTTTTTAGTTTCTTTGGAAAAAAAAATATTTTTTTAGTTACTTTGGAAAAAAAAATATTTTTTTAGTTACTTTGGAAAAAAAAATATTTTTTTAGTTACTTTGGGAAAAAAAATATTTTTTTAGTTTCTTTGGAAAAAAAATATATTTTTTTAGTTACTTTGGAAAAAAAAATATTTTTTTAGTTACTTTGGAAAAAAAAAATTTTTTTAGTTACTTTGGAAAAAAAAATATTTTTTTAGTTACTTTGGAAAAGAAAATATTTTTTTAGTTACTTTGGAAAAAAAAATATTTTTTTAGTTACTTTGGAAAAAAAATATTTTTTTAGTTACTTTGGAAAAAAAAATATTTTTTTAGTTACTTTGGAAAAAAAAATATTTTTTTAGTTACTTTGGAAAAAAAAATATTTTTTTAGTTACTTTGGAAAAAAAAATATTTTTTTAGTTACTTTGGAAAAAAAAATATTTTTTTAGTTACTTTGGGGAAAAAAAATTTTTTTAGTTACTTTGGAAAAAAAAATTTTTTTTTAGTTTCTTTGGAAAAAAAATATATTTTTAGTTTCTTTGGAAAAAAAAAAATTTTTTTAGTTACTTTGGAAAAAAAAAATATTTTTTTAGTTTCTTTGGAAAAAAATATATTTTTTTAGTTACTTTGGAAAAAAAAATATTTTTTTAGTTACTTTGGAAAAAAAAATATTTTTTTAGTTACTTTGGGAAAAAAAATAATTTTTTAGTTTCTTTGGAAAAAAAAATATTTTTTTAGTTACTTTGGAAAAAAAAATATTTTTTTAGTTACTTTGGAAAAAAAAATATTTTTTTAGTTACTTTGGAAAAAAAAATATTTTTTTAGTTTCTTTGGAAAAAAAAATATTTTTTTAGTTACTTTGGAAAAAAGAAATTTTTTTTAATTACTTTGGAAAAAAAAAATTTTTTTAGTTACTTTGGAAAAAAAAATATATTTTTAGTTACTTTGGAAAAAAAAATATTTTTTTAGTTACTTTGGAAAAAAATATATTTTTTTAGTTACTTTGGAAAAAAAAATATTTTTTTAGTTACTTTGGAAAAAAAAATATTTTTTTAGTTACTTTGGAAAAAAAAAATTTTTTTTAGTTACTTTGGAAAAAAAAAATTTTTTTAGTTACTTTGGAAAAAAAAATTTTTTTTAGTTACTTTGGAAAAAAAAATATTTTTTTAGTTTCTTTGGAAAAAAAAATATTTTTTAGTTACTTTGGAAAAAAATATATTTTTTTAGTTACTTTGGAAAAAAAAATATTTTTTTAGTTACTTTGGAAAAAAAATAATATTTTTTTAGTTTCTTTGGAAAAAAAAATATTTTTTTAGTTTCTTTGGAAAAAAAAAAATTTTTTAGTTACTTTGGAAAAAAAAATATTTTTTTAGTTTCTTTGGAAAAAAAAATATTTTTTTAGTTACTTTGGAAAAAAAATATTTTTTTAGTTACTTTGGAAAAAAAAATATTTTTTTAGTTACTTTGGGAAAAAAAATAATTTTTTAGTTTCTTTGGAAAAAAAAATATTTTTTTAGTTACTTTGGAAAAAAAAATATTTTTTTAGTTACTTTGGAAAAAAAAATATTTTTTTAGTTACTTTGGAAAAAAAAATATTTTTTTAGTTTCTTTGGAAAAAAAAATATTTTTTTAGTTACTTTGGAAAAAAGAAATTTTTTTTAATTACTTTGGAAAAAAAAAATTTTTTAGTTACTTTGGAAAAAAAAATATATTTTTAGTTACTTTGGAAAAAAAAATATTTTTTTAGTTACTTTGGAAAAAAATATATTTTTTTAGTTACTTTGGAAAAAAAAATATTTTTTTAGTTACTTTGGAAAAAAAAATATTTTTTTAGTTACTTTGGAAAAAAAAAATTTTTTTTAGTTACTTTGGAAAAAAAAAATTGTTTTAGTTACTTTGGAAAAAAAAAATTTTTTTAGTTACTTTGGAAAAAAAAATATTTTTTTAGTTTCTTTGGAAAAAAAAATATTTTTTAGTTACTTTGGAAAAAAATATATTTTTTTAGTTACTTTGGAAAAAAAAATATTTTTTTAGTTACTTTGGAAAAAAAAAATATTTTTTTAGTTTCTTTGGAAAAAAAAATATTTTTTTAGTTTCTTTGGAAAAAAAAAAATTTTTTAGTTACTTTGGAAAAAAAAATATTTTTTTAGTTTCTTTGGAAAAAAAAATATTTTTTTAGTTACTTTGGAAAAAAAATATTTTTTTAGTTACTTTGGAAAAAAAAATATTTTTTTAGTTACTTTGGAAAAAAATATATTTTTTTAGTTACTTTGGAAAAAATATATTTTTTTAGTTACTTTGGAAAAAAAAATATTTTTTTAGTTACTTTGGAAAAAAAAATATTTTTTTAGTTACTTTGGAAAAAAAATATTTTTTTTAGTTACTTTGGAAAAAAAATTTTTTTTTTAATTACTTTGGAAAAAAAAAAAAAATTTTAGTTTCTTTGGAAAAAAAAAAATTTTTTTAGTTACTTTGGAAAAAAAAAATTTTTTTTAGTTTCTTTGGAAAAAAAAATATTTTTTTAGTTACTTTGGAAAAAAAATAATTTTTTAGTTACTTTGGAAAAAAAAATATTTTTTTAGTTACTTTGGAAAAAAAAATATTTTTTTAGTTTCTTTGGAAAAAAAAATTTTTTTTTAGTTACTTTGGAAAAAAAATTTTTTTTTTAGTTTCTTTGGAAAAAAAAATATTTTTTTAGTTACTTTGGAAAAAAAAATATTTTTTTAGTTACTTTGGAAAAAAATATATTTTTTTAGTTACTTTGGAAAAAAAAATATTTTTTTAGTTACTTTGGGGAAAAAAATTTTTTTTAGTTACTTTGGAAAAAAAAATTTTTTTTTAGTTTCTTTGGAAAAAAAAATATATTTTTAGTTTCTTTGGAAAAAAAAAAATTTTTTTAGTTACTTTGGAAAAAAAAAATATTTTTTTAGTTTCTTTGGAAAAAAATATATTTTTTTAGTTACTTTGGAAAAAAAAATATTTTTTTAGTTACTTTGGAAAAAAAAATATTTTTTTAGTTACTTTGGGAAAAAAAATAATTTTTTAGTTTCTTTGGAAAAAAAAATATTTTTTTAGTTACTTTGGAAAAAAAAATATTTTTTTAGTTACTTTGGAAAAAAAAATATTTTTTTAGTTACTTTGGAAAAAAAAATATTTTTTTAGTTTCTTTGGAAAAAAAAATATTTTTTTAGTTACTTTGGAAAAAAGAAATTTTTTTTAATTACTTTGGAAAAAAAAATATTTTTTTAGTTTCTTTGGAAAAAAAATATTTTTTTAGTTACTTTGGAAAAAAAATATTTTTTTAGTTTCTTTGGAAAAAAAATATTTTTTTAGTTACTTTGGAAAAAAAAAAATTTTTTAGTTACTTTGGAAAAAAAAAATTTTTTTTAGTTTCTTTGGAAAAAATAATATTTTTTTAGTTACTTTGAAAAAAAAAAAATTTTTTTAATTACTTTGGAAATTTTTTTTTTTTTTAGTTACTTTGGAAAAAAAAAAAAATTTTAGTTACTTTGGAAAAAAAAAATTTTTTTTAGTTACTTTGGAAAAAAATATATTTTTTTAGTTACTTTGGAAAAAAAAATTTTTTTTTAGTTACTTTGGAAAAAAATATATTTTTTTAGTTACTTTGGAAAAAAAAATATTTTTTAGTTACTTTGGAAAAAAAATATTTTTTTAGTTACTTTGGAAAAAAAATAGTTTTTTAGTTACTTTGGAAAAAAAAATATTTTTTTAGTTACTTTGGAAAAAAGAATATTTTTTTAATTACTTTGGAAAAAAAAAATATTTTTTAGTTACTTTGGAAAAAAAAATATTTTTTTAGTTACTTTGGAAAAAAAAATTTTTTTTTAGTTACTTTGGAAAAAAATATATTTTTTTAGTTACTTTGGAAAAAAGAATATTTTTTTAATTACTTTGGAAAAAAAAATATATTTTTTAGTTACTTTGGAAAAAAAAATATTTTTTTAGTTACTTTGGAAAAAAAAATATTTTTTTAGTTACTTTGGAAAAAAAAATATTTTTTTAGTTACTTTGGAAAAAAAAATATTTTTTTAGTTACTTTGGAAAAAAATATATTTTTTTAGTTACTTTGGAAAAAAAAAATATTTTTTAGTTACTTTGGAAAAAAAAAAAATTTTTTAGTTACTTTGGGAAAAAAAAAATTTTTTTAGTTTCTTTGGAAAAAAAAAAAAATTTTTAGTTACTTTGGAAAAAAAAAAATTTTTTTAGTTTCTTTGGAAAAAAAAATATTTTTTTAGTTACTTTGGAAAAAAAAATATTTTTTTAGTTACTTTGGAAAAAAAAATATTTTTTTAGTTACTTTGGAAAAAAAAATATTTTTTTAGTTTCTTTGGAAAAAAAAAAAAAATTTTAGTTACTTTGGAAAAAAAAATATTTTTTTAGTTTCTTTGGAAAAAAAAATATTTTTTTAGTTACTTTGGAAAAAAAAATATTTTTTTAGTTACTTTGGAAAAAAATATATTTTTTTAGTTACTTTGCAAAAAAAATATTTTTTTAGTTTCTTTGGAAAAAAAAATATTTTTTTAGTTACTTTGGAAAAAAAATATTTTTTTAGTTACTTTGGAAAAAAAAATATTTTTTTAGTTACTTTGGAAAAAAAAATATTTTTTTAGTTACTTTGGGGAAAAAAATATTTTTTTAGTTACTTTGGAAAAAAAAAATTTTTTTTAGTTTCTTTGGAAAAAAAAATATTTTTTTAGTTTCTTTGGAAAAAAAAAATTTTTTTTAGTTACTTTGGAAAAAAAAAAAATTTTTTTAGTTTCTTTGGAAAAAAAAATATTTTTTTAGTTACTTTGGAAAAAAAAATATTTTTTTAGTTACTTTGGAAAAAAAAATATTTTTTTAGTTACTTTGGGAAAAAAAATATTTTTTTAGTTTCTTTGGAAAAAAAAAATATTTTTTTAGTTACTTTGGAAAAAAAAATATTTTTTTAGTTACTTTGGGGAAAAAAAATTTTTTTAGTTACTTTGGAAAAAAAAATTTTTTTTTAGTTTCTTTGGAAAAAAAAATATATTTTTAGTTTCTTTGGAAAAAAAAAAATTTTTTTAGTTACTTTGGAAAAAAAAAATATTTTTTTAGTTTCTTTGGAAAAAAAAATATTTTTTTAGTTACTTTGGAAAAAAAAATATTTTTTTAGTTACTTTGGAAAAAAAAATATTTTTTTAGTTACTTTGGGAAAAAAAATAATTTTTTAGTTTCTTTGGAAAAAAAAATATTTTTTTAGTTACTTTGGAAAAAAAAATATTTTTTTAGTTACTTTGGAAAAAAAAATATTTTTTTAGTTACTTTGGAAAAAAAAATATTTTTTTAGTTTCTTTGGAAAAAAAAATATTTTTTTAGTTACTTTGGAAAAAAGAAATTTTTTTTAATTACTTTGGAAAAAAAAAATTTTTTTAGTTACTTTGGAAAAAAAAATATATTTTTAGTTACTTTGGAAAAAAAAATATTTTTTTAGTTACTTTGGAAAAAAATATATTTTTTTAGTTACTTTGGAAAAAAAAATATTTTTTTAGTTACTTTGGAAAAAAAAATATTTTTTTAGTTACTTTGGAAAAAAAAATTTTTTTTTAGTTACTTTGGAAAAAAAAAATTTTTTTAGTTACTTTGGAAAAAAAAATTTTTTTTAGTTACTTTGGAAAAAAAAATATTTTTTTAGTTTCTTTGGAAAAAAAAATATTTTTTAGTTACTTTGGAAAAAAATATATTTTTTTAGTTACTTTGGAAAAAAAAATATTTTTTTAGTTACTTTGGAAAAAAAATAATATTTTTTTAGTTTCTTTGGAAAAAAAAAAATTTTTTTAGTTTCTTTGGAAAAAAAAAAATTTTTTAGTTACTTTGGAAAAAAAAATATTTTTTTAGTTTCTTTGGAAAAAAAAATATTTTTTTAGTTACTTTGGAAAAAAAATATTTTTTTAGTTACTTTGGAAAAAAAAATATTTTTTTAGTTACTTTGGGAAAAAAAATAATTTTTTAGTTTCTTTGGAAAAAAAAATATTTTTTTAGTTACTTTGGAAAAAAAAATATTTTTTTAGTTACTTTGGAAAAAAAAATATTTTTTTAGTTACTTTGGAAAAAAAAATATTTTTTTAGTTTCTTTGGAAAAAAAAATATTTTTTTAGTTACTTTGGAAAAAAGAAATTTTTTTTAATTACTTTGGAAAAAAAAATTTTTTTAGTTACTTTGGAAAAAAAAATATATTTTTAGTTACTTTGGAAAAAAAAATATTTTTTTAGTTACTTTGGAAAAAAATATATTTTTTTAGTTACTTTGGAAAAAAAAATATTTTTTTAGTTACTTTGGAAAAAAAAATATTTTTTTAGTTACTTTGGAAAAAAAAAATTTTTTTTAGTTACTTTGGAAAAAAAAAATTGTTTTAGTTACTTTGGAAAAAAAAAATTTTTTTAGTTACTTTGGAAAAAAAAATATTTTTTTAGTTTCTTTGGAAAAAAAAATATTTTTTAGTTACTTTGGAAAAAAATATATTTTTTTAGTTACTTTGGAAAAAAAAATATTTTTTTAGTTACTTTGGAAAAAAAAAATATTTTTTTAGTTTCTTTGGAAAAAAAAATATTTTTTTAGTTTCTTTGGAAAAAAAAAAATTTTTTAGTTACTTTGGAAAAAAAAATATTTTTTTAGTTTCTTTGGAAAAAAAAATATTTTTTTAGTTACTTTGGAAAAAAAATATTTTTTTAGTTACTTTGGAAAAAAAAATATTTTTTTAGTTACTTTGGAAAAAAATATATTTTTTTAGTTACTTTGGAAAAAATATATTTTTTTAGTTACTTTGGAAAAAAAATATTTTTTTAGTTACTTTGGAAAAAAAAATATTTTTTTAGTTACTTTGGAAAAAAAATATTTTTTTTAGTTACTTTGGAAAAAATTTTTTTTTTTTAATTACTTTGGAAAAAAAAAAAAAATTTTAGTTTCTTTGGAAAAAAAAAAATTTTTTTAGTTACTTTGGAAAAAAAAAATTTTTTTTAGTTTCTTTGGAAAAAAAAATATTTTTTTAGTTACTTTGGAAAAAAAATAATTTTTTAGTTACTTTGGAAAAAAAAATATTTTTTTAGTTACTTTGGAAAAAAAAATATTTTTTTAGTTTCTTTGGAAAAAAAAATTTTTTTTTAGTTACTTTGGAAAAAAAATTTTTTTTTTAGTTTCTTTGGAAAAAAAAATATTTTTTTAGTTACTTTGGAAAAAAAAATATTTTTTTAGTTACTTTGGAAAAAAATATATTTTTTTAGTTACTTTGCAAAAAAAAATTTTTTTTAGTTTCTTTGGAAAAAAAAATATTTTTTTAGTTACTTTGGAAAAAAAAATTATTTTTTTAGTTACTTTGGAAAAAAAATTATTTTTTTAGTTACTTTGGAAAAAAAAATATTTTTTTAGTTACTTTGGGGAAAAAAATATTTTTTTAGTTACTTTGGAAAAAAAAATATTTTTTTAGTTTCTTTGGAAAAAAAAATATTTTTTTAGTTACTTTGGAAAAAAAAATATTTTTTTAGTTACTTTGGGAAAAAAAATATTTTTTTAGTTACTTTGGGGAAAAAAATATTTTTTTAGTTACTTTGGAAAAAAAATTTTTTTTTTAGTTTCTTTGGAAAAAAAAATATTTTTTTAGTTTCTTTGGAAAAAAAAAAATTTTTTTAGTTACTTTGGAAAAAAAAAATATTTTTTTAGTTTCTTTGGAAAAAAAAATATTTTTTTAGTTACTTTGGAAAAAAAAATATTTTTTTAGTTACTTTGGAAAAAAAAATATTTTTTTAGTTACTTTGGGAAAAAAAATAATTTTTTAGTTTCTTTGGAAAAAAAAATATTTTTTTAGTTACTTTGGAAAAAAAAATATTTTTTTAGTTACTTTGGAAAAAAAAATATTTTTTTAGTTACTTTGGAAAAAAGAAATTTTTTTTAATTACTTTGGAAAAAAAAATTTTTTTTAGTTACTTTGGAAAAAAAAATATTTTTTTAGTTACTTTGGAAAAAAAATATATTTTTAGTTACTTTGGAAAAAAATATATTTTTTTAGTTACTTTGGAAAAAAAAATATTTTTTTAGTTACTTTGGAAAAAAAAATATTTTTTTAGTTACTTTGGAAAAAAAAAAATTTTTTTAGTTACTTTGGAAAAAAAAAATTTTTTTAGTTACTTTGGAAAAAAAAATATTTTTTTAGTTTCTTTGGAAAAAAAAAAAATTTTTTAGTTACTTTGGAAAAAAAAATATTTTTTTAGTTACTTTGGAAAAAAAAATATTTTTTTAGTTACTTTGGAAAAAAAAAATATTTTTTTAGTTTCTTTGGAAAAAAAAATATTTTTTTAGTTTCTTTGGAAAAAAAAAAATTTTTTTAGTTACTTTGGAAAAAAAAATATTTTTTTAGTTTCTTTGGAAAAAAAAATATTTTTTTAGTTACTTTGGAAAAAAAATATTTTTTTAGTTACTTTGGAAAAAAAAATATTTTTTTAGTTACTTTGGAAAAAAAAAAAATTTTTTAGTTACTTTGGAAAAAAAAATTTTTTTTAGTTACTTTGGAAAAAAAAATATTTTTTTAGTTTCTTTGGAAAAAAAAAAAATTTTTTAGTTACTTTGGAAAAAAAAAATTTTTTTAGTTACTTTGGAAAAAAAAATATTTTTTTAGTTACTTTGGAAAAAAAAATATATTTTTTTAGTTTCTTTGGAAAAAAAAATATTTTTTTAGTTTCTTTGGAAAAAAAAAATTTTTTTTAGTTACTTTGGAAAAAAAAATATTTTTTTAGTTTCTTTGGAAAAAAAAATATTTTTTTAGTTACTTTGGAAAAAAAATATTTTTTTAGTTACTTTGGAAAAAAAAATATTTTTTTAGTTACTTTGGAAAAAAAAATATTTTTTTAGTTTCTTTGGAAAAAAAAATTTTTTTTTAGTTACTTTGGAAAAAAAAACATTTTTTTAGTTACTTTGGAAAAAAAAATATTTTTTTAGTTACTTTGGAAAAACAATTTTTTTTTAGTTACTTTGGAAAAAAAAAATTTTTTTTAGTTACTTTGGAAAAAAAATTTTTTTTTAGTTACTTTGGAAAAAAAAATATTTTTTTAGTTACTTTGGAAAAAAAAATTTTTTTAGTTACTTTGGAAAAAAAAATATTTTTTTAGTTTCTTTGGAAAAAAAAATATTTTTTTAGTTACTTTGGAAAAAAAAATATTTTTTTAGTTTCTTTGGAAAAAAAAATATTTTTTTAGTTACTTTGGAAAAAAAAATATTTTTTTAGTTACTTTGGAAAAAAAAATATTTTTTTAGTTACTTTGGAAAAAAAATATTTTTTTAGTTACTTTGGAAAAAAAATATATTTTTAGTTACTTTGGAAAAAAAAATATTTTTTTAGTTACTTTGGAAAAAAAAAATATTTTTTTAGTTACTTTGGAAAAAAAAATATTTTTTTAGTTTCTTTGGAAAAAAAAAATTTTTTTTAGTTACTTTGGAAAAAAAAATATTTTTTTAGTTTCTTTGGAAAAAAAAAATATTTTTTAGTTACTTTGGAAAAAAAAATATTTTTTTAGTTTCTTTGGAAAAAAAAAATATTTTTTTAGTTACTTTGGAAAAAAATATTTTTTTTAGTTACTTTGGAAAAAAAAATATTTTTTTAGTTACTTTGGAAAAGAAAATATTTTTTTAGTTTCTTTGGAAAAAAAAATATTTTTTTAGTTACTTTGGAAAAAAAAAATTTTTTTAGTTACTTTGGAAAAAAAAATATTTTTTTAGTTACTTTGGAAAAAAAAATTTTTTTTAGTTACTTTGGAAAAAAAAAATTTTTTTTAGTTTCTTTGGAAAAAAAAATATTTTTTTAGTTACTTTGGAAAAAAAAAAATTTTTTTAGTTACTTTGGAAAAAAATTTTTTTTTTTAGTTTCTTTGGAAAAAAAAATATTTTTTTAGTTACTTTGGAAAAAAAAATTTTTTTTTAATTACTTTGGAAATTTTTTTTTTTTTTAGTTACTTTGGAAAAAAAAAATTTTTTTAGTTACTTTGGAAAAAAAAATTTTTTTTTAGTTACTTTGGAAAAAAATATATTTTTTTAGTTACTTTGGAAAAAAAAAAAATTTTTTAGTTACTTTGGAAAAAAAAATATTTTTTTAGTTACTTTGGAAAAAAAAAAAATTTTTTAGTTACTTTGGAAAAAAAAAAATTTTTTTAGTTACTTTGGAAAAAAAAAAATTTTTTTAGTTACTTTGGAAAAAAAAAATTTTTTTTAGTTACTTTGGAAAAAAAAATATTTTTTTAGTTTCTTTGGAAAAAAAAAATTTTTTTAGTTACTTTGGAAAAAAAAAATTTTTTTAGTTACTTTGGAAAAAAAATATTTTTTTAGTTACTTTGGAAAAAATTTTTTTTTTTTAGTTACTTTGGAAAAAAAAATATTTTTTTAGTTACTTTGGAAAAAAAAATATTTTTTTAGTTACTTTGGGAAAAAAAAATTTTTTTTAGTTACTTTGGAAAAAAAAAATTTTTTTTAGTTACTTTGGAAAAAAAAATATTTTTTTAGTTACTTTGGAAAAAAAAAATTTTTTTTAGTTACTTTGGAAAAAAAAATATTTTTTTAGTTACTTTGGAAAAAAGAATATTTTTTTAATTACTTTGGAAAAAATATATATTTTTTAGTTACTTTGGAAAAAAAAATAATTTTTTAGTTACTTTGGAAAAAAAAATATTTTTTTAGTTACTTTGGAAAAAAAAATATTTTTTTAGTTACTTTGGAAAAAAAATATTTTTTAGTTACTTTGGAAAAAAAAATATTTTTTTAGTTACTTTGGAAAAAAAAAAATTTTTTTAGTTACTTTGGAAAAAATTTTTTTTTTTTAGTTACTTTGGAAAAAAAAATATTTTTTTAGTTTCTTTGGAAAAAAAAAAAATTTTTAGTTACTTTGGAAAAAAAAATTTTTTTTTAGTTTCTTTGGAAAAAAAAAATTTTTTTAGTTACTTTGGAAAAAAAAATATTTTTTTAGTTACTTTGGAAAAAAAATATTTTTTTAGTTACTTTGGAAAAAAAAATATTTTTTTAGTTTGTTTGGAAAAAAAAAATTTTTTTTAGTTACTTTGGAAAAAAAAATATTTTTTTAGTTTCTGGAAAAAAAAATATTTTTTTAGTTACTTTGGAAAAAAAAATATTTTTTTAGTTACTTTGGAAAAAAATATATATTTTTTTAGTTACTTTGCAAAAAAAATATTTTTTTAGTTTCTTTGGAAAAAAAAATATTTTTTTAGTTACTTTGGAAAAAAAAATATTTTTTTAGTTACTTTGGAAAAAAAAATATTTTTTTAGTTACTTTGGAAAAAAAAATATTTTTTTAGTTACTTTGGAAAAAAAATATTTTTTTAGTTACTTTGGAAAAAAAAAATATTTTTTAGTTACTTTGGAAAAAAAAAATTTTTTTTAGTTACTTTGGGAAAAAAATTTTTTTTTTAGTTTCTTTGGAAAAAAAAATAATTTTTAGTTACTTTGGAAAAAAAAAAATTTTTTTAGTTTCTTTGGAAAAAAAAATATTTTTTTAGTTACTTTGGAAAAAAAAATATTTTTTTAGTTACTTTGGAAAAAAAAATATTTTTTTAGTTACTTTGGAAAAAAAAATATTTTTTTAGTTTCTTTGGAAAAAAAAAAAATTTTTTAGTTACTTTGGAAAAAAAAATATTTTTTTAGTTTCTTTGGAAAAAAAAATATTTTTTTAGTTACTTTGGAAAAAAAAATATTTTTTTAGTTACTTTGGAAAAAAATATATTTTTTTAGTTACTTTGCAAAAAAAATATTTTTTTAGTTACTTTGGAAAAAAAAATATTTTTTTAGTTTCTTTGGAAAAAAAAAAAATTTTTTAGTTACTTTGGAAAAAAAAATATTTTTTTAGTTACTTTGGAAAAAAAAATATTTTTTTAGTTACTTTGGAAAAAAAAAATATTTTTTTAGTTTCTTTGGAAAAAAAAATATTTTTTTAGTTTCTTTGGAAAAAAAAAATTTTTTTTAGTTACTTTGGAAAAAAAAATATTTTTTTAGTTTCTTTGGAAAAAAAAATATTTTTTTAGTTACTTTGGAAAAAAAATATTTTTTTAGTTACTTTGGAAAAAAAAATATTTTTTTAGTTACTTTGGAAAAAAAAAAAATTTTTTAGTTACTTTGGAAAAAAAAATTTTTTTTAGTTACTTTGGAAAAAAAAATATTTTTTTAGTTTCTTTGGAAAAAAAAAAAATTTTTTAGTTACTTTGGAAAAAAAAAATTTTTTTAGTTACTTTGGAAAAAAAAATATTTTTTTAGTTACTTTGGAAAAAAAAATATATTTTTTTAGTTTCTTTGGAAAAAAAAATATTTTTTTAGTTTCTTTGGAAAAAAAAAATTTTTTTTAGTTACTTTGGAAAAAAAAATATTTTTTTAGTTTCTTTGGAAAAAAAATATTTTTTTAGTTACTTTGGAAAAAAAATATTTTTTTAGTTACTTTGGAAAAAAAAATATTTTTTTAGTTACTTTGGAAAAAAAAATATTTTTTTAGTTTCTTTGGAAAAAAAATTTTTTTTTTAGTTACTTTGGAAAAAAAAACATTTTTTTAGTTACTTTGGAAAAAAAAATATTTTTTTAGTTACTTTGGAAAAACAATTTTTTTTTAGTTACTTTGGAAAAAAAAATTTTTTTTTAGTTACTTTGGAAAAAAAATTTTTTTTTAGTTACTTTGGAAAAAAAAATATTTTTTTAGTTACTTTGGAAAAAAAAATTTTTTTAGTTACTTTGGAAAAAAAAATATTTTTTTAGTTTCTTTGGAAAAAAAAATATTTTTTTAGTTACTTTGGAAAAAAAAATATTTTTTTAGTTTCTTTGGAAAAAAAAATATTTTTTTAGTTACTTTGGAAAAAAAAATATTTTTTTAGTTACTTTGGAAAAAAAAATATTTTTTTAGTTACTTTGGAAAAAAAATATTTTTTTAGTTACTTTGGAAAAAATATATATTTTTAGTTACTTTGGAAAAAAAAATATTTTTTTAGTTACTTTGGAAAAAAAAAAAAATTTTTTAGTTACTTTGGAAAAAAAAAATATTTTTTTAGTTACTTTGGAAAAAAAAATATTTTTTTAGTTTCTTTGGAAAAAAAAAAATTTTTTTAGTTACTTTGGAAAAAAAAATATTTTTTTAGTTTCTTTGGAAAAAAAAAATATTTTTTAGTTACTTTGGAAAAAAAAATATTTTTTTAGTTTCTTTGGAAAAAAAAAATATTTTTTTAGTTACTTTGGAAAAAAATATTTTTTTTAGTTACTTTGGAAAAAAAAATATTTTTTTAGTTACTTTGGAAAAGAAAATATTTTTTTAGTTTCTTTGGAAAAAAAAATATTTTTTTAGTTACTTTGGAAAAAAAAAATTTTTTTAGTTACTTTGGAAAAAAAAATATTTTTTTAGTTACTTTGGAAAAAAAAATTTTTTTTAGTTACTTTGGAAAAAAAAATTTTTTTTTAGTTTCTTTGGAAAAAAAAATATTTTTTTAGTTACTTTGGAAAAAAAAAAAATTTTTTAGTTACTTTGGAAAAAAAATTTTTTTTTTAGTTTCTTTGGAAAAAAAAATATTTTTTTAGTTACTTTGGAAAAAAAAATTTTTTTTTTAATTACTTTGGAAATTTTTTTTTTTTTTAGTTACTTTGGAAAAAAAAAATTTTTTAGTTACTTTGGAAAAAAAAAATTTTTTTTAGTTACTTTGGAAAAAAATATATTTTTTTAGTTACTTTGGAAAAAAAAAATTTTTTTAGTTACTTTGGAAAAAAAAATATTTTTTAGTTACTTTGGAAAAAAAAAAAATTTTTAGTTACTTTGGAAAAAAAAAATTTTTTTAGTTACTTTGGAAAAAAAAAATTTTTTTTAGTTACTTTGGAAAAAAAAAATTTTTTTTAGTTACTTTGGAAAAAAAAATATTTTTTTAGTTTCTTTGGAAAAAAAAAATTTTTTTAGTTACTTTGGAAAAAAAAAATTTTTTTAGTTACTTTGGAAAAAAAATATTTTTTTAGTTACTTTGGAAAAAATTTTTTTTTTTAGTTACTTTGGAAAAAAAAAAATTTTTTTAGTTACTTTGGAAAAAAAAATATTTTTTTAGTTACTTTGGGAAAAAAAATTTTTTTTAGTTACTTTGGAAAAAAAAAAATTTTTTTAGTTACTTTGGAAAAAAAAATATTTTTTTAGTTACTTTGGAAAAAAAAAAATTTTTTTAGTTACTTTGGAAAAAAAAATATTTTTTTAGTTACTTTGGAAAAAAGAATATTTTTTTAATTACTTTGGAAAAAATATATATTTTTTAGTTACTTTGGAAAAAAAAAAAATTTTTTAGTTACTTTGGAAAAAAAAATATTTTTTTAGTTACTTTGGAAAAAAAAATATTTTTTTAGTTACTTTGGAAAAAAAATATTTTTTAGTTACTTTGGAAAAAAAAATATTTTTTAGTTACTTTGGAAAAAAAAAAATTTTTTTAGTTACTTTGGAAAAAATTTTTTTTTTTAGTTACTTTGGAAAAAAAATATTTTTTTAGTTTCTTTGGAAAAAAAAAAATTTTTAGTTACTTTGGAAAAAAAAAATTTTTTTAGTTTCTTTGGAAAAAAAAAATTTTTTTAGTTACTTTGGAAAAAAAAATATTTTTTTAGTTACTTTGGAAAAAAAATATTTTTTTAGTTACTTTGGAAAAAAAAATATTTTTTTAGTTTGTTTGGAAAAAAAAAATTTTTTTTTTAGTTACTTTGGAAAAAAAAATATTTTTTAGTTTCTGGAAAAAAAAATATTTTTTTAGTTACTTTGGAAAAAAAAATATTTTTTTAGTTACTTTGGAAAAAATATATATTTTTTTAGTTACTTTGCAAAAAAAATATTTTTTTAGTTTCTTTGGAAAAAAAAAATATTTTTTTAGTTACTTTGGAAAAAAAAATATTTTTTTAGTTACTTTGGAAAAAAAAATATTTTTTTTAGTTACTTTGGAAAAAAAAAATATTTTTTTAGTTACTTTGGAAAAAAATATTTTTTTAGTTACTTTGGAAAAAAAAAATATTTTTTAGTTACTTTGAAAAAAAAATTTTTTTTTAGTTACTTTGGGAAAAAAATTTTTTTTTTAGTTTCTTTGGAAAAAAAAAATAATTTTAGTTACTTTGGAAAAAAAAAATTTTTTTTAGTTTCTTTGGAAAAAAAAATATTTTTTTAGTTACTTTGGAAAAAAAAATATTTTTTTAGTTACTTTGGAAAAAAAATATTTTTTTAGTTACTTTGGAAAAAAAAATATTTTTTTAGTTTCTTTGGAAAAAAAAAAAATTTTTTAGTTACTTTGGAAAAAAAAATATTTTTTTAGTTTCTTTGGAAAAAAAAATATTTTTTTAGTTACTTTGGAAAAAAAAAATATTTTTTTAGTTACTTTGGAAAAAAATATATTTTTTTAGTTACTTTGCAAAAAAAATATTTTTTAGTTTCTTTGGAAAAAAAATATTTTTTTAGTTACTTGGAAAAAAAAATATTTTTTAGTTACTTTGGAAAAAAAATTTTTTTAGTTACTTTGGAAAAAAAAATATTTTTTTAGTTACTTTGGGGAAAAAAATATTTTTTTAGTTACTTTGGAAAAAAATTTTTTTTTTTAGTTTCTTTGGAAAAAAAAATATTTTTTTAGTTTCTTTGGAAAAAAAAAAATTTTTTTAGTTACTTTGGAAAAAAAAAATATTTTTTTAGTTTCTTTGGAAAAAAAAATATTTTTTTAGTTACTTTGGAAAAAAAAAATATTTTTTAGTTACTTTGGAAAAAAAAATATTTTTTTAGTTACTTTGGGAAAAAAAATAATTTTTTAGTTTCTTTGGAAAAAAAATATATTTTTTTAGTTACTTTGGAAAAAAAAATATTTTTTTAGTTACTTTGGAAAAAAAAATATTTTTTTAGTTACTTTGGAAAAAAAATATTTTTTTAGTTACTTTGGAAAAAAAATATTTTTTTAGTTACTTTGGAAAAAAAATATTTTTTTAGTTACTTTGGAAAAAAAAATATTTTTTTAGTTACTTTGGAAAAAAAATATTTTTTTAGTTACTTTGGAAAAAAAAATATTTTTTTAGTTACTTTGGAAAAAAAAATTATTTTTTTAGTTACTTTGGAAAAAAAAATATTTTTTTAGTTACTTTGGGGAAAAAAATTTTTTTTAGTTACTTTGGAAAAAATTTTTTTTTTTAGTTTCTTTGGAAAAAAAAATTTTTAGTTTCTTTGGAAAAAAAAAAAAATTTTAGTTACTTTGGAAAAAAAAAATATTTTTTTAGTTTCTTTGGAAAAAAAAATATTTTTTTAGTTACTTTGGAAAAAAAAATATTTTTTTAGTTACTTTGGAAAAAAAAATATTTTTTTAGTTACTTTGGGAAAAAAAATAATTTTTTAGTTTCTTTGGAAAAAAAAATATTTTTTTAGTTACTTTGGAAAAAAAAATATTTTTTTAGTTACTTTGGAAAAAAAAATATTTTTTTAGTTACTTTGGAAAAAAAAATATTTTTTTAGTTTCTTTGGAAAAAAAATATTTTTTTAGTTACTTTGGAAAAAAGAAATTTTTTTTAATTACTTTGGAAAAAAAAAAAATTTTTAGTTACTTTGGAAAAAAATATATATTTTTAGTTACTTTGGAAAAAAAAATATTTTTTTAGTTACTTTGGAAAAAAATATATTTTTTTAGTTACTTTGGAAAAAAAAATATTTTTTTAGTTACTTTGGAAAAAAAAATATTTTTTTAGTTACTTTGGAAAAAAAAAAAATTTTTTAGTTACTTTGGAAAAAAAATTTTTTTTTAGTTACTTTGGAAAAAAAAAAATTTTTTTAGTTACTTTGGAAAAAAAAATATTTTTTTAGTTTCTTTGGAAAAAAAAATATTTTTTAGTTACTTTGGAAAAAAATATATTTTTTTAGTTACTTTGGAAAAAAAAATATTTTTTTAGTTACTTTGGAAAAAAAAAATATTTTTTTAGTTTCTTTGGAAAAAAAAATATTTTTTTAGTTTCTTTGGAAAAAAAAAAAATTTTTAGTTACTTTGGAAAAAAAAATATTTTTTTAGTTTCTTTGGAAAAAAAAATATTTTTTTAGTTACTTTGGAAAAAAAATATTTTTTTAGTTACTTTGGAAAAAAAAATATTTTTTTAGTTACTTTGGAAAAAAAAATATTTTTTTAGTTACTTTGGAAAAAAAATATTTTTTTAGTTACTTTGGAAAAAAAAATATTTTTTTAGTTACTTTGGAAAAAAAAATATTTTTTTAGTTACTTTGGAAAAAAAATATTTTTTTTAGTTACTTTGGAAAAAAAAATTTTTTTTAGTTTCTTTGGAAAAAAAAAAATTTTTTTAGTTACTTTGGAAAAAAAAAAAAATTTTTAGTTTCTTTGGAAAAAAAAATATTTTTTTAGTTTCTTTGGAAAAAAAAAATTTTTTTAGTTACTTTGGAAAAAAAATATTTTTTTAGTTACTTTGGAAAAAAATATATTTTTTTAGTTTCTTTGGAAAAAATATTTTTTTTTTAGTTACTTTGGAAAAAAAAAAAATTTTTTAGTTTCTTTGGAAAAAAAAAAATTTTTTTAGTTACTTTGGAAAAAAAATATTTTTTTAGTTACTTTGGAAAAAAATATATTTTTTTAGTTACTTTGCAAAAAAAAAATTTTTTTAGTTTCTTTGGAAAAAAAAATATTTTTTTAGTTACTTTGGAAAAAAAAATATTTTTTTAGTTACTTTGGAAAAAAAATTATTTTTTTAGTTACTTTGGAAAAAAAAATATTTTTTTAGTTACTTTGGGGAAAAAAATATTTTTTTAGTTACTTTGGAAAAAAAAATATTTTTTTAGTTTCTTTGGAAAAAAAAATATTTTTTTAGTTACTTTGGAAAAAAAAATATTTTTTTAGTTACTTTGGGAAAAAAAATATTTTTTTAGTTACTTTGGGGAAAAAAATATTTTTTTAGTTACTTTGGAAAAAAAAAATTTTTTTTAGTTTCTTTGGAAAAAAAAATATTTTTTTAGTTTCTTTGGAAAAAAATTTTTTTTTTTAGTTACTTTGGAAAAAAAAATATTTTTTTAGTTTCTTTGGAAAAAAAAATATTTTTTTAGTTACTTTGGAAAAAAAAATATTTTTTTAGTTACTTTGGAAAAAAAAAAATTTTTTTAGTTACTTTGGGAAAAAAAATAATTTTTTAGTTTCTTTGGAAAAAAAAATATTTTTTTAGTTACTTTGGAAAAAAAAATATTTTTTTAGTTACTTTGGAAAAAAAAATATTTTTTTAGTTACTTTGGAAAAAAGAAATTTTTTTTAATTACTTTGGAAAAAAAATTTTTTTTTAGTTACTTTGGAAAAAAAAAAAATTTTTTAGTTACTTTGGAAAAAAATATATATTTTTAGTTACTTTGGAAAAAAATATATTTTTTTAGTTACTTTGGAAAAAAAAATATTTTTTTAGTTACTTTGGAAAAAAAAATATTTTTTTAGTTACTTTGGAAAAAAAAAAATTTTTTTAGTTACTTTGGAAAAAAAAATTTTTTTTAGTTACTTTGGAAAAAAAAAAATTTTTTTAGTTTCTTTGGAAAAAAAAATATTTTTTTAGTTACTTTGGAAAAAAAATATTTTTTTAGTTACTTTGGAAAAAAAAATATTTTTTTAGTTACTTTGGAAAAAAAAATATTTTTTTAGTTACTTTGGAAAAAAAAATTTTTTTTAGTTACTTTGGAAAAAAAAAATATTTTTTTAGTTACTTTGGAAAAAAAAAATTTTTTTAGTTACTTTGGAAAAAAAAATATTTTTTTAGTTTCTTTGGAAAAAAAAATATTTTTTTAGTTACTTTGGAAAAAAAAATATTTTTTTAGTTTCTTTGGAAAAAAAAATATTTTTTTAGTTACTTTGGAAAAAAAAATATTTTTTTAGTTACTTTGGAAAAAAAAATATTTTTTTAGTTACTTTGGAAAAAAAATATTTTTTTAGTTACTTTGGAAAAAAAATATATTTTTAGTTACTTTGGAAAAAAAAATATTTTTTTAGTTACTTTGGAAAAAAAAAATATTTTTTTAGTTACTTTGGAAAAAAAAAATATTTTTTTAGTTACTTTGGAAAAAAAAATATTTTTTTAGTTTCTTTGGAAAAAAAATTTTTTTTTTAGTTACTTTGGAAAAAAAAATATTTTTTTAGTTTCTTTGGAAAAAAAAAATATTTTTTAGTTACTTTGGAAAAAAAAATATTTTTTTAGTTTCTTTGGAAAAAAAAAATATTTTTTTAGTTACTTTGGAAAAAAATATTTTTTTTAGTTACTTTGGAAAAAAAAATATTTTTTTAGTTACTTTGGAAAAAAAAATATTTTTTTAGTTACTTTGGAAAAAAAATATTTTTTTTTAGTTTCTTTGGAAAAAAAAATATTTTTTTAGTTACTTTGGAAAAAAAAAATTTTTTTTAATTACTTTGGAAATTTTTTTTTTTTTTAGTTACTTTGGAAAAAAAAAAATTTTTAGTTACTTTGGAAAAAAAAAATTTTTTTTAGTTACTTTGGAAAAAAATATATTTTTTTAGTTACTTTGGAAAAAAAAAAAATTTTTTAGTTACTTTGGAAAAAAAAAATTTTTTTAGTTACTTTGGAAAAAAAAAAATTTTTTTAGTTACTTTGGAAAAAAAAAATTTTTTTTAGTTACTTTGGAAAAAAAAAAATTTTTTTAGTTACTTTGGAAAAAAAATTTTTTTTTTAGTTTCTTTGGAAAAAAATAATTTTTTTTAGTTACTTTGGAAAAAAAAAAAATTTTTAGTTACTTTGGAAAAAAAATATTTTTTTAGTTACTTTGGAAAAAAAAATTTTTTTTTAGTTACTTTGGAAAAAAAAATATTTTTTTAGTTACTTTGGAAAAAAAAATATTTTTTTAGTTACTTTGGGAAAAAAAATTTTTTTTTAGTTACTTTGGAAAAAAAAAAATTTTTTAGTTACTTTGGAAAAAAAAAAATTTTTTTAGTTACTTTGGAAAAAAAAAATTTTTTTTAGTTACTTTGGAAAAAAAAATATTTTTTTAGTTACTTTGGAAAAAAGAATATTTTTTTAATTACTTTGGAAAAAAAAAATTTTTTTTAGTTACTTTGGAAAAAAAAAAAATTTTTAGTTACTTTGGAAAAAAATATATATTTTTAGTTACTTTGGAAAAAAATATATTTTTTTAGTTACTTTGGAAAAAAAAATATTTTTTTAGTTACTTTGGAAAAAAAAATATTTTTTTAGTTACTTTGGAAAAAAAAAAATTTTTTTAGTTACTTTGGAAAAAAAATTTTTTTTTAGTTACTTTGGAAAAAAAAAAAATTTTTTAGTTTCTTTGGAAAAAAAAAAATTTTTTAGTTACTTTGGAAAAAAAAATATTTTTTTAGTTACTTTGGAAAAAAAAATATTTTTTTAGTTACTTTGGAAAAAAAAAATATTTTTTTAGTTTCTTTGGAAAAAAAAATATTTTTTTAGTTTCTTTGGAAAAAAAATTTTTTTTTTAGTTACTTTGGAAAAAAAAATATTTTTTTAGTTTCTTTGGAAAAAAAAATATTTTTTTAGTTACTTTGGAAAAAAAATATTTTTTTAGTTACTTTGGAAAAAAAAATATTTTTTTAGTTACTTTGGAAAAAAAAATATTTTTTTAGTTACTTTGGAAAAAAAAATTTTTTTTAGTTACTTTGGAAAAAAAAAATATTTTTTTAGTTACTTTGGAAAAAAAAAATTTTTTTAGTTACTTTGGAAAAAAAAATATTTTTTTAGTTTCTTTGGAAAAAAAAATATTTTTTTAGTTACTTTGGAAAAAAAAATATTTTTTTAGTTTCTTTGGAAAAAAAAATATTTTTTTAGTTACTTTGGAAAAAAAAATATTTTTTTAGTTACTTTGGAAAAAAAAATATTTTTTTAGTTACTTTGGAAAAAAAATATTTTTTTAGTTACTTTGGAAAAAAAATATATTTTTAGTTACTTTGGAAAAAAAAATATTTTTTTAGTTACTTTGGAAAAAAAAAATATTTTTTTAGTTACTTTGGAAAAAAAAAATATTTTTTTAGTTACTTTGGAAAAAAAAATATTTTTTTAGTTTCTTTGGAAAAAAAATTTTTTTTTTAGTTACTTTGGAAAAAAAAATATTTTTTTAGTTTCTTTGGAAAAAAAAAATATTTTTTAGTTACTTTGGAAAAAAAAATATTTTTTTAGTTTCTTTGGAAAAAAAAATTATTTTTTTAGTTACTTTGGAAAAAAATATTTTTTTTAGTTACTTTGGAAAAAAAAATATTTTTTTAGTTACTTTGGAAAAGAAAATATTTTTTTAGTTTCTTTGGAAAAAAAAATATTTTTTTAGTTACTTTGGAAAAAAAAAATTTTTTTAGTTACTTTGGAAAAAAAAATATTTTTTTAGTTACTTTGGAAAAAAAAAAAATTTTTTAGTTACTTTGGAAAAAAAATATTTTTTTAGTTTCTTTGGAAAAAAAAATATTTTTTTAGTTACTTTGGAAAAAAAAATATTTTTTTAGTTACTTTGGAAAAAAAATATTTTTTTTTAGTTTCTTTGGAAAAAAAAATATTTTTTTAGTTACTTTGGAAAAAATTTTTTTTTTTAATTACTTTGGAATTTTTTTTTTTTTTTAGTTACTTTGGAAAAAAAAAATTTTTAGTTACTTTGGAAAAAAAAAATTTTTTTTAGTTACTTTGGAAAAAAATATATTTTTTTAGTTACTTTGGAAAAAAAAAAATTTTTTAGTTACTTTGGAAAAAAAAAAATTTTTTAGTTACTTTGGAAAAAAAAAGATTTTTTTAGTTACTTTGGAAAAAAAAAATTTTTTTTAGTTACTTTGGAAAAAAAAAATTTTTTTTAGTTACTTTGGAAAAAAAATTTTTTTTTTAGTTTCTTTGGAAAAAAAAATTTTTTTTAGTTACTTTGGAAAAAAAAAAAATTTTTAGTTACTTTGGAAAAAAAATATTTTTTTAGTTACTTTGGAAAAAAAAATTTTTTTTTAGTTACTTTGGAAAAAAAAATATTTTTTTAGTTACTTTGGAAAAAAAAATATTTTTTTAGTTACTTTGGGAAAAAAAATTTTTTTTTAGTTACTTTGGAAAAAAAAAAATTTTTTAGTTACTTTGGAAAAAAAAATATTTTTTTAGTTACTTTGGAAAAAAAAAATTTTTTTTAGTTACTTTGGAAAAAAAAATATTTTTTTAGTTACTTTGGAAAAAAGAATATTTTTTTAATTACTTTGGAAAAAAAAAATATTTTTTAGTTACTTTGGAAAAAAAAAAAAATTTTAGTTACTTTGGAAAAAAAAATATTTTTTTAGTTACTTTGGAAAAAAAAATATTTTTTTAGTTACTTTGGAAAAAAAATATTTTTTAGTTACTTTGGAAAAAAAAATATTTTTTTAGTTACTTTGGAAAAAAAAAATTTTTTTTAGTTACTTTGGAAAAAAAATTTTTTTTTTAGTTACTTTGGAAAAAAAAATATTTTTTTAGTTTCTTTGGAAAAAAAAAAAAATTTTTAGTTACTTTGGAAAAAAAATTTTTTTTTTAGTTTCTTTGGAAAAAAAATATTTTTTTAGTTACTTTGGAAAAAAAAATATTTTTTTAGTTACTTTGGAAAAAAAAATATTTTTTTAGTTACTTTGGAAAAAAAAATATTTTTTTAGTTTGTTTGGAAAAAAAAAATTTTTTTTAGTTACTTTGGAAAAAAAAATATTTTTTTAGTTTCTTTGGAAAAAAAAATATTTTTTTAGTTACTTTGGAAAAAAAAATATTTTTTTAGTTACTTTGGAAAAAAATATATTTTTTTAGTTACTTTGCAAAAAAAATATTTTTTTAGTTTCTTTGGAAAAAAAAATATTTTTTTAGTTACTTTGGAAAAAAAAATATTTTTTTAGTTACTTTGGAAAAAAAAATATTTTTTTAGTTACTTTGGAAAAAAAAAAATTTTTTAGTTACTTTGGAAAAAAAAAAAATTTTTTAGTTACTTTGGAAAAAAAAAAATTTTTTTAGTTACTTTGGAAAAAAAAATTTTTTTAGTTACTTTGGAAAAAAAAAATTTTTTTAGTTACTTTGGAAAAAAAAAAATTTTTTTAGTTACTTTGGAAAAAAAATATATTTTTTAGTTACTTTGGAAAAAAAATATATTTTTTTAGTTACTTTGGAAAAAAAAGAATTTTTTTTAGTTACTTTGGAAAAAAAAATTATTTTTTTAGTTACTTTGGAAAAAAAAATAATTTTTAGTTACTTTGGAAAAAAAAAATAATTTTTAGTTACTTTGGAAAAAAAAAATATTTTTAGTTACTTTGGAAAAATTTTTTTTTTTTAGTTACTTTGGAAAAAAAAATATTTTTTAGTTACTTTGGAAAAAAAAATATTTTTTAGTTACTTTGGAAAAAAAAAATTTTTTTTTGTTACTTTGGAAAAAAAAATTTTTTTTTAGTTACTTTGGAAAAAAATATATTTTTTTAGTTACTTTGGAAAAAAAAATATTTTTTTAGTTACTTTGGAAAAAAAAATATTTTTTTAGTTACTTTGGAAAAAAAATATATTTTTTAGTTACTTTGGAAAAAAAATATATTTTTTTAGTTACTTTGGAAAAAAAAGAATTTTTTTTAGTTACTTTGGAAAAAAAAATTATTTTTTTAGTTACTTTGGAAAAAAAAAATAATTTTTAGTTACTTTGGAAAAAAAAAATAATTTTTAGTTACTTTGGAAAAAAAAAATATTTTTAGTTACTTTGGAAAATTTTTTTTTTTTTAGTTACTTTGGAAAAAAAAATATTTTTTAGTTACTTTGGAAAAAAAAAAATTTTTTAGTTACTTTGGAAAAAAAAATTTTTTTTTTGTTACTTTGGAAAAAAAAAAATTTTTTTAGTTACTTTGGAAAAAAAAATATTTTTTTAGTTACTTTGGAAAAAAAAATATTTTTTTAGTTACTTTGGAAAAAAAAATATTTTTTTAGTTACTTTGGAAAAAAAAATATTTTTTTAGTTACTTTGGAAAAAAAAAATGTTTTAGTTACTTTGGAAAAAAAAATATTTTTTTAGTTACTTTGGAAAAAAGAATATTTTTTTAATTACTTTGGAAAAAAAAATTTTTTTTAGTTACTTTGGAAAAAAAAATATTTTTTTAGTTACTTTGGAAAAAAAAATATATTTTTAGTTACTTTGGAAAAAAAAATATTTTTTTAGTTACTTTGGGAAAAAATTTTTTTTTTTAGTTACTTTGGAAAAAAATTTTTTTTTTAGTTTCTTTGGAAAAAAAAAAAAAATTTTAGTTACTTTGGAAAAAAAAATATTTTTTTAGTTTCTTTGGAAAAAAATATATTTTTTTAGTTACTTTGGAAAAAAAAATTTTTTTTTAGTTACTTTGGAAAAAAAAATATTTTTTTAGTTACTTTGGAAAAAAAAATTTTTTTTTAGTTACTTTGGGAAAAAAAAATTTTTTTTAGTTACTTTGGAAAAAAAATATTGTTTTAGTTACTTTGGAAAAAAAAATTTTTTTTAGTTACTTTGGAAAAAAAAATTTTTTTTTAGTTACTTTGGAAAAAAGAATATTTTTTTTAGTTACTTTGGAAAAAAAAATATTTTTTTAGTTACTTTGGAAAAAAAAATATTTTTTTAGTTTCTTTGGAAAAATTTTTTTTTTTTTAGTTACTTTGGAAAAAAAAATATTTTTTTAGTTTCTTTGGAAAAAAAAATTTTTTTTAGTTACTTTGGAAAAAAAAATTTTTTTTAGTTACTTTGGAAAAAAAAATATTTTTTTAGTTACTTTGGAAAAAAAAAAATTTTTTTAGTTTCTTTGGAAAAAAAAATATTTTTTTAGTTACTTTGGAAAAAAAAAATTTTTTTTAGTTACTTTGGAAAAAAAAATATTTTTTTAGTTACTTTGGAAAAAAAATATTTTTTAGTTACTTTGGAAAAAAAAATATTTTTTTAGTTACTTTGGAAAAAAAATTTTTTTTTAGTTACTTTGGAAAAAAAAATATTTTTTTAGTTTCTTTGGAAAAAAAAATATTTTTTTAGTTACTTTGGAAAAAAAAATATTTTTTTAGTTACTTTGGAAAAAAAATTTTTTTTTAGTTACTTTGGAAAAAAAAATATTTTTTTAGTTTCTTTGGAAAAAAAAATATTTTTTTAGTTACTTTGGAAAAAAAAATATTTTTTTAGTTACTTTGGAAAAAAAAATATTTTTTTAGTTACTTTGGGAAAAAAAATATTTTTTTAGTTACTTTGGAAAAAAAATATTTTTTTAGTTACTTTGGAAAAAAAAATAATTTTTTAGTTTCTTTGGAAAAAAAAATATTTTTTTAGTTACTTTGGAAAAAAAATTTTTTTTTTAATTACTTTGGAAAATTTTTTTTTTTTTAGTTACTTTGGAAAAAAAAAAAAATTGTAGTTACTTTGGAAAAAAATTTTTTTTTTTAGTTACTTTGGAAAAAAATATATTTTTTTAGTTACTTTGGAAAAAAAAAAATTTTTTTTAGTTACTTTGGAAAAAAAAAAATTTTTTAGTTACTTTGGAAAAAAAATAATATTTTTTTAGTTACTTTGGAAAAAAAAATATTTTTTTAGTTTCTTTGGAAAAAAAAAATTTTTTTAGTTACTTTGGAAAAAAAATATTTTTTTAGTTTCTTTGGAAAAAAAAATATTTTTTTAGTTACTTTGGAAAAAAAATATTTTTTTAGTTACTTTGGAAAAAAAAATATTTTTTTAGTTACTTTGGAAAAAAAAATATTTTTTTAGTTTCTTTGGAAAAAAAAATATTTTTTTAGTTACTTTGGAAAAAAAAATATTTTTTTAGTTACTTTGGAAAAAAAAATATTTTTTTAGTTACTTTGGAAAAAAAAATATTTTTTTAGTTACTTTGGAAAAAAAAATATTTTTTTAGTTACTTTGGAAAAAAATATATTTTTTAGTTACTTTGGAAAAAAAAATATTTTTTTAGTTACTTTGGGAAAAAAAATATTTTTTTAGTTACTTTGGAAAAAAAAAAATTTTTTTAGTTACTTTGGAAAAATAAATAAATTTTTAGTTACTTTGGAAAAAAAAAAATTTTTTTAGTTACTTTGGAAAAAAAATTATTTTTTTAGTTTCTTTGGAAAAAAAAAATTTTTTTAGTTACTTTGGAAAAAAAAATATTTTTTTAGTTACTTTGGAAAAAAAAATATTTTTTTAGTTACTTTGGAAAAAAAAAATATTTTTTTAGTTTCTTTGGAAAAAAAAATATTTTTTTAGTTTCTTTGGAAAAAAAAAAAATTTTTTAGTTACTTTGGAAAAAAAATATTTTTTTAGTTACTTTGGAAAAAAAAAATTTTTTTTAGTTACTTTGGAAAAAAAAAAAAATTTTTAGTTTCTTTGGAAAAAAAAATATTTTTTTAGTTACTTTGGAAAAAAAAATATTTTTTTAGTTACTTTGGAAAAAAAAATATTTTTTTAGTTACTTTGGAAAAAAAAAAATTTTTTAGTTACTTTGGAAAAAAAAATATTTTTTTAGTTACTTTGGAAAAAAAAAATTTTTTTAGTTACTTTGGAAAAAAAAATATTTTTTTAGTTTCTTTGGAAAAAAAAATATTTTTTTAGTTACTTTGGAAAAAAAAATATTTTTTTAGTTACTTTGGAAAAAAAAATATTTTTTTAGTTACTTTGGAAAAAAAAATATTTTTTTAGTTTCTTTGGAAAAAAAAATATTTTTTTAGTTACTTTGGAAAAAAAAATATTTTTTTAGTTACTTTGGAAAAAAAAATATTTTTTTAGTTACTTTGGAAAAAAAAATATTTTTTTAGTTACTTTGGAAAAAAAATATTTTTTTAGTTACTTTGGAAAAAAAAATATTTTTTTAGTTACTTTGGAAAAAAAAATATTTTTTTAGTTACTTTGGAAAAAAAAAATATTTTTTTAGTTACTTTGGAAAAAAAAATATTTTTTTAGTTTCTTTGGAAAAAAAATAAATTTTTTAGTTACTTTGGAAAAAAAAATATTTTTTTAGTTACTTTGGAAAAAAAAAATTTTTTTAGTTACTTTGGAAAAAAAAATATTTTTTTAGTTTCTTTGGAAAAAAAAAAATTTTTTTAGTTACTTTGGAAAAAAAAAATTTTTTTAGTTACTTTGGAAAAAAAAATTTTTTTTTAGTTACTTTGGAAAAGAAAATATTTTTTTAGTTTCTTTGGAAAAAAAAATATTTTTTTAGTTACTTTGGGAAAAAAAAATTTTTTTAGTTACTTTGGAAAAAAAAATATTTTTTTAGTTTCTTTGGAAAAAAAAATATTTTTTTAGTTACTTTGGAAAAAAAAAAATTTTTTTAGTTACTTTGGAAAAAAAAAATATTTTTTTAGTTTCTTTGGAAAAAAAAATATTTTTTTAGTTACTTTGGAAAAAAAAATTTTTTTTTAATTACTTTGGAATTTTTTTTTTTTTTTAGTTACTTTGGAAAAAAAAAAAAATTTTAGTTACTTTGGAAAAAAAAAAATTTTTTTAGTTACTTTGGAAAAAAAAATATTTTTTTAGTTACTTTGGAAAAAAAAAATTTTTTTTAGTTACTTTGGAAAAAAAAAAAATTTTTTAGTTACTTTGGAAAAAAAAAAAATTTTTTAGTTACTTTGGAAAAAAAAAATTTTTTTTAGTTACTTTGGAAAAAAAAATTTTTTTTAGTTTCTTTGGAAAAAAAAAATTTTTTTAGTTACTTTGGAAAAAAAAATATTTTTTAGTTACTTTGGAAAAAAAATATTTTTTTAGTTACTTTGGAAAAATTTTTTTTTTTTAGTTACTTTGGAAAAAAAAATATTTTTTTAGTTACTTTGGAAAAAAAAAATTTTTTTAGTTACTTTGGGAAAAAAAATATTTTTTTAGTTACTTTGGAAAAAAAAAAATTTTTTTAGTTACTTTGGAAAAAAAAAATTTTTTTTAGTTACTTTGGAAAAAAAAATTTTTTTTTTAGTTACTTTGGAAAAAAAAAATTTTTTTTAGTTACTTTGGAAAAAAGAATATTTTTTTAATTACTTTGGAAAAAAAAAATATTTTTTAGTTACTTTGGAAAAAAAAAAAATTTTTTAGTTACTTTGGAAAAAAAAATATTTTTTTAGTTACTTTGGAAAAAAAAATATTTTTTTAGTTACTTTGGAAAAAAAAATATTTTTTTAGTTACTTTGGAAAAAAAAAAATTTTTTTTAGTTACTTTGGAAAAAAAAAAATTTTTTAGTTACTTTGGAAAAAAAAATATTTTTTTAGTTTCTTTGGAAAAAAAAAATTTTTTTTAGTTACTTTGGAAAAAAATTTTTTTGTTTAGTTTCTTTGGAAAAAAAATATTTTTTTAGTTACTTTGGAAAAAAAATATTTTTTTAGTTACTTTGGGAAAAAAAAAATTTTTTTAGTTACTTTGGAAAAAAAAATATTTTTTTAGTTTGTTTGGAAAAAAAAAATTTTTTTTAGTTACTTTGGAAAAAAAAATATTTTTTTAGTTTCTTTGGAAAAAAAAATATTTTTTTAGTTACTTTGGAAAAAAAAATATTTTTTTAGTTACTTTGGAAAAAAAATATGTTTTTAGTTACTTTGCAAAAAAAATATTTTTTTAGTTTCTTTGGAAAAAAAAATATTTTTTTAGTTACTTTGGAAAAAAAAATATTTTTTTAGTTACTTTGGAAAAAAAAATATTTTTTTAGTTACTTTGGAAAAAAAAATATTTTTTTAGTTACTTTGGAAAAAAAATATTTTTTTAGTTACTTTGGAAAAAAATATATTTTTTTAGTTACTTTGGAAAAAAAAATATTTTTTTAGTTACTTTGGAAAAAAAATTTTTTTTTTAGTTACTTTGGAAAAAAAAAATTTTTTTTAGTTACTTTGGAAAAAAAAATTTTTTTTTAGTTACTTTGGGAAAAAAAATATTTTTTTAGTTACTCTGGAAAAAAAAATTTTTTTTTAGTTACTTTGGGAAAAAAAAAAATTTTTTAGTTACTTTGGAAAAAAAAAATTTTTTTTAGTTACTTTGGAAAAAAAAATATTTTTTTAGTTTCTTTGGAAAAAAAAAATATTTTTTAGTTACTTTGGAAAAAAAAAATTTTTTTTAGTTACTTTGGAAAAAAAATTTTTTTTTTAGTTTCTTTGGAAAAAAAAATATTTTTTTAGTTACTTTGGAAAAAAAAATATTTTTTTAGTTTCTTTGGAAAAAAAAATATTTTTTTAGTTACTTTGGAAAAAAAAATATTTTTTTAGTTACTTTGGAAAAACAAATATTTTTTTAGTTACTTTGGAAAAAAAAAATTTTTTTAGTTACTTTGGAAAAATTTTTTTTTTTTTAGTTACTTTGGAAAAAAAATATATTTTTTTAGTTACTTTGGAAAAAAAAGAAATTTTTTTAGTTTCTTTGGAAAAAAAATTTTTGTTTTAGTTTCTTTGGAAAAAAAAATATTTTTTTAGTTACTTTGGAAAAAAAAATATTTTTTTAGTTACTTTGGAAAAAAAAATATTTTTTTAGTTACTTTGGAAAAAAATTTTTTTTTTAGTTACTTTGGAAAAAAAAATATTTTTTTAGTTACTTTGGAAAAAAAAAAAATTTTTAGTTACTTTGGAAAAAAAAATATTTTTTTAGTTTCTTTGGAAAAAAAAATATTTTTTTAGTTACTTTGGAAAAAAAATATTTTTTTAGTTACTTTGGAAAAAAAAATATTTTTTTAGTTACTTTGGAAAAAAAAATATTTTTTTAGTTTCTTTGGAAAAAAAAATATTTTTTTAGTTACTTTGGAAAAAAAAATATTTTTTTAGTTACTTTGGAAAAAAAAATATTTTTTTAGTTACTTTGGAAAAAAATATATTTTTTTAGTTACTTTGGAAAAAAAATATTTTTTTAGTTACTTTGGAAAAAAAAATATTTTTTTAGTTACTTTGGAAAAAAAAATATTTTTTTAGTTACTTTGGAAAAAAAAAATATTTTTTTAGTTACTTTGGAAAAAAAAATATTTTTTTAGTTTCTTTGGAAAAAAAAAAAATTTTTTAGTTACTTTGGAAAAAAAAATATTTTTTTAGTTTCTTTGGAAAAAAAAAAATTTTTTAGTTACTTTGGAAAAAAAAATATTTTTTTAGTTTCTTTGGAAAAAAAAATATTTTTTTAGTTACTTTGGAAAAAAAATTTTTTTTTAGTTACTTTGGAAAAAAAAATATTTTTTTAGTTAGTTTGGAAAAGAAAATATTTTTTTAGTTTCTTTGGAAAAAAAAATATTTTTTTAGTTACTTAGGAAAAAAAAAATTTTTTTAGTTACTTTGGAAAAAAAAATATTTTTTTAGTTTCTTTGGAAAAAAAAATATTTTTTTAGTTACTTTGGAAAAAAAAAAATGTTTAGTTACTTTGGAAAAAAAAAAAAAATTTTAGTTTCTTTGGAAAAAAAAATATTTTTTTAGTTACTTTGGAAAAAAAAAAAAAAATTTAATTACTTTGGAAATTTTTTTTTTTTTTAGTTACTTTGGAAAAAAAAAATTTTTTTAGTTACTTTGGAAAAAAAAAAATTTTTTTAGTTACTTTGGAAAAAAAAATATTTTTTTAGTTACTTTGGAAAAAAAAATTTTTTTTAGTTACTTTGGAAAAAAAAAAAAATTTTTAGTTACTTTGGAAAAAAAAAAATTTTTTAGTTACTTTGGAAAAAAAAAATTTTTTTTAGTTACTTTGGAAAAAAAAATATTTTTTTAGTTTCTTTGGAAAAAAAAAATTTTTTTAGTTACTTTGGAAAAAAAAAAATTTTTTAGTTACTTTGGAAAAAAAATATTTTTTTAGTTACTTTGGAAAAAATTTTTTTTTTTTAGTTACTTTGGAAAAAAAAATATTTTTTTAGTTACTTTGGAAAAAAAAAAATTTTTTTAGTTACTTTGGGAAAAAAAATATTTTTTTAGTTACTTTGGAAAAAAAAAATTTTTTTTAGTTACTTTGGAAAAAAAATATTTTTTTAGTTACTTTGGAAAAAAAAAATTTTTTTTAGTTACTTTGGAAAAAAAAATATTTTTTTAGTTACTTTGGAAAAAAGAATATTTTTTTAATTACTTTGGAAAAAAAAAAATTTTTTTAGTTACTTTGGAAAAAAAAAAATTTTTTTAGTTACTTTGGAAAAAAAAATATTTTTTTAGTTACTTTGGAAAAAAAAATATTTTTTTAGTTACTTTGGAAAAAAAATATATTTTTAGTTACTTTGGAAAAAAAAATATTTTTTTAGTTTCTTTGGAAAAAAAAATATTTTTTTAGTTACTTTGGAAAAAAAAAATGTTTAGTTACTTTGGAAAAAAAAAAAATTTTTTAGTTTCTTTGGAAAAAAAAATATTTTTTTAGTTACTTTGGAAAAAAAAAAAATTTTTTAATTACTTTGGAAATTTTTTTTTTTTTTAGTTACTTTGGAAAAAAAAAAAATTTTTTAGTTACTTTGGAAAAAAAAAATTTTTTTTAGTTACTTTGGAAAAAAAAATATTTTTTTAGTTACTTTGGAAAAAAATTTTTTTTTTAGTTACTTTGGAAAAAAAAAAAAATTTTTAGTTACTTTGGAAAAAAAAAAATTTTTTAGTTACTTTGGAAAAAAAAAATTTTTTTAGTTACTTTGGAAAAAAAAATATTTTTTTAGTTTCTTTGGAAAAAAAAAATTTTTTTAGTTACTTTGGAAAAAAAAAAATTTTTTAGTTACTTTGGAAAAAAAATATTTTTTTAGTTACTTTGGAAAAATTTTTTTTTTTTTAGTTACTTTGGAAAAAAAAATATTTTTTTAGTTACTTTGGAAAAAAAAAAAATTTTTTAGTTACTTTGGGAAAAAAAATATTTTTTTAGTTACTTTGGAAAAAAAAAATTTTTTTTAGTTACTTTGGAAAAAAAATATTTTTTTAGTTACTTTGGAAAAAAAAAAAATTTTTTAGTTACTTTGGAAAAAAAAATATTTTTTTAGTTACTTTGGAAAAAAGAATATTTTTTTAATTACTTTGGAAAAAAAAAAATTTTTTTAGTTACTTTGGAAAAAAAAAAAATTTTTTAGTTACTTTGGAAAAAAAAATATTTTTTTAGTTACTTTGGAAAAAAAAATATTTTTTTAGTTACTTTGGAAAAAAAATATATTTTTAGTTACTTTGGAAAAAAAAATATTTTTTTAGTTACTTTGGAAAAAAAAATTTTTTTTTAGTTACTTTGGAAAAAAAAATATTTTTTTAGTTTCTTTGGAAAAAAAAATATTTTTTTAGTTACTTTGGAAAAAAAAATATTTTTTTAGTTACTTTGGAAAAAAAAAATTTTTTTTAGTTTGTTTGGAAAAAAAAAATTTTTTTTAGTTACTTTGGAAAAAAAAATATTTTTTTAGTTTCTTTGGAAAAAAAAATATTTTTTTAGTTACTTTGGAAAAAAAAATATTTTTTTAGTTACTTTGGAAAAAAATATATATTTTTTAGTTACTTTGCAAAAAAAATATTTTTTTAGTTTCTTTGGAAAAAAAAATATTTTTTTAGTTTCTTTGGAAAAAAAAAATATTTTTTAGTTACTTTGGAAAAAAAAATATTTTTTTAGTTTCTTTGGAAAAAAAAATATTTTTTTAGTTACTTTGGAAAAAAAATTTTTTTTTAGTTACTTTGGAAAAAAAAAAATTTTTTTAGTTACTTTGGAAAAGAAAATATTTTTTTAGTTTCTTTGGAAAAAAATATATTTTTTTAGTTACTTTGGAAAAAAAAAAATTTTTTTAGTTACTTTGGAAAAAAAAATATTTTTTTAGTTTCTTTGGAAAAAAAAATATTTTTTTAGTTACTTTGGAAAAAAAAAAAATTTTTTAGTTACTTTGGAAAAAAAAATTTTTTTTTAGTTTCTTTGGAAAAAAAAATATTTTTTTAGTTACTTTGGAAAAAAATTTTTTTTTTAATTACTTTGGAAATTTTTTTTTTTTTTAGTTACTTTGGAAAAAAAAAAAATTTTTTAGTTACTTTGGAAAAAAAAATTTTTTTTTAGTTACTTTGGTAAAAAATATATTTTTTTAGTTACTTTGGAAAAAAAAATTTTTTTTAGTTACTTTGGAAAAAAAAATATTTTTTTAGTTACTTTGGAAAAAAAAAAATTTTTTTAGTTACTTTGGAAAAAAAAAATTTTTTTTAGTTACTTTGGAAAAAAAAATATTTTTTTAGTTTCTTTGGAAAAAAAATAATTTTTTAGTTACTTTGGAAAAAAAAATATTTTTTAGTTACTTTGGAAAAAAAATATTTTTTTAGTTACTTTGGAAAAAAATTTTTTTTTTTAGTTACTTTGGAAAAAAAAATATTTTTTTAGTTACTTTGGAAAAAAAAATATTTTTTTAGTTACTTTGGGAAAAAAAATATTTTTTTAGTTACTTTGGAAAAAAAAAATTTTTTTTAGTTACTTTGGAAAAAAAAAATTTTTTTTAGTTACTTTGGAAAAAAGAATATTTTTTTAATTACTTTGGAAAAAAAAAATTTTTTAGTTACTTTGGAAAAAAAAAAATTTTTTTAGTTACTTTGGAAAAAAAAATATTTTTTTAGTTACTTTGGAAAAAAAAATATTTTTTTAGTTACTTTGGAAAAAAAATATTTTTTTAGTTACTTTGGAAAAAAAAATATTTTTTTAGTTACTTTGGAAAAAAAAAAATTTTTTTAGTTACTTTGGAAAAAAAATTTTTTTTTTAGTTACTTTGGAAAAAAAAAAATTTTTTTAGTTTCTTTGGAAAAAAAAAAAAATTTTTAGTTACTTTGGAAAAAAAATTTTTTTTTTAGTTTCTTTGGAAAAAAAAATATTTTTTTAGTTACTTTGGAAAAAAAAATATTTTTTTAGTTACTTTGGAAAAAAAAATATTTTTTTAGTTACTTTGGAAAAAAAAATATTTTTTTAGTTTGTTTGGAAAAAAAAAAAATTTTTTAGTTACTTTGGAAAAAAAAATATTTTTTTAGTTTCTTTGGAAAAAAAAATATTTTTTTAGTTACTTTGGAAAAAAAAATATTTTTTTAGTTACTTTGGAAAAAAATATATTTTTTTAGTTACTTTGCAAAAAAAATATTTTTTTAGTTTCTTTGGAAAAAAAAATATTTTTTTAGTTACTTTGGAAAAAAAAATATTTTTTTAGTTACTTTGGAAAAAAAAATATTTTTTTAGTTTCTTTGGAAAAAAAATATTTTTTTAGTTACTTTGGAAAAAAAATATTTTTTTAGTTACTTTGGAAAAAAAAATTTTTTTTAGTTTCTTTGGAAAAAAAAATATTTTTTTAGTTACTTTGGAAAAAAAAAATTTTTTTTAATTACTTTGGAAAAAAAAAAAAATTTTAGTTACTTTGGAAAAAATAAATATTTTTTTAGTTACTTTGGAAAAAAAATTTTTTTTTAAATTACTTTGGAAAAAATTTTTTTTTTTAGTTACTTTGGAAAAAAAAAATTTTTTTTAGTTACTTTGGAAAAAAAAAATATTTTTTTAGTTACTTTGGAAAAAAAAGAATTTTTTTTAGTTACTTTGGAAAAAAAAATTATTTTTTTAGTTACTTTGGAAAAAAAAAAATTTTTTAGTTACTTTGGAAAAAAATAAATATTTTTAGTTACTTTGGAAAAAAAATTTTTTTTTTAGTTTCTTTGGAAAAAAAAAATTTTTTTTAGTTACTTTGGAAAAAAAAATATTTTTTAGTTACTTTGGAAAAAAAATATTTTTTTAGTTACTTTGGAAAAAAAAAATTTTTTTTTGTTACTTTGGAAAAAAAAATATTTTTTTAGTTACTTTGGAAAAAAAAATATTTTTTTAGTTACTTTGGAAAAAAAAATATTTTTTTAGTTACTTTGGAAAAAAAAATATTTTTTTAGTTACTTTGGAAAAAAATATATTTTTTTAGTTACTTTGGAAAAAAAAAATTTTTTTTAGTTACTTTGGAAAAAAAAATATTTTTTTAGTTACTTTGGAAAAAAGAATATTTTTTTAATTACTTTGGAAAAAAAAATATTTTTTTAGTTACTTTGGAAAAAAAAATATTTTTTTAGTTACTTTGGAAAAAAAAATATTTTTTTAGTTACTTTGGAAAAAAAAAATTTTTTTTAGTTACTTTGGAAAAAAAAATTTTTTTTTAGTTACTTTGGAAAAAAGAATATTTTTTTAATTACTTTGGAAAAAAAAATATTTTTTTAGTTACTTTGGAAAAAAAATATATTTTTTTAGTTACTTTGGAAAAAAAAATATTTTTTTAGTTACTTTGGAAAAAAAAATATTTTTTTAGTTACTTTGGAAAAAAAAATTTTTTTTTAATTACTTTGGAAAAAAAAAATTTTTTTAGTTACTTTGGAAAAAAATTTTTTTTTTAGTTACTTTGGAAAAAAAAAATTTTTTTTAGTTACTTTGGAAAAAAAATATATTTTTTTAGTTACTTTGGGAAAAAAAGAAATTTTTTTAGTTACTTTGGAAAAAAAAATTATTTTTTTAGTTACTTTGGAAAAAAAAGAAATTTTTTTAGTTACTTTGGAAAAAAAAATTATTTTTTTAGTTACTTTGGAAAAAAAAAAATTTTTTAGTTACTTTGGAAAAAAATAAATATTTTTAGTTACTTTGGAAAAAAAAAAAATTTTTTTAGTTTCTTTGGAAAAAAAAAATTTTTTTTAGTTACTTTGGAAAAAAAAATATTTTTTAGTTACTTTGGAAAAAAAATATTTTTTTAGTTACTTTGGAAAAAAAATATTTTTTTTTGTTACTTTGGAAAAAAAAATATTTTTTTAGTTACTTTGGAAAAAAAAATATTTTTTTAGTTACTTTGGAAAAAAAAATATTTTTTTAGTTACTTTGGAAAAAAAAATATTTTTTTAGTTACTTTGGAAAAAAATATATTTTTTTAGTTACTTTGGAAAAAAAAAAATTTTTTTAGTTACTTTGGAAAAAAAAATATTTTTTTAGTTACTTTGGAAAAAAGAATATTTTTTTAATTACTTTGGAAAAAAAAATATTTTTTTAGTTACTTTGGAAAAAAAAATATTTTTTTAGTTACTTTGGAAAAAAAAATATTTTTTTAGTTACTTTGGAAAAAAAAAATTTTTTTTAGTTACTTTGGAAAAAAAAATATTTTTTTAGTTACTTTGGAAAAAAGAATATTTTTTTAATTACTTTGGAAAAAAAAATATTTTTTTAGTTACTTTGGAAAAAAAAATATTTTTTTAGTTACTTTGGAAAAAAAAATATTTTTTTAGTTACTTTGGAAAAAAAAATATTTTTTTAGTTACTTTGGAAAAAAAATTTTTTTTTTAATTACTTTGGAAAAAAAAAATTTTTTTAGTTACTTTGGAAAAAAAAAATTTTTTTAGTTACTTTGGAAAAAAAAAATTTTTTTTAGTTACTTTGGAAAAAAAATATATTTTTTTAGTTACTTTGGAAAAAAAAGAATTTTTTTTAGTTACTTTGGAAAAAAAAATTATTTTTTTAGTTACTTTGGAAAAAAAAATTTTTTTTAGTTACTTTGGAAAAAAATAAATATTTTTAGTTACTTTGGAAAAAAATTTTTTTTTTTAGTTTCTTTGGAAAAAAAAAAATTTTTTTAGTTACTTTGGAAAAAAAAATATTTTTTAGTTACTTTGGAAAAAAAATATTTTTTTAGTTACTTTGGAAAAAAAAATTTTTTTTTTGTTACTTTGGAAAAAAAAATATTTTTTTAGTTACTTTGGAAAAAAAAATATTTTTTTTGTTACTTTGGAAAAAAAAATATTTTTTTAGTTACTTTGGAAAAAAAAATTTTTTTTTAGTTACTTTGGAAAAAAAAATATTTTTTTAGTTACTTTGGAAAAAAAAATATTTTTTTAGTTACTTTGGAAAAAAAAATATTTTTTTAGTTACTTTGGAAAAAAGAATATTTTTTTAATTACTTTGGAAAAAAAAAATTTTTTTAGTTACTTTGGAAAAAAAAATATTTTTTTAGTTACTTTGGAAAAAAAAATATTTTTTTAGTTACTTTGGAAAAAAAAATATTTTTTTAGTTACTTTGGGAAAAATTTTTTTTTTTTAGTTACTTTGGAAAAAAAAATATTTTTTTAGTTTCTTTGGAAAAAAAAAAAATGTTTTAGTTACTTTGGAAAAAAAAATTTTTTTTTAGTTTCTTTGGAAAAAAAAATATTTTTTTAGTTACTTTGGAAAAAAAAAATTTTTTTTAGTTACTTTGGAAAAAAAAAATTTTTTAGTTACTTTGCAAAAAAAATATTTTTTTAGTTACTTTGGAAAAAAAATATTTTTTTAGTTACTTTGGAAAAAAAAAAATTTTTTTAGTTACTTTGGAAAAAAAAATATTTTTTTAGTTACTTTGGAAAAAAAAATATTTTTTTAGTTACTTTGGAAAAAAAATATTTTTTTAGTTACTTTGGAAAAAAAATTATTTTTTTAGTTACTTTGGAAAAAAAAATATTTTTTTAGTTACTTTGGAAAAAAAAATATTTTTTTAGTTACTTTGGAAAAAAAAATATTTTTTTAGTTACTTTGGAAAAAAAAATATTTTTTTAGTTACTTTGGAAAAAAAAATATTTTTTTAATTACTTTGGAAAAAAAATATTTTTTTAGTTACTTTGGAAAAAAAATATATTTTTTAGTTACTTTGGAAAAAAAAATATTTTTTTAGTTACTTTGGAAAAAAAATTATTTTTTTAGTTACTTTGGAAAAAAAAATATTTTTTTAGTTACTTTGGAAAAAAAAATATTTTTTTAGTTTCTTTGGAAAAAAAAATATTTTTTAGTTACTTTGGAAAAAAAAATATTTTTTTAGTTACTTTGGAAAAAAAAATTTTTTTTTAGTTTCTTTGGAAAAAAAAATATTTTTTTAGTTACTTTGGAAAAAAAAATATTTTTTTAGTTACTTTGGAAAAAAAAATTTTTTTTTAGTTACTTTGGAAAAAAAATTATTTTTTTAGTTACTTTGGAAAAAAAAATATTTTTTTAGTTTCTTTGGAAAAAAAAATATTTTTTTAGTTACTTTGGAAAAAAAAATATTTTTTTAGTTACTTTGGAAAAAAAATATTTTTTTAGTTACTTTGGAAAAAAAAATATTTTTTTAGTTACTTTGGAAAAAAAAATATTTTTTTAATTACTTTGGAAAAAAAATATTTTTTTAGTTACTTTGGAAAAAAAATATATTTTTTAGTTACTTTGGAAAAAAAAATATTTTTTTAGTTACTTTGGAAAAAAAAATATTTTTTTAGTTACTTTGGAAAAAAAAATATTTTTTTAGTTACTTTGGAAAAAAAATATTTTTTTAGTTTCTTTGGAAAAAAAAATATTTTTTTAGTTACTTTGGAAAAAAAAATATTTTTTTAGTTACTTTGGAAAAAAAAATATTTTTTTAGTTTCTTTGGAAAAAAAATTATTTTTTTAGTTACTTTGGAAAAAAAAATATTTTTTTAGTTACTTTGGAAAAAAAAATATTTTTTTAGTTACTTTGGAAAAAAAAATATTTTTTTAGTTACTTTGGAAAAAAAATATTTTTTTAGTTACTTTGGAAAAAAAAATATTTTTTTAGTTACTTTGGAAAAAAAAATATTTTTTTAGTTACTTTGGAAAAAAAAATATTTTTTTAGTTACTTTGGAAAAAAAATTATTTTTTTAGTTACTTTGGGAAAAAAAATATTTTTTTAGTTACTTTGGGAAAAAAAATATTTTTTTAGTTACTTTGGAAAAAAAAATATTTTTTTAGTTACTTTGGAAAAAAAAATATTTTTTTAGTTACTTTGGAAAAAAAAAATTTTTTTTAGTTACTTTGGAAAAAAAAATATTTTTTTAATTACTTTGGAAAAAAAATATTTTTTTAGTTACTTTGGAAAAAAAAAATTTTTTTTAGTTACTTTGGAAAATAAATATTTTTTTAGTTACTTTGGAAAAAAATATATTTTTTTAGTTACTTTGGAAAAAAAAAAATTTTTTAGTTACTTTGGAAAAAAAAAAAATTTTTAGTTACTTTGGAAAAAAAAAAAATTTTTTAGTTACTTTGGAAAAAAAAATTTTTTTTTAGTTACTTTGGAAAAAAAAATATTTTTTTAGTTACTTTGGAAAAAAAATAAATTTTTTAGTTACTTTGGAAAAAAAAATATTTTTTTAGTTACTTTGGAAAAAAAAATATTTTTTTAGTTACTTTGGAAAAAAAAAATTTTTTTTAGTTACTTTGGAAAAAAAAATATTTTTTTAGTTTCTTTGGAAAAAAAAGAAATTTTTTTTAGTTACTTTGGAAAAAAAAATATTTTTTTAGTTTCTTTGGAAAAAAAAAAAAATTTTTAGTTACTTTGGAAAAAAAAATATTTTTTTAGTTTCTTTGGAAAAAAAAATATTTTTTTAGTTACTTTGGAAAAAAAATATTTTTTTAGTTACTTTGGAAAAAAAAATATTTTTTTAGTTTCTTTGGAAAAAAAAATATTTTTTTAGTTACTTTGGAAAAAAAAAATTTTTTTAGTTACTTTGGAAAAAAAAATTTTTTTTAGTTTCTTTGGAAAAAAAAATATTTTTTTAGTTACTTTGGAAAAAAAAAATTTTTTTAATTACTTTGGAAAAAAAAATTTTTTTTAGTTACTTTGGAAAAAAAAAATATTTTTTTAGTTACTTTGGAAAAAAAATTTTTTTTTTAATTACTTTGGAAAAAAAATTTTTTTTTAGTTACTTTGGAAAAAAAATTTTTTTTAGTTACTTTGGAAAAAAATAAATATTTTTAGTTACTTTGGAAAAAAAAAAAAAATTTTAGTTTCTTTGGAAAAAAAAATTTTTTTTAGTTACTTTGGAAAAAAAAAATTTTTTTAGTTACTTTGGAAAAAAAAAAATTTTTTAGTTACTTTGGAAAAAAAAATTTTTTTTTTGTTACTTTGGAAAAAAAAATATTTTTTTAGTTACTTTGGAAAAAAAAATATTTTTTTAGTTACTTTGGAAAAAAAAATATTTTTTTAGTTACTTTGGAAAAAAAAATATTTTTTTAGTTACTTTGGAAAAAAAAATATTTTTTTAGTTACTTTGGAAAAAAAAATTTTTTTTTAGTTACTTTGGAAAAAAAATTTTTTTTTTAGTTACTTTGGAAAAAAGAATATTTTTTTAATTACTTTGGAAAAAAAAAATTTTTTTTAGTTACTTTGGAAAAAAAAATATTTTTTTAGTTACTTTGGAAAAAAAAATATTTTTTTAGTTACTTTGGAAAAAAAAATATTTTTTTAGTTACTTTGGGAAAAAAAATTTTTTTTTAGTTACTTTGGAAAAAAAAATATTTTTTTAGTTTCTTTGGAAAAAAAAAAAAAAATTTAGTTACTTTGGAAAAAAAAAATTTTTTTTAGTTTCTTTGGAAAAAAAAATTTTTTTTTAGTTACTTTGGAAAAAAAAATTTTTTTTTAGTTACTTTGGAAAAAAAAATATTTTTTAGTTACTTTGCAAAAAAAAAATTTTTTTAGTTACTTTGGAAAAAAAATATTTTTTTAGTTACTTTGGAAAAAAAAAAATTTTTTTAGTTACTTTGGAAAAAAAAATATTTTTTTAGTTACTTTGGAAAAAAAAATATTTTTTTAGTTACTTTGGAAAAAAAATATTTTTTTAGTTACTTTGGAAAAAAAATTATTTTTTTAGTTACTTTGGAAAAAAAAATATTTTTTTAGTTACTTTGGAAAAAAAAATATTTTTTTAGTTACTTTGGAAAAAAAAATATTTTTTTAGTTACTTTGGAAAAAAAAATATTTTTTTAGTTACTTTGGAAAAAAAAATATTTTTTTAATTACTTTGGAAAAAAAATATTTTTTTAGTTACTTTGGAAAAAAAATATATTTTTTAGTTACTTTGGAAAAAAAAATATTTTTTTAGTTACTTTGGAAAAAAAATTATTTTTTTAGTTACTTTGGAAAAAAAAATATTTTTTTAGTTACTTTGGAAAAAAAAATATTTTTTTAGTTTCTTTGGAAAAAAAAATATTTTTTAGTTACTTTGGAAACAAAAATATTTTTTTAGTTACTTTGGAAAAAAAAAAATTTTTTTAGTTTCTTTGGAAAAAAAAATATTTTTTTAGTTACTTTGGAAAAAAAAATATTTGTTTAGTTACTTTGGAAAAAAAAATATTTTTTTAGTTACTTTGGAAAAAAAAATATTTTTTTAGTTACTTTGGAAAAAAAATATTTTTTTAGTTACTTTGGAAAAAAAATATTTTTTTAGTTACTTTGGAAAAAAAAATATTTTTTTAGTTACTTTGGAAAAAAAATATTATTTTAGTTACTTTGGAAAAAAAAATATTTTTTTAGTTACTTTGGGAAAAAAAATATTTTTTTAGTTACTTTGGAAAAAAAATTATTTTTTTAGTTACTTTGGAAAAAAAAATATTTTTTTAGTTTCTTTGGAAAAAAAAATATTTTTTTAGTTACTTTGGAAAAAAAAATATTTTTTTAGTTTCTTTGGAAAAAAAAAATTTTTTTTAGTTACTTTGGAAAAAAAAAAATTTTTTAGTTACTTTGGAAAAAAAAATTTTTTTTAGTTACTTTGGAAAAAAAATTATTTTTTTAGTTACTTTGGAAAAAAAAATATTTTTTTAGTTACTTTGGAAAAAAAAATATTTTTTTAGTTACTTTGGAAAAAAAATTATTTTTTTAGTTACTTTGGAAAAAAAAATATTTTTTTAGTTACTTTGGAAAAAAAAATATTTTTTTAGTTACTTTGGAAAAAAAAATATTTTTTTAGTTACTTTGGAAAAAAAAATATTTTTTTAGTTACTTTGGAAAAAAAAATATTTTTTTAATTACTTTGGAAAAAAAATATTTTTTTAGTTACTTTGGAAAAAAAATATATTTTTTAGTTACTTTGGAAAAAAAAATATTTTTTTAGTTACTTTGGAAAAAAAATTATTTTTTTAGTTACTTTGGAAAAAAAAATATTTTTTTAGTTACTTTGGAAAAAAAAAATATTTTTTTAGTTTCTTTGGAAAAAAAAATATTTTTTAGTTACTTTGGAAACAAAAATATTTTTTTAGTTACTTTGGAAAAAAAAATTTTTTTTTAGTTTCTTTGGAAAAAAAAATATTTTTTTAGTTACTTTGGAAAAAAAAAATATTTGTTTAGTTACTTTGGAAAAAAAAATATTTTTTTAGTTACTTTGGAAAAAAAAATATTTTTTTAGTTACTTTGGAAAAAAAATATTTTTTTAGTTACTTTGGAAAAAAAATATTTTTTTAGTTACTTTGGAAAAAAAAATATTTTTTTAGTTACTTTGGAAAAAAAATATTATTTTAGTTACTTTGGAAAAAAAAATATTTTTTTAGTTACTTTGGGAAAAAAAATATTTTTTTAGTTACTTTGGAAAAAAAATTATTTTTTTAGTTACTTTGGAAAAAAAAATATTTTTTTAGTTTCTTTGGAAAAAAAAATATTTTTTTAGTTACTTTGGAAAAAAAAATATTTTTTTAGTTTCTTTGGAAAAAAAAAATTTTTTTTAGTTACTTTGGAAAAAAAAATATTTTTTAGTTACTTTGGAAAAAAAAATTTTTTTTAGTTACTTTGGAAAAAAAAAAAATTTTTTTTAGTTACTTTGGAAAAAAAATTATTTTTTTAGTTACTTTGGAAAAAAAAATATTTTTTTAGTTTCTTTGGAAAAAAAAATATTTTTTTAGTTACTTTGGAAAAAAAAATATTTTTTTAGTTACTTTGGAAAAAAAATATTTTTTTAGTTACTTTGGGAAAAAAAATATTTTTTTAGTTACTTTGGAAAAAAAAATATTTTTTTAGTTACTTTGGAAAAAAAATATTTTTTTTAGTTACTTTGGAAAAAAAAATATTTTTTTAGTTACTTTGGAAAAAAAAATATTTTTTTAGTTACTTTGGAAAAAAAATATTTTTTTAGTTACTTTGGAAAAAAAAATATTTTTTTAGTTTCTTTGGAAAAAAAAATATTTTTTTAGTTACTTTGGAAAAAAAATATTTTTTTAGTTACTTTGGAAAAAAAAATATTTTTTTAGTTTCTTTGGAAAAAAAAATATTTTTTTAGTTACTTTGGAAAAAAAAATATTTTTTTAGTTACTTTGGAAAAAAAAATATTTTTTTAGTTACTTTGGAAAAAAAAATATTTTTTTAGTTACTTTGGAAAAAAAATATTTTTTTAGTTACTTTGGAAAAAAAAATATTTTTTTAGTTACTTTGGAAAAAAAAATATTTTTTTAGTTACTTTGGAAAAAAAAATATTTTTTTAGTTACTTTGGAAAAAAAATTATTTTTTTAGTTACTTTGGGAAAAAAAATATTTTTTTAGTTACTTTGGAAAAAAAAATATTTTTTTAGTTACTTTGGGAAAAAAAATATTTTTTTAGTTACTTTGGAAAAAAATATATTTTTTTAGTTACTTTGGAAAAAAAAATATTTTTTTAATTACTTTGGAAAAAAAATATTTTTTTAGTTACTTTGGAAAAAAAAATATTTTTTTAGTTACTTTGGAAAAAAAAATATTTTTTTAGTTACTTTGGAAAAAAAAATATTTTTTTAGTTACTTTGGAAAAAAAAATTTTTTTTAGTTACTTTGGAAAAAAGAATATTTTTTTAATTACTTTGGAAAAAAAAAATTTTTTTAGTTACTTTGGAAAAAAAAATATTTTTTTAGTTACTTTGGAAAAAAAAATATTTTTTTAGTTACTTTGGAAAAAAAAATATTTTTTTAGTTACTTTGGGAAAAAAAATTTTTTTTTAGTTACTTTGGAAAAAAAAATATTTTTTTAGTTTCTTTGGAAAAAAAAAAAAAATTTTAGTTACTTTGGAAAAAAAATTTTTTTTTTAGTTTCTTTGGAAAAAAAAATATTTTTTTAGTTACTTTGGAAAAAAAAAATTTTTTTTAGTTACTTTGGAAAAAAAAATATTTTTTAGTTACTTTGCAAAAAAAATATTTTTTTAGTTACTTTGGAAAAAAAATATTTTTTTAGTTACTTTGGAAAAAAAATAATTTTTTTAGTTACTTTGGAAAAAAAAATATTTTTTTAGTTACTTTGGAAAAAAAAATATTTTTTTAGTTACTTTGGAAAAAAAAATATTTTTTTAGTTACTTTGGAAAAAAAAATATTTTTTTAGTTACTTTGGAAAAAAAAATATTTTTTTAGTTACTTTGGAAAAAAAAATATTTTTTTAGTTACTTTGGAAAAAAAATATTTTTTTAGTTACTTTGGAAAAAAAAATATTTTTTTAGTTACTTTGGAAAAAAAAATATTTTTTTAGTTACTTTGGAAAAAAAAATATTTTTTTAGTTACTTTGGAAAAAAAAATATTTTTTTAATTACTTTGGAAAAAAAATATTTTTTTAGTTACTTTGGAAAAAATATATATTTTTTAGTTACTTTGGAAAAAAAATTATTTTTTTAGTTACTTTGGAAAATTTTTTATTTTTTTAGTTACTTTGGAAAAAAAAATATTTTTTTAGTTACTTTGGAAAAAAAAATATTTTTTTAGTTTCTTTGGAAAAAAAAATATTTTTTAGTTACTTTGGAAAAAAATAATATTTTTTTAGTTACTTTGGAAAAAAAATTTTTTTTTTAGTTTCTTTGGAAAAAAAAAATTTTTTTAGTTACTTTGGAAAAAAAAATATTTTTTTAGTTACTTTGGAAAAAAAAATATTTTTTTAGTTACTTTGGAAAAAAAAATATTTTTTTAGTTACTTTGGAAAAAAAATATTTTTTTAGTTACTTTGGAAAAAAAAATATTTTTTTAGTTACTTTGGAAAAAAAAATATTTTTTTAGTTACTTTGGAAAAAAAAATATTTTTTTAGTTACTTTGGAAAAAAAAATATTTTTTTAGTTACTTTGGGAAAAAAAATATTTTTTTAGTTACTTTGGAAAAAAAATTATTTTTTTAGTTACTTTGGAAAAAAAAATATTTTTTTAGTTTCTTTGGAAAAAAAAATATTTTTTTAGTTACTTTGGAAAAAAAAATATTTTTTTAGTTTCTTTGGAAAAAAAAAATTTTTTTTAGTTACTTTGGAAAAAAAAATATTTTTTAGTTACTTTGGAAAAAAAATATTTTTTTAGTTACTTTGGAAAAAAAAAATTTTTTTTAGTTACTTTGGGAAAAAAATTATTTTTTTAGTTACTTTGGAAAAAAAAATATTTTTTTAGTTTCTTTGGAAAAAAAAATATTTTTTTAGTTACTTTGGAAAAAAAAATATTTTTTTAGTTACTTTGGAAAAAAAATATTTTTTTAGTTACTTTGGAAAAAAAAATATTTTTTTAGTTACTTTGGAAAAAAAAATATTTTTTTAATTACTTTGGAAAAAAAATATTTTTTTAGTTACTTTGGAAAAAAAAATATTTTTTTAGTTACTTTGGAAAAAAAAATATTTTTTTAGTTACTTTGGAAAAAAAATATTTTTTTAGTTACTTTGGAAAAAAAAATATTTTTTTAGTTTCTTTGGAAAAAAAAATATTTTTTTAGTTACTTTGGAAAAAAAAATATTTTTTTAGTTACTTTGGAAAAAAAAATATTTTTTTAGTTTCTTTGGGAAAAAAAATATTTTTTTAGTTACTTTGGAAAAAAAAATATTTTTTTAGTTACTTTGGAAAAAAAAATATTTTTTTAGTTACTTTGGAAAAAAAAATATTTTTTTAGTTACTTTGGAAAAAAAATATTTTTTTAGTTACTTTGGAAAAAAAAATATTTTTTTAGTTACTTTGGAAAAAAAAATATTTTTTTAGTTACTTTGGAAAAAAAAATATTTTTTTAGTTACTTTGGAAAAAAATTTATTTTTTTAGTTACTTTGGGAAAAAAAATATTTTTTTAGTTACTTTGGAAAAAAAAATATTTTTTTAGTTACTTTGGAAAAAAAAATATTTTTTTAGTTACTTTGGAAAAAAATATATTTTTTTAGTTACTTTGGAAAAAAAAATATTTTTTTAATTACTTTGGAAAAAAAATATTTTTTTAGTTACTTTGGAAAAAAAAAAAATTTTTTAGTTACTTTGGAAAATAAATATTTTTTTAGTTACTTTGGAAAAAAAAATATTTTTTTAGTTACTTTGGAAAAAAAAAAATTTTTTTAGTTACTTTGGAAAAAAAAAAATTTTTTTAGTTACTTTGGAAAAAAAAATAAATTTTTAGTTACTTTGGAAAAAAAAATTTTTTTTTAGTTACTTTGGAAAAAAAAATATTTTTTTAGTTACTTTGGAAAAAAAATAAATTTTTTAGTTACTTTGGAAAAAAAAATATTTTTTTAGTTACTTTGGAAAAAAAAATATTTTTTTAGTTACTTTGGAAAAAAAAAATATTTTTTTAGTTACTTTGGAAAAACAATATTTTTTTAGTTTCTTTGGAAAAAAAAGAAAAATTTTTTAGTTACTTTGGAAAAAAAAATATTTTTTTAGTTACTTTGGAAAAACAATATTTTTTTAGTTTCTTTGGAAAAAAAAGAAAAATTTTTTAGTTACTTTGGAAAAAAAAATATTTTTTTAGTTTCTTTGGAAAAAAAAATATTTTTTTAGTTACTTTGGAAAAAAAATATTTTTTTAGTTACTTTGGAAAAAAATTTTTTTTTTAGTTTCTTTGGAAAAAAAAATATTTTTTTAGTTACTTTGGAAAATTTTTTTTTTTTTTAATTACTTTGGAAAAAAAAATTTTTTTTAGTTACTTTGGAAAAAAAAATTTTTTTTTAGTTACTTTGGAAAAAAAAAATTGTTTTTAGTTACTTTGGAAAAAAATATATTTTTTTAGTTACTTTGGAAAAAAAAAATTTTTTTTAGTTACTTTGGAAAAATTTTTTTTTTTTAGTTACTTTGGAAAAAAAAATATTTTTTTAGTTACTTTGGAAAAAAAAATATTTTTTTAGTTACTTTGGAAAAAAAAATATTTTTTTAGTTACTTTGGAAAAAAAAAAAAATTTTTAGTTACTTTGGAAAAAAGAATATTTTTTTAATTACTTTGGAAAAAATTTTTTTTTTTAGTTACTTTGGAAAAAAAAATTTTTTTTAGTTACTTTGGAAAAAAAAATATTTTTTTAGTTACTTTGGAAAAAAAAAATATTTTTTTAGTTTCTTTGGAAAAAAAAATATTTTTTTAGTTACTTTGGAAAAAAAAATATTTTTTTAGTTTCTTTGGAAAAAAAAATTTTTTTTAGTTACTTTGGAAAAAAAATATTTTTTTAGTTACTTTGGAAAAAAAAATATTTTTTTAGTTACTTTGGAAAAAAAAATATTTTTTTTAGTTTCTTTGGAAAAAAAAAATTTTTTTTAGTTACTTTGGAAAAAAAATATATTTTTTTAGTTACTTTGGAAAAAAAAAATTTTTTTAGTTACTTTGGAAAAAAAAATTTTTTTTAGTTACTTTGGAAAAAAAAATATTTTTTTAGTTACTTTGGAAAAAAAAAATTTTTTTAGTTACTTTGGAAAAAAAAAATTTTTTTAGTTACTTTGGAAAAAAATTTATTTTTTTAGTTACTTTGGGAAAAAAAATATTTTTTTAGTTACTTTGGAAAAAAAAATATTTTTTTAGTTACTTTGGAAAAAAAAATATTTTTTTAGTTACTTTGGAAAAAAATATATTTTTTTAGTTACTTTGGAAAAAAAAATATTTTTTTAATTACTTTGGAAAAAAAATATTTTTTTAGTTACTTTGGAAAAAAAAAAAATTTTTTAGTTACTTTGGAAAATAAATATTTTTTTAGTTACTTTGGAAAAAAAAATATTTTTTTAGTTACTTTGGAAAAAAAAAAATTTTTTTAGTTACTTTGGAAAAAAAAAAATTTTTTTAGTTACTTTGGAAAAAAAAATAAATTTTTAGTTACTTTGGAAAAAAAAATTTTTTTTTAGTTACTTTGGAAAAAAAAATATTTTTTTAGTTACTTTGGAAAAAAAATAAATTTTTTAGTTACTTTGGAAAAAAAAATATTTTTTTAGTTACTTTGGAAAAAAAAATATTTTTTTAGTTACTTTGGAAAAAAAAAATATTTTTTTAGTTACTTTGGAAAAACAATATTTTTTTAGTTTCTTTGGAAAAAAAAGAAAAATTTTTTAGTTACTTTGGAAAAAAAAATATTTTTTTAGTTACTTTGGAAAAACAATATTTTTTTAGTTTCTTTGGAAAAAAAAGAAAAATTTTTTAGTTACTTTGGAAAAAAAAATATTTTTTTAGTTTCTTTGGAAAAAAAAATATTTTTTTAGTTACTTTGGAAAAAAAATATTTTTTTAGTTACTTTGGAAAAAAAATTTTTTTTTAGTTTCTTTGGAAAAAAAAATATTTTTTTAGTTACTTTGGAAAATTTTTTTTTTTTTTAATTACTTTGGAAAAAAAATTTTTTTTTAGTTACTTTGGAAAAAAAAAATTTTTTTTAGTTACTTTGGAAAAAAAAAATTGTTTTTAGTTACTTTGGAAAAAAATATATTTTTTTAGTTACTTTGGAAAAAAAAAATTTTTTTTAGTTACTTTGGAAAAATTTTTTTTTTTTAGTTACTTTGGAAAAAAAAATATTTTTTTAGTTACTTTGGAAAAAAAAATATTTTTTTAGTTACTTTGGAAAAAAAAATATTTTTTTAGTTACTTTGGAAAAAAAAAAAAATTTTTAGTTACTTTGGAAAAAAGAATATTTTTTTAATTACTTTGGAAAAAATTTTTTTTTTTAGTTACTTTGGAAAAAAAAATTTTTTTTAGTTACTTTGGAAAAAAAAATATTTTTTTAGTTACTTTGGAAAAAAAAAATATTTTTTTAGTTTCTTTGGAAAAAAAAATATTTTTTTAGTTACTTTGGAAAAAAAAATATTTTTTTAGTTTCTTTGGAAAAAAAAATTTTTTTTAGTTACTTTGGAAAAAAAATATTTTTTTAGTTACTTTGGAAAAAAAAATATTTTTTTAGTTACTTTGGAAAAAAAAATATTTTTTTTAGTTTCTTTGGAAAAAAAAAAATTTTTTTAGTTACTTTGGAAAAAAAATATATTTTTTTAGTTACTTTGGAAAAAAAAAATTTTTTTAGTTACTTTGGAAAAAAAAATTTTTTTTAGTTACTTTGGAAAAAAAAATATTTTTTTAGTTACTTTGGAAAAAAAAAATTTTTTTAGTTACTTTGGAAAAAAAATTTTTTTTTTAGTTTCTTTGGAAAAAAAAATATTTTTTTAGTTACTTTGGAAAAAAAAATATTTTTTTAGTTACTTTGGAAAAAAAAATATTTTTTTAGTTTCTTTGGAAAAAAAAAATATTTTTTTAGTTACTTTGGAAAAAAAAATATTTTTTTAGTTACTTTGGAAAAAAAAAATATTTTTTTAGTTACTTTGGGAAAAAAAATATTTTTTTAGTTACTTTGGAAAAAAAATATTTTTTTAGTTACTTTGGAAAAAAAATATTTTTTTAGTTACTTTGGAAAAAAAAATATTTTTTTAGTTACTTTGGAAAAAAAAAATATTTTTTTAGTTACTTTGGAAAAAAAAATATTTTTTTAGTTTCTTTGGAAAAAAAATAAATTTTTTAGTTACTTTGGAAAAAAAAATATTTTTTTAGTTTCTTTGGAAAAAAAAAAAAAATTTTAGTTACTTTGGAAAAAAAAATTTTTTTTTAGTTTCTTTGGAAAAAAAATATTTTTTTAGTTACTTTGGAAAAAAAAATTTTTTTTAGTTACTTTGGAAAAAAAATATTTTTTTAGTTACTTTGGAAAAAAAAATATTTTTTTAGTTTCTTTGGAAAAAAAAATATTTTTTTAGTTACTTTGGAAAAAAAAAATTTTTTTAGTTACTTTGGAAAAAAAAATATTTTTTTAGTTTCTTTGGAAAAAAAAATATTTTTTTAGTTACTTTGGAAAAAAAATTTTTTTTTTAATTACTTTGGAAAATTTTTTTTTTTTTAGTTACTTTGGGAAAAAAAATAATTTTTTAGTTACTTTGGAAAAAAAAAATTTTTTTAGTTACTTTGGAAAAAAAAAATTTTTTTTAGTTACTTTGGAAAAAAAAATAATTTTTTAGTTACTTTGGAAAAAAAAAATTTTTTTTAGTTACTTTGGAAAAAAAAATATTTTTTTAGTTACTTTGGAAATTTTTTTTTTTTTTAGTTACTTTGGAAAAAAAAATAATTTTTTAGTTACTTTGGAAAAAAAAAATTTTTTTTAGTTACTTTGGAAAAAAAAATATTTTTTTAGTTACTTTGGAAAAAAAAATATTTTTTTAGTTACTTTGGAAAAAAATATATTTTTTTAGTTACTTTGGAAAAAAAATAATATTTTTTTAGTTACTTTGGAAAAAAAAATATTTTTTTAGTTTCTTTGGAAAAAAAAAATTTTTTTTAGTTACTTTGGAAAAAAAAATATTTTTTTAGTTTCTTTGGAAAAAAAAAAAATTTTTTAGTTACTTTGGAAAAAAAATATTTTTTTAGTTACTTTGGAAAAAAAAATATTTTTTTAGTTTCTTTGGAAAAAAAAAAATTTTTAGTTACTTTGGAAAAAAAAAATTTTTTTTAGTTTCTTTGGAAAAAAAAATATTTTTTTAGTTACTTTGGAAAAAAAAAATTTTTTTTAGTTACTTTGGAAAAAAAAAAATTTTTTAGTTACTTTGCAAAAAAAATATTTTTTTAGTTACTTTGGAAAAAAAAATTTTTTTTAGTTACTTTGGAAAAAAAAATTTTTTTTTAGTTACTTTGGAAAAAAAATATTTTTTTAGTTACTTTGGAAAAAAAAATATTTTTTTAGTTACTTTGGAAAAAAAATATTTTTTTAGTTACTTTGGAAAAAAAATTATTTTTTTAGTTACTTTGGAAAAAAAAATATTTTTTTAGTTACTTTGGAAAAAAAATATTTTTTTAGTTACTTTGGAAAAAAAAATATTTTTTTAGTTACTTTGGAAAAAAAATTATTTTTTTAGTTACTTTGGAAAAAAAAATATTTTTTTAATTACTTTGGAAAAAAAATATTTTTTTAGTTACTTTGGAAAAAAAATATTTTTTTAGTTACTTTGGAAAAAAAAATATTTTTTTAGTTACTTTGGAAAAAAAAATATTTTTTTAGTTACTTTGGAAAAAAAAATATTTTTTTAGTTACTTTGGAAAAAAAAATATTTTTTTAGTTTCTTTGGAAAAAAAAATATTTTTTAGTTACTTTGGAAAAAAAAATATTTTTTTAGTTACTTTGGAAAAAAATTTTTTTTTTTAGTTTCTTTGGAAAAAAAAATATTTTTTTAGTTACTTTGGAAAAAAAAATATTTTTTTAGTTACTTTGGAAAAAAAATATTTTTTTAGTTACTTTGGAAAAAAAATATTTTTTTAGTTACTTTGGAAAAAAAATATTTTTTTAGTTACTTTGGAAAAAAAAATATTTTTTTTAGTTACTTTGGAAAAAAAAATATTTTTTTAGTTACTTTGGAAAAAAATATATTTTTTTAGTTACTTTGGAAAAAAAAATATTTTTTTAATTACTTTGGAAAAAAAATATTTTTTTAGTTACTTTGGAAAAAAAAAAATTTTTTTAGTTACTTTGGAAAATAAATATTTTTTTAGTTACTTTGGAAAAAAAAATATTTTTTTAGTTACTTTGGAAAAAAAAAATTTTTTTTAGTTACTTTGGAAAAAAAAAAATTTTTTTAGTTACTTTGGAAATTTTTTTTTTTTTTTAGTTACTTTGGAAAAAAAAATATTTTTTTAGTTACTTTGGAAAAAAAATAAATTTTTTAGTTACTTTGGAAAAAAAAATATTTTTTTAGTTACTTTGGAAAAAAAAATATTTTTTTAGTTACTTTGGAAAAAAAAAATATTTTTTTAGTTACTTTGGAAAAAAAAATATTTTTTTAGTTTCTTTGGAAAAAAAAGAAAATTTTTTTAGTTACTTTGGAAAAAAAAATATTTTTTTAGTTTCTTTGGAAAAAAAAAAAATGTTTAGTTACTTTGGAAAAAAATATATTTTTTTAGTTTCTTTGGAAAAAAAAATATTTTTTTTGTTACTTTGGAAAAAAAATATTTTTTTAGTTACTTTGGAAAAAAAAATATTTTTTTAGTTTCTTTGGAAAAAAAAATATTTTTTTAGTTACTTTGGAAAAAAAATATTTTTTTAGTTACTTTGGAAAAAAAAATATTTTTTTAGTTACTTTGGAAAAAAAATATTTTTTTAGTTACTTTGGAAAAAAAAATATTTTTTTAGTTTCTTTGGAAAAAAAAATATTTTTTTAGTTACTTTGGAAAAAAAAAATTTTTTTAGTTACTTTGGAAAAAAAAATTTTTTTTAGTTTCTTTGGAAAAAAAAATATTTTTTTAGTTACTTTGGAAAAAAAAATATTTTTTTAGTTTCTTTGGAAAAAAAAATATTTTTTTAGTTACTTTGGAAAAAAAAAAAAAATTTTAGTTACTTTGGAAAAAAATATTTTTTTTTAGTTTCTTTGGAAAAAAAATATTTTTTTAGTTACTTTGGAAAAAAAAAATTTTTTTAGTTACTTTGGAAAAAAAAATATTTTTTTAGTTACTTTGGAAAAAAAAATATTTTTTTAGTTTCTTTGGAAAAAAAAATATTTTTTTAGTTACTTTGGAAAAAAAAATTTTTTTTAGTTACTTTGGAAAAAAAATATTTTTTTAGTTACTTTGGAAAAAAAAATATTTTTTTTAGTTACTTTGGAAAAAAAAATATTTTTTTAGTTACTTTGGAAAAAAAAATATTTTTTTAGTTACTTTGGAAAAAAAAATATTTTTTTAGTTACTTTGGGAAAAAAAATATTTTTTTAGTTACTTTGGAAAAAAAATTATTTTTTTAGTTACTTTGGAAAAAAAAATATTTTTTTAGTTTCTTTGGAAAAAAAAATATTTTTTTAGTTACTTTGGAAAAAAAAATATTTTTTTAGTTTCTTTGGAAAAAAAAAATTTTTTTTAGTTACTTTGGAAAAAAAAAATTTTTTTAGTTACTTTGGAAAAAAAATATTTTTTTAGTTACTTTGGAAAAAAAAATTTTTTTTTAGTTACTTTGGAAAAAAATTTATTTTTTTAGTTACTTTGGAAAAAAAAATATTTTTTTAGTTTCTTTGGAAAAAAAAATATTTTTTTAGTTACTTTGGAAAAAAAAATATTTTTTTAGTTACTTTGGAAAAAAAATATTTTTTTAGTTACTTTGGAAAAAAAAATATTTTTTTAGTTACTTTGGAAAAAAAAATATTTTTTTAATTACTTTGGAAAAAAAATATTTTTTTAGTTACTTTGGAAAAAAAATATTTTTTTTAGTTACTTTGGAAAAAAAATATTTTTTTAGTTACTTTGGAAAAAAAAAATTTTTTTAGTTACTTTGGAAAAAAAAATATTTTTTTAGTTACTTTGGAAAAAAAAATATTTTTTTAGTTTCTTTGGAAAAAAAAATATTTTTTTAGTTACTTTGGAAAAAAAAATATTTTTTTAGTTACTTTGGAAAAAAAAATATTTTTTTAGTTACTTTGGAAAAAAAAATATTTTTTTAGTTACTTTGGAAAAAAAAATATTTTTTTAGTTACTTTGGAAAAAAAATATTTTTTTAGTTACTTTGGAAAAAAAAATATTTTTTTAGTTACTTTGGAAAAAAAAATATTTTTTTAGTTACTTTGGAAAAAAAAATATTTTTTTAGTTACTTTGGAAAAAAAATTATTTTTTTAGTTACTTTGGGAAAAAAAATATTTTTTTAGTTACTTTGGAAAAAAAATATTTTTTTAGTTACTTTGGAAAAAAAAATATTTTTTTAGTTACTTTGGAAAAAAATATATTTTTTTAGTTACTTTGGAAAAAAAAATATTTTTTTAATTACTTTGGAAAAAAAATATTTTTTTAGTTACTTTGGAAAAAAAAATTTTTTTTTAGTTACTTTGGAAAATAAATATTTTTTTAGTTACTTTGGAAAAAAAAATATTTTTTTAGTTACTTTGGAAAAAAAAAATTTTTTTAGTTACTTTGGAAAAAAAAAAATTTTTTTAGTTACTTTGGAAAAAAAAAAATTTTTTAGTTACTTTGGAAAAAATTTTTTTTTTTTAGTTACTTTGGAAAAAAAAATATTTTTTTAGTTACTTTGGAAAAAAAATAAATTTTTTAGTTACTTTGGAAAAAAAAATATTTTTTTAGTTACTTTGGAAAAAAAAATATTTTTTTAGTTACTTTGGAAAAAAAAAATATTTTTTTAGTTACTTTGGAAAAAAAAATATTTTTTTAGTTTCTTTGGAAAAAAAAAATGTTTAGTTACTTTGGAAAAAAAAATATTTTTTTAGTTTCTTTGGAAAAAAAAATATTTTTTTAGTTACTTTGGAAAAAAAAAAATTTTTTAGTTTCTTTGGAAAAAAAAATATTTTTTTAGTTACTTTGGAAAAAAAAAATTTTTTTAATTACTTTGGAAAAAAAAAAATTTTTTAGTTACTTTGGAAAAAAAAAATATTTTTTTAGTTACTTTGGAAAATTTTTTTTTTTTTTAATTACTTTGGAAAAAAAATATTTTTTTAGTTACTTTGGAAAAAAAAAATTTTTTTAGTTACTTTGGAAAAAAAAATTTTTTTTTAGTTACTTTGGAAAAAAAAAAATATTTTTTTAGTTACTTTGGAAAAAAAAGAATTTTTTTTAGTTACTTTGGAAAAAAAAATTATTTTTTTAGTTACTTTGGAAAAAAAATAATTTTTTAGTTACTTTGGAAAAAAATAAATATTTTTAGTTACTTTGGAAAAAAAAAAATTTTTTTAGTTTCTTTGGAAAAAAAAAATTTTTTTTAGTTACTTTGGAAAAAAAAATATTTTTTAGTTACTTTGGAAAAAAAATATTTTTTTAGTTACTTTGGAAAAATTTTTTTTTTTTTTGTTACTTTGGAAAAAAAAATATTTTTTTAGTTACTTTGGAAAAAAAAATATTTTTTTAGTTACTTTGGAAAAAAAAATATTTTTTTAGTTACTTTGGAAAAAAAAATATTTTTTTAGTTACTTTGGAAAAAAAAATATTTTTTTAGTTACTTTGGAAAAAAAATATTTTTTTAGTTACTTTGGAAAAAAAAATATTTTTTTAGTTACTTTGGAAAAAAAAATATTTTTTTAGTTACTTTGGAAAAAAAAATATTTTTTTAGTTACTTTGGAAAAAAAATTATTTTTTTAGTTACTTTGGGAAAAAAAATATTTTTTTAGTTACTTTGGAAAAAAAAATATTTTTTTAGTTACTTTGGAAAAAAAAATATTTTTTTAGTTACTTTGGGAAAAAAAATATTTTTTTAGTTACTTTGGAAAAAAAAATATTTTTTTAGTTACTTTGGAAAAAAATATATTTTTTTAGTTACTTTGGAAAAAAATATATTTTTTTAGTTACTTTGGAAAAAAAAATATTTTTTTAATTACTTTGGAAAAAAAATATTTTTTTAGTTACTTTGGAAAAAAAAAATTTTTTTTAGTTACTTTGGAAAATAAATATTTTTTTAGTTACTTTGGAAAAAAAAATATTTTTTTAGTTACTTTGGAAAAAAAAAATTTTTTTTAGTTACTTTGGAAAAAAAAAATTTTTTTAGTTACTTTGGAAAAAAAAAAAAATTTTTAGTTACTTTGGAAAAAAAAATTTTTTTTAGTTACTTTGGAAAATTTTTTTTTTTTTTAGTTACTTTGGAAAAAAAAATATTTTTTTAGTTACTTTGGAAAAAAAATAAATTTTTTAGTTACTTTGGAAAAAAAAATATTTTTTTAGTTACTTTGGAAAAAAAAATATTTTTTTAGTTACTTTGGAAAAAAAAATATTTTTTTAGTTACTTTGGAAAAAAAAATATTTTTTTAGTTTCTTTGGAAAAAAAAGAAAAAAATTTTAGTTACTTTGGAAAAAAAAATATTTTTTTAGTTTCTTTGGAAAAAAAAAATGTTTAGTTACTTTGGAAAAAAAAATATTTTTTTAGTTTCTTTGGAAAAAAAAATATTTTTTTAGTTACTTTGGAAAAAAAATATTTTTTTAGTTACTTTGGAAAAAAAAATATTTTTTTAGTTTCTTTGGAAAAAAAAATATTTTTTTAGTTACTTTGGAAAAAAAATATTTTTTTAGTTACTTTGGAAAAAAATATATTTTTTTAGTTACTTTGGAAAAAATATATTTTTTTAGTTACTTTGGAAAAAAAAATATTTTTTTAGTTTCTTTGGAAAAAAAAATATTTTTTTAGTTACTTTGGAAAAAAAAATTTTTTTTAGTTTCTTTGGAAAAAAAATATTTTTTTAGTTACTTTGGAAAAAATTTTTTTTTTTTAATTACTTTGGAAAAAAAAAATTTTTTTAGTTACTTTGGAAAAAAAAATATTTTTTTAGTTACTTTGGAAAAAAAAATATTTTTTTAGTTACTTTGGAAAAAAAATAAATTTTTTAGTTACTTTGGAAAAAAAAATATTTTTTTAGTTACTTTGGAAAAAAATATATTTTTTTAGTTACTTTGGAAAAAAAAAATATTTTTTTAGTTACTTTGGAAAAAAAAATATTTTTTTAGTTTCTTTGGAAAAAAAAGAAAAAAAATTTAGTTACTTTGGAAAAAAAAATATTTTTTTAGTTTCTTTGGAAAAAAAAAAATGTTTAGTTACTTTGGAAAAAAAAATATTTTTTTAGTTTCTTTGGAAAAAAAAATATTTTTTTAGTTACTTTGGAAAAAAAATATTTTTTTAGTTACTTTGGAAAAAAAAATATTTTTTTAGTTTCTTTGGAAAAAAAAATATTTTTTTAGTTACTTTGGAAAAAAAATATTTTTTTAGTTACTTTGGAAAAAAAAATATTTTTTTAGTTACTTTGGAAAAAAAATATTTTTTTAGTTACTTTGGAAAAAAAAATATTTTTTTAGTTTCTTTGGAAAAAAAAATATTTTTTTAGTTACTTTGGAAAAAAAAAATTTTTTTAGTTTCTTTGGAAAAAAAAATATTTTTTTAGTTACTTTGGAAAAAAAAAATTTTTTTTAATTACTTTGGAAAAAAAAATTTTTTTTAGTTACTTTGGAAAAAAAAAATATTTTTTTAGTTTCTTTGGAAAAAAAAATATTTTTTTAGTTACTTTGGAAAAAAAAAATTTTTTTTTAGTTACTTTGGAAAAAAAAGAAATTTTTTTAGTTACTTTGGAAAAAAAAATTATTTTTTTAGTTACTTTGGAAAAAAAATATTTTTTTAGTTACTTTGGAAAAAAATAAATATTTTTAGTTACTTTGGAAAAAAAAAAAAATTTTTAGTTTCTTTGGAAAAAAAAAATTTTTTTTAGTTACTTTGGAAAAAAATATATTTTTTAGTTACTTTGGAAAAAAAATATTTTTTTAGTTACTTTGGAAAAAATTTTTTTTTTTTTGTTACTTTGGAAAAAAAAATATTTTTTTTGTTACTTTGGAAAAAAAAATATTTTTTTAGTTACTTTGGAAAAAAAAATATTTTTTTAGTTACTTTGGAAAAAAAATTATTTTTTTAGTTACTTTGGAAAAAAAAATATTTTTTTAGTTACTTTGGAAAAAAAATATTTTTTTAGTTACTTTGGAAAAAAAAATATTTTTTTAGTTACTTTGGGAAAAAAAATATTTTTTTAGTTACTTTGGAAAAAAAAATATTTTTTTAGTTACTTTGGAAAAAAAATTATTTTTTTAGTTACTTTGGGAAAAAAAATATTTTTTTAGTTACTTTGGAAAAAAAAATATTTTTTTAGTTACTTTGGAAAAAAAAATATTTTTTTAGTTACTTTGGGAAAAAAAATATTTTTTTAGTTACTTTGGAAAAAAAAATATTTTTTTAGTTACTTTGGAAAAAAATATATTTTTTTAGTTACTTTGGAAAAAAATATATTTTTTTAGTTACTTTGGAAAAAAAAATATTTTTTTAATTACTTTGGAAAAAAAATATTTTTTTAGTTACTTTGGAAAAAAAAAATTTTTTTTAGTTACTTTGGAAAATAAATATTTTTTTAGTTACTTTGGAAAAAAAAAAATTTTTTTAGTTACTTTGGAAAAAAAAAAAATTTTTTAGTTACTTTGGAAAAAAAAAAATTTTTTTAGTTACTTTGGAAAAAAAAAAAAATGTTTAGTTACTTTGGAAAAAAAAATTTTTTTTAGTTACTTTGGAAAAAAATTTTTTTTTTTAGTTACTTTGGAAAAAAAAATATTTTTTTAGTTACTTTGGAAAAAAAATAAATTTTTTAGTTACTTTGGAAAAAAAAATATTTTTTTAGTTACTTTGGAAAAAAAAATATTTTTTTAGTTACTTTGGAAAAAAAAAATATTTTTTTAGTTACTTTGGAAAAAAAAATATTTTTTTAGTTTCTTTGGAAAAAAAAGAAAAAAATTTTAGTTACTTTGGAAAAAAAAATATTTTTTTAGTTTCTTTGGAAAAAAAATATTTTTTTAGTTACTTTGGAAAAAAAAATATTTTTTTAGTTTCTTTGGAAAAAAAAATATTTTTTTAGTTACTTTGGAAAAAAAATATTTTTTTAGTTACTTTGGAAAAAAATATATTTTTTTAGTTTCTTTGGAAAAAAAAATATTTTTTTAGTTACTTTGGAAAAAAAAATATTTTTTTAGTTACTTTGGAAAAAAAAATATTTTTTTAGTTACTTTGGAAAAAAAAATATTTTTTTAATTACTTTGGAAAAAAAATATTTTTTTAGTTACTTTGGAAAAAAAAAATTTTTTTTAGTTACTTTGGAAAATAAATATTTTTTTAGTTACTTTGGAAAAAAAAATATTTTTTTAGTTACTTTGGAAAAAAAAAAATTTTTTTAGTTACTTTGGAAAAAAAAAAATTTTTTTAGTTACTTTGGAAAAAAAAAATTTTTTTAGTTACTTTGGAAAAAAAAATTTTTTTTTAGTTACTTTGGAAAAAAAAATATTTTTTTAGTTACTTTGGAAAAAAAATAAATTTTTTAGTTACTTTGGAAAAAAAAATATTTTTTTAGTTACTTTGGAAAAAAAAATATTTTTTTAGTTACTTTGGAAAAAAAAAATATTTTTTTAGTTACTTTGGAAAAAAAAATATTTTTTTAGTTTCTTTGGAAAAAAAAGAAAAAATTTTTAGTTACTTTGGAAAAAAAAATATTTTTTTAGTTTCTTTGGAAAAAAAAAAAATGTTTAGTTACTTTGGAAAAAAAAATATTTTTTTAGTTTCTTTGGAAAAAAAAATATTTTTTTAGTTACTTTGGAAAAAAAATATTTTTTTAGTTACTTTGGAAAAAAAAATATTTTTTTAGTTTCTTTGGAAAAAAAAATATTTTTTTAGTTACTTTGGAAAAAAAATATTTTTTTAGTTACTTTGGAAAAAAAAAATTTTTTTAGTTACTTTGGAAAAAAAAAAAATTTTTTAGTTTCTTTGGAAAAAAAAAATTTTTTTTAGTTACTTTGGAAAAAAAATTTTTTTTTAGTTACTTTGGAAAAAAAAAATTTTTTTAGTTTCTTTGGAAAAAAAAATATTTTTTTAGTTACTTTGGAAAAAAAAATATTTTTTTAGTTTCTTTGGAAAAAAAAATATTTTTTTAGTTACTTTGGAAAAAAAAATTTTTTTTAGTTACTTTGGAAAAAAAAAATTTTTTTTAGTTACTTTGGAAAAAAAAAATTTTTTTTAGTTACTTTGGGAAAAAAAATATTTTTTTAGTTACTTTGGAAAAAAAAATATTTTTTTAGTTACTTTGGAAAAAAAAATATTTTTTTAGTTACTTTGGAAAAAAATATATTTTTTTAGTTACTTTGGAAAAAAAAATATTTTTTTAATTACTTTGGAAAAAAAAAATTTTTTTAGTTACTTTGGAAAAAAAAAATTTTTTTTAGTTACTTTGGAAAATAAATATTTTTTTAGTTACTTTGGAAAAAAAAATATTTTTTTAGTTACTTTGGAAAAAAAAAAATTTTTTTAGTTACTTTGGAAAAAAAAAATTTTTTTAGTTACTTTGGAAAAAAAAAAATGTTTTAGTTACTTTGGAAAAAAAATTTTTTTTTTAGTTACTTTGGAAAAAAAAATATTTTTTTAGTTACTTTGGAAAAAAAAAAATTTTTTTAGTTACTTTGGAAAAAAAATATATTTTTTTAGTTACTTTGGAAAAAAAAGAAATTTTTTTAGTTACTTTGGAAAAAAAAATTATTTTTTTAGTTACTTTGGAAAAAAAAATTTTTTTTAGTTTCTTTGGAAAAAAAAAATTTTTTTTAGTTACTTTGGAAAAAAAATATTTTTTAGTTACTTTGGAAAAAAAATATTTTTTTAGTTACTTTGGAAAAAAAAATTTTTTTTTTGTTACTTTGGAAAAAAAAATATTTTTTTAGTTACTTTGGAAAAAAAAATATTTTTTTAGTTACTTTGGAAAAAAAAATATTTTTTTAGTTACTTTGGAAAAAAAAATATTTTTTTAGTTACTTTGGAAAAAAAAAAAATTTTTTAGTTACTTTGGAAAAAAAAATATTTTTTTAGTTACTTTGGAAAAAAGAATATTTTTTTAATTACTTTGGAAAAAAAAAATTTTTTTAGTTACTTTGGAAAAAAAAATATTTTTTTAGTTACTTTGGAAAAAAAAATATTTTTTTAGTTACTTTGGAAAAAAAAATATTTTTTTAGTTACTTTGGGAAAAAATTTTTTTTTTTAGTTACTTTGGAAAAAAAAATATTTTTTTAGTTTCTTTGGAAAAAAAAAAAATTTTTAGTTACTTTGGAAAAAAAATTTTTTTTTTAGTTTCTTTGGAAAAAAAAATATTTTTTTAGTTACTTTGGAAAAAAAAATTTTTTTTTAGTTACTTTGGAAAAAAAAATATTTTTTAGTTACTTTGCAAAAAAAATATTTTTTTAGTTACTTTGGAAAAAAAATATTTTTTTAGTTACTTTGGAAAAAAAAAATTTTTTTTAGTTACTTTGGAAAAAAAAATATTTTTTTAGTTACTTTGGAAAAAAAAATATTTTTTTAGTTACTTTGGAAAAAAAATATTTTTTTAGTTACTTTGGAAAAAAAATTATTTTTTTAGTTACTTTGGAAAAAAAAATATTTTTTTAGTTACTTTGGAAAAAAATATATTTTTTTAGTTACTTTGGAAAAAAAAATATTTTTTTAGTTACTTTGGAAAAAAAAATATTTTTTTAGTTACTTTGGAAAAAAAAATATTTTTTTAATTACTTTGGAAAAAAAATATTTTTTTAGTTACTTTGGAAAAAAAATATATTTTTTAGTTACTTTGGAAAAAAAAATATTTTTTTAGTTACTTTGGAAAAAAATTTATTTTTTTAGTTACTTTGGAAAAAAAAATATTTTTTTAGTTACTTTGGAAAAAAAAATATTTTTTTAGTTTCTTTGGAAAAAAAAATATTTTTTAGTTACTTTGGAAAAAAAAATATTTTTTTAGTTACTTTGGAAAAAAAAAATTTTTTTTAGTTTCTTTGGAAAAAAAAATTTTTTTTTAGTTACTTTGGAAAAAAAAAAATTTTTTTAGTTACTTTGGAAAAAAAAATATTTTTTTAGTTACTTTGGAAAAAAAAATATTTTTTTAGTTACTTTGGAAAAAAAATATTTTTTTAGTTACTTTGGAAAAAAAAATATTTTTTTAGTTACTTTGGAAAAAAAAATATTTTTTTAGTTACTTTGGAAAAAAAAATATTTTTTTAGTTACTTTGGAAAAAAAAATATTTTTTTAGTTACTTTGGGAAAAAAAATATTTTTTTAGTTACTTTGGAAAAAAAAATATTTTTTTAGTTACTTTGGAAAAAAAAATATTTTTTTAGTTACTTTGGAAAAAAAAATATTTTTTTAGTTTCTTTGGAAAAAAAAGAAAAAATTTTTAGTTACTTTGGAAAAAAAAATATTTTTTTAGTTTCTTTGGAAAAAAAAAAAATGTTTAGTTACTTTGGAAAAAAAAATATTTTTTTAGTTTCTTTGGAAAAAAAAATATTTTTTTAGTTACTTTGGAAAAAAAAATATTTTTTTAATTACTTTGGAAAAAAAATATTTTTTTAGTTACTTTGGAAAAAAAATATATTTTTTAGTTACTTTGGAAAAAAAAATATTTTTTTAGTTACTTTGGAAAAAAAATTATTTTTTTAGTTACTTTGGAAAAAAAAATATTTTTTTAGTTACTTTGGAAAAAAAAATATTTTTTTAGTTTCTTTGGAAAAAAAAATATTTTTTAGTTACTTTGGAAAAAAAAATATTTTTTTAGTTACTTTGGAAAAAAAAATTTTTTTTTAGTTTCTTTGGAAAAAAAAATTTTTTTTTAGTTACTTTGGAAAAAAAAAAATTTTTTTAGTTACTTTGGAAAAAAAAATATTTTTTTAGTTACTTTGGAAAAAAAAATATTTTTTTAGTTACTTTGGAAAAAAAATATTTTTTTAGTTACTTTGGAAAAAAAAATATTTTTTTAGTTACTTTGGAAAAAAAAATATTTTTTTAGTTACTTTGGAAAAAAAAATATTTTTTTAGTTACTTTGGAAAAAAAAATATTTTTTTAGTTACTTTGGGAAAAAAAATATTTTTTTAGTTACTTTGGAAAAAAAAATATTTTTTTAGTTACTTTGGAAAAAAAAATATTTTTTTAGTTACTTTGGAAAAAAAAATATTTTTTTAGTTTCTTTGGAAAAAAAAGAAAAAAATTTTAGTTACTTTGGAAAAAAAAATATTTTTTTAGTTTCTTTGGAAAAAAAAAAAATGTTTAGTTACTTTGGAAAAAAAAATATTTTTTTAGTTTCTTTGGAAAAAAAAATATTTTTTTAGTTACTTTGGAAAAAAAATATTTTTTTAGTTACTTTGGAAAAAAAAATATTTTTTTAGTTTCTTTGGAAAAAAAAATATTTTTTTAGTTACTTTGGAAAAAAAATATTTTTTTAGTTACTTTGGAAAAAAAATATTTTTTTAGTTACTTTGGAAAAAAAAATATTTTTTTAGTTTCTTTGGAAAAAAAAATATTTTTTTAGTTACTTTGGAAAAAAAAAATTTTTTTAGTTACTTTGGAAAAAAAATTTTTTTTTAGTTTCTTTGGAAAAAAAAATATTTTTTTAGTTACTTTGGAAAAAAAAATATTTTTTTAGTTTCTTTGGAAAAAAAAATATTTTTTTAGTTACTTTGGAAAAAAAAATTTTTTTTAGTTACTTTGGAAAAAAAATATTTTTTTTAGTTACTTTGGAAAAAAAATTATTTTTTTAGTTACTTTGGGAAAAAAAATATTTTTTTAGTTACTTTGGAAAAAAAAATATTTTTTTAGTTACTTTGGAAAAAAAAATATTTTTTTAGTTACTTTGGAAAAAAATATATTTTTTTAGTTACTTTGGAAAAAAAAATATTTTTTTAATTACTTTGGAAAAAAAATATTTTTTTAGTTACTTTGGAAAAAAAAAAATTTTTTTAGTTACTTTGGAAAATAAATATTTTTTTAGTTACTTTGGAAAAAAAAATATTTTTTTAGTTACTTTGGAAAAAAAAAAATTTTTTTAGTTACTTTGGAAAAAAAAAATTTTTTTTAGTTACTTTGGAAAAAAAAAAAATGTTTTAGTTACTTTGGAAAAAAAAATTTTTTTTTAGTTACTTTGGAAAAAAAAATATTTTTTTAGTTACTTTGGAAAAAAAATTATTTTTTTAGTTACTTTGGAAAAAAAAATATTTTTTTAGTTACTTTGGAAAAAAAAATATTTTTTTAGTTTCTTTGGAAAAAAAAATATTTTTTAGTTACTTTGGAAAAAAAAATATTTTTTTAGTTACTTTGGAAAAAAAAATTTTTTTTTAGTTTCTTTGGAAAAAAAAATTTTTTTTTAGTTACTTTGGAAAAAAAAATTTTTTTTTAGTTACTTTGGAAAAAAAAATATTTTTTTAGTTACTTTGGAAAAAAAAATATTTTTTTAGTTACTTTGGAAAAAAAATATTTTTTTAGTTACTTTGGAAAAAAAAATATTTTTTTAGTTACTTTGGAAAAAAAAATATTTTTTTAGTTACTTTGGAAAAAAAAATATTTTTTTAGTTACTTTGGAAAAAAAAATATTTTTTTAGTTACTTTGGGAAAAAAAATATTTTTTTAGTTACTTTGGAAAAAAAAATATTTTTTTAGTTACTTTGGAAAAAAAAATATTTTTTTAGTTACTTTGGAAAAAAAAATATTTTTTTAGTTTCTTTGGAAAAAAAAGAAAAATTTTTTAGTTACTTTGGAAAAAAAAATATTTTTTTAGTTTCTTTGGAAAAAAAAAAATGTTTAGTTACTTTGGAAAAAAAAATATTTTTTTAGTTTCTTTGGAAAAAAAAATATTTTTTTAGTTACTTTGGAAAAAAAAATATTTTTTTAATTACTTTGGAAAAAAAATATTTTTTTAGTTACTTTGGAAAAAAAATATATTTTTTAGTTACTTTGGAAAAAAAAATATTTTTTTAGTTACTTTGGAAAAAAAATTATTTTTTTAGTTACTTTGGAAAAAAAAATATTTTTTTAGTTACTTTGGAAAAAAAAATATTTTTTTAGTTTCTTTGGAAAAAAAAATATTTTTTAGTTACTTTGGAAAAAAAAATATTTTTTTAGTTACTTTGGAAAAAAATTTTTTTTTTTAGTTTCTTTGGAAAAAAAAATTTTTTTTTAGTTACTTTGGAAAAAAAAAATTTTTTTTAGTTACTTTGGAAAAAAAAATATTTTTTTAGTTACTTTGGAAAAAAAAATATTTTTTTAGTTACTTTGGAAAAAAAATATTTTTTTAGTTACTTTGGAAAAAAAAATATTTTTTTAGTTACTTTGGAAAAAAAAATATTTTTTTAGTTACTTTGGAAAAAAAAATATTTTTTTAGTTACTTTGGAAAAAAAAATATTTTTTTAGTTACTTTGGGAAAAAAAAAATTTTTTTAGTTACTTTGGAAAAAAAAATATTTTTTTAGTTACTTTGGAAAAAAAAATATTTTTTTAGTTACTTTGGAAAAAAAAATATTTTTTTAGTTTCTTTGGAAAAAAAAGAAAAAAATTTTAGTTACTTTGGAAAAAAAAATATTTTTTTAGTTTCTTTGGAAAAAAAAAAAATGTTTAGTTACTTTGGAAAAAAAAATATTTTTTTAGTTTCTTTGGAAAAAAAAATATTTTTTTAGTTACTTTGGAAAAAAAATATTTTTTTAGTTACTTTGGAAAAAAAAATATTTTTTTAGTTTCTTTGGAAAAAAAAATATTTTTTTAGTTACTTTGGAAAAAAAATATTTTTTTAGTTACTTTGGAAAAAAAATATTTTTTTAGTTACTTTGGAAAAAAAAATATTTTTTTAGTTTCTTTGGAAAAAAAAATATTTTTTTAGTTACTTTGGAAAAAAAAATTTTTTTTAGTTACTTTGGAAAAAAAAATTTTTTTTAGTTTCTTTGGAAAAAAAAATATTTTTTTAGTTACTTTGGAAAAAAAAATATTTTTTTAGTTTCTTTGGAAAAAAAAATATTTTTTTAGTTACTTTGGAAAAAAAAATTTTTTTTAGTTACTTTGGAAAAAAAATATTTTTTTTAGTTACTTTGGAAAAAAAATTATTTTTTTAGTTACTTTGGGAAAAAAAATATTTTTTTAGTTACTTTGGAAAAAAAAATATTTTTTTAGTTACTTTGGAAAAAAAAATATTTTTTTAGTTACTTTGGAAAAAAATATATTTTTTTAGTTACTTTGGAAAAAAAATATTTTTTTAATTACTTTGGAAAAAAAATATTTTTTTAGTTACTTTGGAAAAAAAAAATTTTTTTTAGTTACTTTGGAAAATAAATATTTTTTTAGTTACTTTGGAAAAAAAAATATTTTTTTAGTTACTTTGGAAAAAAAAAAATTTTTTTAGTTACTTTGGAAAAAAAAAAAATTTTTTAGTTACTTTGGAAAAAAAAAAATGTTTTAGTTACTTTGGAAAAAAATTTTTTTTTTTAGTTACTTTGGAAAAAAAAATATTTTTTTAGTTACTTTGGAAAAAAAAAAATTTTTTTAGTTACTTTGGAAAAAAAAATATTTTTTTAGTTACTTTGGAAAAAAAAATATTTTTTTAGTTACTTTGGAAAAAAAAAATATTTTTTTAGTTACTTTGGAAAAAAAATATTTTTTTAGTTTCTTTGGAAAAAAAAGAAAAAAATTTTAGTTACTTTGGAAAAAAAAATATTTTTTTAGTTTCTTTGGAAAAAAAAAAAATGTTTAGTTACTTTGGAAAAAAAAATATTTTTTTAGTTTCTTTGGAAAAAAAAATATTTTTTTAGTTACTTTGGAAAAAAAATATTTTTTTAGTTACTTTGGAAAAAAAAATATTTTTTTAGTTTCTTTGGAAAAAAAAATATTTTTTTAGTTACTTTGGAAAAAAAATATTTTTTTAGTTACTTTGGAAAAAAAAATATTTTTTTAGTTTCTTTGGAAAAAAAAATATTTTTTTAGTTACTTTGGAAAAAAAAAATTTTTTTAGTTACTTTGGAAAAAAAAATATTTTTTTAGTTACTTTGGAAAAAAAAATATTTTTTTAGTTACTTTGGAAAAAAATTTTTTTTTTTAATTACTTTGGAAAAAAAAAAATTTTTTAGTTACTTTGGAAAAAAAAAATATTTTTTTAGTTACTTTGGAAAAAAAAAAATTTTTTTAATTACTTTGGAAAAAATTTTTTTTTTTAGTTACTTTGGAAAAAAATTTTTTTTTTAGTTACTTTGGAAAAAAAAAATTTTTTTTAGTTACTTTGGAAAAAAAATATATTTTTTTAGTTACTTTGGAAAAAAAAGAAATTTTTTTAGTTACTTTGGAAAAAAAAATTATTTTTTTAGTTACTTTGGAAAAAAAAAAATTTTTTAGTTACTTTGGAAAAAAATAAATATTTTTAGTTACTTTGGAAAAAAAATTTTTTTTTAGTTTCTTTGGAAAAAAAAAATTTTTTTTAGTTACTTTGGAAAAAAAAAAAATTTTTAGTTACTTTGGAAAAAAAATATTTTTTTAGTTACTTTGGAAAAAAAATTTTTTTTTTTGTTACTTTGGAAAAAAAAATATTTTTTTAGTTACTTTGGAAAAAAAAATATTTTTTTAGTTACTTTGGAAAAAAAAATATTTTTTTAGTTACTTTGGAAAAAAAAATATTTTTTTAGTTACTTTGGAAAAAAAAATATTTTTTTAGTTACTTTGGAAAAAAAAAAAATTTTTTAGTTACTTTGGAAAAAAAAATATTTTTTTAGTTACTTTGGAAAAAAGAATATTTTTTTAATTACTTTGGAAAAAAAAAATTTTTTTAGTTACTTTGGAAAAAAAAATATTTTTTTAGTTACTTTGGAAAAAAAAATATTTTTTTAGTTACTTTGGAAAAAAAAATATTTTTTTAGCTCTTTGGAAAAAAAATATTTTTTTTAGTTACTTTGGAAAAAAAAATATTTTTTAGTTACTTTGCAAAAAAAATATTTTTTTAGTTACTTTGGAAAAAAAATATTTTTTTAGTTACTTTGGAAAAAAAAAATTTTTTTTAGTTACTTTGGAAAAAAAAATATTTTTTTAGTTACTTTGGAAAAAAAAATATTTTTTTAGTTACTTTGGAAAAAAAAATATTTTTTTAGTTACTTTGGAAAAAAAAATATTTTTTTAGTTACTTTGGAAAAAAAAATATTTTTTTAATTACTTTGGAAAAAAAATATTTTTTTAGTTACTTTGGAAAAAAAATATATTTTTTAGTTACTTTGGAAAAAAAAATATTTTTTTAGTTACTTTGGAAAAAAAATTATTTTTTTAGTTACTTTGGAAAAAAAAATATTTTTTTAGTTACTTTGGAAAAAAAAATATTTTTTTAGTTTCTTTGGAAAAAAAAATATTTTTTAGTTACTTTGGAAAAAAAAATATTTTTTTAGTTACTTTGGAAAAAAAAAAATTTTTTTAGTTTCTTTGGAAAAAAAAATTTTTTTTTAGTTACTTTGGAAAAAAAAAAAATTTTTTAGTTACTTTGGAAAAAAAAATATTTTTTTAGTTACTTTGGAAAAAAAAATATTTTTTTAGTTACTTTGGAAAAAAAATATTTTTTTAGTTACTTTGGAAAAAAAAATATTTTTTTAGTTACTTTGGAAAAAAAAATATTTTTTTAGTTACTTTGGAAAAAAAAATATTTTTTTAGTTACTTTGGGAAAAAAAATATTTTTTTAGTTACTTTGGAAAAAAAATTATTTTTTTAGTTACTTTGGAAAAAAAAAATTTTTTTTAGTTTCTTTGGAAAAAAAAATATTTTTTTAGTTACTTTGGAAAAAAAAATATTTTTTTAGTTTCTTTGGAAAAAATTTTTTTTTTTTAGTTACTTTGGGAAAAAAAATATTTTTTAGTTACTTTGGAAAAAAAATATTTTTTTAGTTACTTTGGAAAAAAAAAATTATTTTTAGTTACTTTGGAAAAAAAATTATTTTTTTAGTTACTTTGGAAAAAAAAATATTTTTTTAGTTTCTTTGGAAAAAAAAATATTTTTTTAGTTACTTTGGAAAAAAAAATATTTTTTTAGTTACTTTGGAAAAAAAATATTTTTTTAGTTACTTTGGAAAAAAATATATTTTTTTAGTTACTTTGGAAAAAAAAATATTTTTTTAATTACTTTGGAAAAAAAATATTTTTTTAGTTACTTTGGAAAAAAAATATTTTTTTTAGTTACTTTGGAAAAAAAAATATTTTTTTAGTTACTTTGGAAAAAAAAATATTTTTTTAGTTACTTTGGAAAAAAAATATTTTTTTAGTTACTTTGGAAAAAAAAATATTTTTTTAGTTTCTTTGGAAAAAAAAATATTTTTTTAGTTACTTTGGAAAAAAAATATTTTTTTAGTTACTTTGGAAAAAAAAATATTTTTTTAGTTTCTTTGGAAAAAAAAATATTTTTTTAGTTACTTTGGAAAAAAAAATATTTTTTTAGTTACTTTGGAAAAAAAAATATTTTTTTAGTTACTTTGGAAAAAAAAATATTTTTTTAGTTACTTTGGAAAAAAAATATTTTTTTAGTTACTTTGGAAAAAAAAATATTTTTTTAGTTACTTTGGAAAAAAAAATATTTTTTTAGTTACTTTGGAAAAAAAAATATTTTTTTAGTTACTTTGGAAAAAAAATTATTTTTTTAGTTACTTTGGGAAAAAAAATATTTTTTTAGTTACTTTGGAAAAAAAAATATTTTTTTAGTTACTTTGGAAAAAAAAATATTTTTTTAGTTACTTTGGAAAAAAATATATTTTTTTAGTTACTTTGGAAAAAAAAATATTTTTTTAATTACTTTGGAAAAAAAATATTTTTTTAGTTACTTTGGAAAAAAAATAATTTTTTTAGTTACTTTGGAAAATAAATATTTTTTTAGTTACTTTGGAAAAAAAAATATTTTTTTAGTTACTTTGGAAAAAAAAAAAATTTTTTAGTTACTTTGGAAAAAAAAAAATTTTTTAGTTACTTTGGAAAAAAAAATATTTTTTTAGTTACTTTGGAAAATTTTTTTTTTTTTTAGTTACTTTGGAAAAAAAAATATTTTTTTAGTTACTTTGGAAAAAAAATAAATTTTTTAGTTACTTTGGAAAAAAAAATATTTTTTTAGTTACTTTGGAAAAAAAAATATTTTTTTAGTTACTTTGGAAAAAAAAAATATTTTTTTAGTTACTTTGGAAAAAAAAATATTTTTTTAGTTTCTTTGGAAAAAAAAGAAAAATTTTTTAGTTACTTTGGAAAAAAAAATATTTTTTTAGTTTCTTTGGAAAAAAAAAATGTTTAGTTACTTTGGAAAAAAAAATATTTTTTTAGTTTCTTTGGAAAAAAAAATATTTTTTTAGTTACTTTGGAAAAAAAATATTTTTTTAGTTACTTTGGAAAAAAAATTTTTTTTTAGTTTCTTTGGAAAAAAAAATATTTTTTTAGTTACTTTGGAAAAAAAATTGTTTTTTTAATTACTTTGGAAAAAAAAAATTTTTTTAGTTACTTTGGAAAAAAAAAATTTTTTTTAGTTACTTTGGAAAAAAAAATTTTTTTTTAGTTACTTTGGAAAAAAATATATTTTTTTAGTTACTTTGGAAAAAAAAAATTTTTTTTAGTTACTTTGGAAAAAATTTTTTTTTTTAGTTACTTTGGAAAAAAAAATATTTTTTTAGTTACTTTGGAAAAAAAAATATTTTTTTAGTTACTTTGGAAAAAAAAATATTTTTTTAGTTACTTTGGAAAAAAAAATAATTTTTTAGTTACTTTGGAAAAAAGAATATTTTTTTAATTACTTTGGAAAAAAAAATTTTTTTTAGTTACTTTGGAAAAAAAAATATTTTTTTAGTTACTTTGGAAAAAAAAATATTTTTTTAGTTACTTTGGAAAAAAAAATATTTTTTTAGTTTCTTTGGAAAAAAAAATATTTTTTTAGTTACTTTGGAAAAAAAAATATTTTTTTAGTTTCTTTGGAAAAAAATTTTTTTTTTAGTTACTTTGGAAAAAAAATATTTTTTTAGTTACTTTGGAAAAAAAAATATTTTTTTAGTTACTTTGGAAAAAAAAATATTTTTTTAGTTTCTTTGGAAAAAAAAATATTTTTTTAGTTACTTTGGAAAAAAAATATATTTTTTTAGTTACTTTGGAAAAAAAAATTTTTTTTAGTTACTTTGGAAAAAAAAAATTTTTTTAGTTACTTTGGAAAAAAAAATATTTTTTTAGTTACTTTGGAAAAAAAAATTTTTTTTAGTTACTTTGGAAAAAAAAAATTTTTTTTAGTTTCTTTGGAAAAAAAAATATTTTTTTAGTTACTTTGGAAAAAAATATATTTTTTTAGTTACTTTGGAAAAAAAAATTTTTTTTAGTTACTTTGGAAAAAAAAATATTTTTTTAGTTTCTTTGGAAAAAAAAATATTTTTTTAGTTACTTTGGAAAAAAAAATATTTTTTTAGTTACTTTGGAAAAAAAAATATTTTTTTAGTTACTTTGGGAAAAAAAATATTTTTTTAGTTACTTTGGAAAAAAAATATTTTTTTAGTTTCTTTGGAAAAAAAATAAATTTTTTAGTTACTTTGGAAAAAAAAATATTTTTTTAGTTTCTTTGGAAAAAAAAAAAAATTTTAGTTACTTTGGAAAAAAAAATTTTTTTTTAGTTTCTTTGGAAATAAAAATTTTTTTTAGTTACTTTGGAAAAAAAATTTTTTTTAGTTACTTTGGAAAAAAAAATATTTTTTTAGTTACTTTGGAAAAAAAAATATTTTTTTAGTTTCTTTGGAAAAAAAAATATTTTTTTAGTTACTTTGGAAAAAAAAATTTTTTTTAGTTACTTTGGAAAAAAAAATATTTTTTTAGTTTCTTTGGAAAAAAAAATATTTTTTTAGTTACTTTGGAAAAAAAAAAAAAATTTTAATTACTTTGGAAAATTTTTTTTTTTTTAGTTACTTTGGAAAAAAAAATAATTTTTTAGTTACTTTGGAAAAAAAAATTTTTTTTTAGTTACTTTGGAAAAAAATATATTTTTTTAGTTACTTTGGAAAAAAAAATATTTTTTTAGTTACTTTGGAAAAAAAAATATTTTTTTAGTTTCTTTGGAAAAAAAATAATATTTTTTTAGTTACTTTGGAAAAAAAAAAATTTTTTTAGTTTCTTTGGAAAAAAAAAAAATTTTTTAGTTACTTTGGAAAAAAAAATATTTTTTTAGTTTCTTTGGAAAAAAAATAAATTTTTTAGTTACTTTGGAAAAAAAAAATTTTTTTAGTTACTTTGGAAAAAAAAAAATTTTTTAGTTTCTTTGGAAAAAAAAAAATTTTTTTAGTTACTTTGGAAAAAAAATTTTTTTTTAGTTTCTTTGGAAAAAAAAATATTTTTTTAGTTACTTTGGAAAAAAAAAAATTTTTTTAGTTACTTTGGAAAAAAAAATATTTTTTAGTTACTTTGCAAAAAAAATATTTTTTTAGTTACTTTGGAAAAAAATATTTTTTTAGTTACTTTGGAAAAAAAAAATTTTTTTTAGTTACTTTGGAAAAAAAAATATTTTTTTAGTTACTTTGGAAAAAAAAATATTTTTTTAGTTACTTTGGAAAAAAAATATTTTTTTAGTTACTTTGGAAAAAAAATTATTTTTTTAGTTACTTTGGAAAAAAAAATATTTTTTTAGTTACTTTGGAAAAAAAAAAATTTTTTTAGTTACTTTGGAAAAAAAAATATTTTTTTAGTTACTTTGGAAAAAAAAATATTTTTTTAGTTACTTTGGAAAAAAAAATATTTTTTTAATTACTTTGGAAAAAAAATATTTTTTTAGTTACTTTGGAGTAAAAAATATATTTTTTAGTTACTTTGGAAAAAAAAATATTTTTTTAGTTACTTTGGAAAAAAAATTATTTTTTTAGTTACTTTGGAAAAAAAAATATTTTTTTAGTTACTTTGGAAAAAAAAATATTTTTTTAGTTTCTTTGGAAAAAAAAATATTTTTTAGTTACTTTGGAAAAAAAATATTTTTTTAGTTACTTTGGAAAAAAAAATTTTTTTTTAGTTTCTTTGGAAAAAAAAATATTTTTTTAGTTACTTTGGAAAAAAAATATTTTTTTAGTTACTTTGGAAAAAAAAATATTTTTTTAGTTACTTTGGAAAAAAAAATATTTTTTTAGTTACTTTGGAAAAAAAATATTTTTTTAGTTACTTTGGAAAAAAAAATATTTTTTTAGTTACTTTGGAAAAAAAAATATTTTTTTAGTTACTTTGGAAAAAAAAATATTTTTTTAGTTACTTTGGAAAAAAAAATATTTTTTTAGTTACTTTGGGAAAAAAAATATTTTTTTAGTTACTTTGGAAAAAAAATTATTTTTTTAGTTACTTTGGAAAAAAAAATATTTTTTTAGTTTCTTTGGAAAAAAAAATATTTTTTTAGTTACTTTGGAAAAAAAAATATTTTTTTAGTTTCTTTGGAAAAAAATTTTTTTTTTAGTTACTTTGGAAAAAAAAATATTTTTTAGTTACTTTGGAAAAAAAATATTTTTTTAGTTACTTTGGAAAAAAAAATATTTTTTTAGTTAATTTGGAAAAAAAAATATTTTTTTAGTTACTTTGGAAAAAAAATATTTTTTTAGTTACTTTGGAAAAAAAAATATTTTTTTAGTTACTTTGGAAAAAAATATATTTTTTAGTTACTTTGGAAAAAAAAATATTTTTTTAGTTACTTTGGAAAAAAAAATATTTTTTTAGTTACTTTGGAAAAAAAAATATTTTTTTAGTTACTTTGGAAAAAAAATTATTTTTTTAGTTACTTTGGGAAAAAAAATATTTTTTTAGTTACTTTGGAAAAAAAATATTTTTTTAGTTACTTTGGAAAAAAAAATATTTTTTTAGTTACTTTGGAAAAAAATATATTTTTTTAGTTACTTTGGAAAAAAAAATATTTTTTTAATTACTTTGGAAAAAAAATATTTTTTTAGTTACTTTGGAAAAAAAAAATTTTTTTTAGTTACTTTGGAAAATAAATATTTTTTTAGTTACTTTGGAAAAAAAAATATTTTTTTAGTTACTTTGGAAAAAAAAAAAATTTTTTAGTTACTTTGGAAAAAAAAAATTTTTTTTAGTTACTTTGGAAAAAGAAATATTTTTTTAGTTACTTTGGAAAAAATTTTTTTTTTTTAGTTACTTTGGAAAAAAAAATATTTTTTTAGTTACTTTGGAAAAAAAAAATTTTTTTTAGTTACTTTGGAAAAAAAAATATTTTTTTAGTTACTTTGGAAAAAAAAATATTTTTTTAGTTACTTTGGAAAAAAAAAATATTTTTTTAGTTACTTTGGAAAAAAAATATATTTTTTTAGTTTCTTTGGAAAAAAAAGAAAAATTTTTTAGTTACTTTGGAAAAAAAAATATTTTTTTAGTTTCTTTGGAAAAAAAAAAAATGTTTAGTTACTTTGGAAAAAAAAATATTTTTTTAGTTTCTTTGGAAAAAAAAATATTTTTTTAGTTTCTTTGGAAAAAAAAATATTTTTTTAGTTACTTTGGAAAAAAAATATTTTTTTAGTTACTTTGGAAAAAAAAATATTTTTTTAGTTTCTTTGGAAAAAAAAATATTTTTTTAGTTACTTTGGAAAAAAAATATTTTTTTAGTTACTTTGGAAAAAAAAATATTTTTTTAGTTACTTTGGAAAAAAAAATATTTTTTTAGTTACTTTGGAAAAAAAAATATTTTTTTAGTTACTTTGGAAAAAAAATTATTTTTTTAGTTACTTTGGGAAAAAAAATATTTTTTTAGTTACTTTGGAAAAAAAAATATTTTTTTAGTTACTTTGGAAAAAAAAATATTTTTTTAGTTACTTTGGAAAAAAATATATTTTTTTAGTTACTTTGGAAAAAAAAATATTTTTTTAATTACTTTGGAAAAAAAATATTTTTTTAGTTACTTTGGAAAAAAAAAATTTTTTTTAGTTACTTTGGAAAATAAATATTTTTTTAGTTACTTTGGAAAAAAAAATATTTTTTTAGTTACTTTGGAAAAAAAAAAATTTTTTTAGTTACTTTGGAAAAAAAAAATTTTTTTTAGTTACTTTGGAAAAAAAAAATTTTTTTTAGTTACTTTGGAAGATTTTTTTTTTTTTTAGTTACTTTGGAAAAAAAAATATTTTTTTAGTTACTTTGGAAAAAAAAATTTTTTTTAGTTACTTTGGAAAAAAAAATATTTTTTTAGTTACTTTGGAAAAAAAAATATTTTTTTAGTTACTTTGGAAAAAAAAAATATTTTTTTAGTTACTTTGGAAAAAAAAATATTTTTTTAGTTTCTTTGGAAAAAAAAGAAAAATTTTTTAGTTACTTTGGAAAAAAAAATATTTTTTTAGTTTCTTTGGAAAAAAAAAATGTTTAGTTACTTTGGAAAAAAAAATATTTTTTTAGTTTCTTTGGAAAAAAAAATATTTTTTTAGTTACTTTGGAAAAAAAAATATTTTTTTAGTTACTTTGGAAAAAAAAATATTTTTTTAGTTACTTTGGAAAAAAAAATATTTTTTTAGTTTCTTTGGAAAAAAAAATATTTTTTTAGTTACTTTGGAAAAAAAAATATTTTTTTAGTTACTTTGGAAAAAAAATATTTTTTTAGTTACTTTGGAAAAAAAAATATTTTTTTAGTTACTTTGGAAAAAAAATATTTTTTTAGTTACTTTGGAAAAAAAAATATTTTTTTAGTTACTTTGGAAAAAAAAATATTTTTTTAGTTTCTTTGGAAAAAAAAATATTTTTTTAGTTACTTTGGAAAAAAAAATATTTTTTTAGTTACTTTGGAAAAAAAAAAATTTTTTTAGTTACTTTGGAAAAAAAAATATTTTTTTAGTTACTTTGGAAAAAAAATATTTTTTTAGTTACTTTGGAAAAAAAAATATTTTTTTAGTTACTTTGGAAAAAAAAATATTTTTTTAGTTACTTTGGAAAAAAAAATATTTTTTTAGTTACTTTGGAAAAAAAAATATTTTTTTAGTTACTTTGGGAAAAAAAATATTTTTTTAGTTACTTTGGAAAAAAAAATATTTTTTTAGTTACTTTGGAAAAAAAAATATTTTTTTAGTTACTTTGGAAAAAAATATATTTTTTTAGTTACTTTGGAAAAAAAAATATTTTTTTAATTACTTTGGAAAAAAAATATTTTTTTAGTTACTTTGGAAAAAAAAAAATTTTTTTAGTTACTTTGGAAAATAAATATTTTTTTAGTTACTTTGGAAAAAAAAATATTTTTTTAGTTACTTTGGAAAAAAAAAATTTTTTTTAGTTACTTTGGAAAAAAAAAAATTTTTTTAGTTACTTTGGAAAAAAAAAAATTTTTTTAGTTACTTTGGAAAAAAAATTTTTTTTTTAGTTACTTTGGAAAAAAAAATATTTTTTTAGTTACTTTGGAAAAAAAAAAAATTTTTTAGTTACTTTGGAAAAAAAAATATTTTTTTAGTTACTTTGGAAAAAAAAAATTTTTTTTAGTTACTTTGGAAGATTTTTTTTTTTTTTAGTTACTTTGGAAAAAAAAATATTTTTTTAGTTACTTTGGAAAAAAAAATTTTTTTTAGTTACTTTGGAAAAAAAAATATTTTTTTAGTTACTTTGGAAAAAAAAATATTTTTTTAGTTACTTTGGAAAAAAAAAATATTTTTTTAGTTACTTTGGAAAAAAAAATATTTTTTTAGTTTCTTTGGAAAAAAAAGAAAAATTTTTTAGTTACTTTGGAAAAAAAAATATTTTTTTAGTTTCTTTGGAAAAAAAAAAATGTTTAGTTACTTTGGAAAAAAAAATATTTTTTTAGTTTCTTTGGAAAAAAAAATATTTTTTTAGTTACTTTGGAAAAAAAATATTTTTTTAGTTACTTTGGAAAAAAAAATATTTTTTTAGTTACTTTGGAAAAAAAAATTTTTTTTAGTTACTTTGGAAAAAAAAATATTTTTTTAGTTACTTTGGAAAAAAAAATATTTTTTTAGTTACTTTGGAAAAAAAAAATATTTTTTTAGTTACTTTGGAAAAAAAAATATTTTTTTAGTTTCTTTGGAAAAAAAAGAAATTTTTTTTAGTTACTTTGGAAAAAAAAATATTTTTTTAGTTTCTTTGGAAAAAAAAAAATGTTTAGTTACTTTGGAAAAAAAAATATTTTTTTAGTTTCTTTGGAAAAAAAAATATTTTTTTAGTTACTTTGGAAAAAAAATATTTTTTTAGTTACTTTGGAAAAAAAAATATTTTTTTAGTTTCTTTGGAAAAAAAAATATTTTTTTAGTTACTTTGGAAAAAAAATATTTTTTTAGTTACTTTGGAAAAAAATATATTTTTTTAGTTACTTTGGAAAAAAAAATATTTTTTTAGTTACTTTGGAAAAAAAAATATTTTTTTAGTTACTTTGGAAAAAAAAATATTTTTTTAGTTACTTTGGAAAAAAAAATATTTTTTTAGTTACTTTGGAAAAAAAAATATTTTTTTAGTTTCTTTGGAAAAAAAAATATTTTTTTAGTTACTTTGGAAAAAAAAATATTTTTTTAGTTACTTTGGAAAAAAAATATTTTTTTAGTTACTTTGGAAAAAAAAATATTTTTTTAGTTACTTTGGAAAAAAAATATTTTTTTAGTTACTTTGGAAAAAAAAATATTTTTTTAGTTACTTTGGAAAAAAAAATATTTTTTTAGTTTCTTTGGAAAAAAAAATATTTTTTTAGTTACTTTGGAAAAAAAAATATTTTTTTAGTTACTTTGGAAAAAAAAAAATTTTTTTAGTTACTTTGGAAAAAAAAATATTTTTTTAGTTACTTTGGAAAAAAAATATTTTTTTAGTTACTTTGGAAAAAAAAATATTTTTTTAGTTACTTTGGAAAAAAAAATATTTTTTTAGTTACTTTGGAAAAAAAAATATTTTTTTAGTTACTTTGGAAAAAAAAATATTTTTTTAGTTACTTTGGGAAAAAAAATATTTTTTTAGTTACTTTGGAAAAAAAAATATTTTTTTAGTTACTTTGGAAAAAAAAATATTTTTTTAGTTACTTTGGAAAAAAATATATTTTTTTAGTTACTTTGGAAAAAAAAATATTTTTTTAATTACTTTGGAAAAAAAATATTTTTTTAGTTACTTTGGAAAAAAAAAAATTTTTTTAGTTACTTTGGAAAATAAATATTTTTTTAGTTACTTTGGAAAAAAAAATATTTTTTTAGTTACTTTGGAAAAAAAAAATTTTTTTTAGTTACTTTGGAAAAAAAAAAATTTTTTTAGTTACTTTGGAAAAAAAAAAATTTTTTTAGTTACTTTGGAAAAAAATTTTTTTTTTTAGTTACTTTGGAAAAAAAAATATTTTTTTAGTTACTTTGGAAAAAAAAAAAATTTTTTAGTTACTTTGGAAAAAAAAATATTTTTTTAGTTACTTTGGAAAAAAAAATATTTTTTTAGTTACTTTGGAAAAAAAAAATATTTTTTTAGTTACTTTGGAAAAAAAAATATTTTTTTAGTTTCTTTGGAAAAAAAAGAAAAATTTTTTAGTTACTTTGGAAAAAAAAATATTTTTTTAGTTTCTTTGGAAAAAAAAAATGTTTAGTTACTTTGGAAAAAAAAATATTTTTTTAGTTTCTTTGGAAAAAAAAATATTTTTTTAGTTTCTTTGGAAAAAAAAATATTTTTTTAGTTACTTTGGAAAAAAAATATTTTTTTAGTTACTTTGGAAAAAAAAATATTTTTTTAGTTTCTTTGGAAAAAAAATATTTTTTTAGTTACTTTGGAAAAAAAATATTTTTTTAGTTACTTTGGAAAAAAAAATATTTTTTTAGTTACTTTGGAAAAAAAAATATTTTTTTAGTTACTTTGGAAAAAAAAATATTTTTTTAGTTACTTTGGAAAAAAAATTATTTTTTTAGTTACTTTGGGAAAAAAAATATTTTTTTAGTTACTTTGGAAAAAAAAATATTTTTTTAGTTACTTTGGAAAAAATATATTTTTTTAGTTACTTTGGAAAAAAAAATATTTTTTTAGTTACTTTGGAAAAAAAAATATTTTTTTAGTTACTTTGGAAAAAAAAATATTTTTTTAGTTACTTTGGAAAAAAAATTATTTTTTTAGTTACTTTGGGAAAAAAAATATTTTTTTAGTTACTTTGGAAAAAAAAATATTTTTTTAGTTACTTTGGAAAAAAAAATATTTTTTTAGTTACTTTGGAAAAAAATATATTTTTTTAGTTACTTTGGAAAAAAAAATATTTTTTTAATTACTTTGGAAAAAAAATATTTTTTTAGTTACTTTGGAAAAAAAAAATTTTTTTTAGTTACTTTGGAAAATAAATATTTTTTTAGTTACTTTGGAAAAAAAAATATTTTTTTAGTTACTTTGGAAAAAAAAAAATTTTTTTAGTTACTTTGGAAAAAAAAAAATTTTTTTAGTTACTTTGGAAAAAAAAAAAAATTTTTAGTTACTTTGGAAAAAATTTTTTTTTTTTAGTTACTTTGGAAAAAAAAATATTTTTTTAGTTACTTTGGAAAAAAAAAAATTTTTTTAGTTACTTTGGAAAAAAAAATATTTTTTTAGTTACTTTGGAAAAAAAAATATTTTTTTAGTTACTTTGGAAAAAAAAAATATTTTTTTAGTTACTTTGGAAAAAAAAATATTTTTTTAGTTTCTTTGGAAAAAAAAGAAAAATTTTTTAGTTACTTTGGAAAAAAAAATATTTTTTTAGTTTCTTTGGAAAAAAAAAAATGTTTAGTTACTTTGGAAAAAAAAATATTTTTTTAGTTTCTTTGGAAAAAAAAATATTTTTTTAGTTACTTTGGAAAAAAAATATTTTTTTAGTTACTTTGGAAAAAAAAATATTTTTTTAGTTTCTTTGGAAAAAAAAATATTTTTTTAGTTACTTTGGAAAAAAAAAATTTTTTTAGTTACTTTGGAAAAAAAAATATTTTTTTAGTTACTTTGGAAAAAAAAAAATTTTTTTAGTTACTTTGGAAAAAAAAATATTTTTTTAGTTACTTTGGAAAAAAAAATATTTTTTTAGTTACTTTGGGAAAAAAAATATTTTTTTAGTTACTTTGGAAAAAAAAATATTTTTTTAGTTTCTTTGGAAAAAAAAATATTTTTTTAGTTACTTTGGAAAAAAAAATATTTTTTTAGTTACTTTGGAAAAAAAAATATTTTTTTAGTTTCTTTGGAAAAAAAAATATTTTTTTAGTTACTTTGGAAAAAAAAATTTTTTTAGTTACTTTGGAAAAAAAAAAAATTTTTTAGTTACTTTGGAAAAAAAAATATTTTTTTAGTTTCTTTGGAAAAAAAAATATTTTTTTAGTTACTTTGGAAAAAAAAATATTTTTTTAGTTACTTTGGAAAAAAAAATATTTTTTTAGTTTCTTTGGAAAAAAAAATATTTTTTTAGTTACTTTGGAAAAAAAAATTTTTTTAGTTACTTTGGAAAAAAAAAAAATTTTTTAGTTACTTTGGAAAAAAAAATATTTTTTTAGTTACTTTGGAAAAAAAATATTTTTTTAGTTACTTTGGAAAAAAAAATATTTTTTTAGTTACTTTGGAAAAAAAAATATTTTTTTAGTTACTTTGGAAAAAAAAATATTTTTTTAGTTACTTTGGAAAAAAAATTATTTTTTTAGTTACTTTGGGAAAAAAAATATTTTTTTAGTTACTTTGGAAAAAAAAATATTTTTTTAGTTACTTTGGAAAAAAAAATATTTTTTTAGTTACTTTGGAAAAAAATATATTTTTTTAGTTACTTTGGAAAAAAAAATATTTTTTTAATTACTTTGGAAAAAAAAATTTTTTTTAGTTACTTTGGAAAAAAAAAATTTTTTTTAGTTACTTTGGAAAATAAATATTTTTTTAGTTACTTTGGAAAAAAAAAAATTTTTTTAGTTACTTTGGAAAAAAAAAAATTTTTTTAGTTACTTTGGAAAAAAAAAATTTTTTTTAGTTACTTTGGAAAAAAAAAATTTTTTTTAGTTACTTTGGAAATTTTTTTTTTTTTTTAGTTACTTTGGAAAAAAATATATTTTTTTAGTTACTTTGGAAAAAAAAAATTTTTTTTAGTTACTTTGGAAAAAAAAATATTTTTTTAGTTACTTTGGAAAAAAAAATATTTTTTTAGTTACTTTGGAAAAAAAAAATATTTTTTTAGTTACTTTGGAAAAAAAAATATTTTTTTAGTTTCTTTGGAAAAAAAAGAAAAAAATTTTAGTTTCTTTGGAAAAAAAAGAAAAAATTTTTAGTTACTTTGGAAAAAAAAATATTTTTTTAGTTTCTTTGGAAAAAAAAAATGTTTAGTTACTTTGGAAAAAAAAATATTTTTTTAGTTTCTTTGGAAAAAAAAATATTTTTTTAGTTTCTTTGGAAAAAAAATATATTTTTTTAGTTACTTTGGAAAAAAAATATTTTTTTAGTTACTTTGGAAAAAAAAATATTTTTTTAGTTTCTTTGGAAAAAAAAATATTTTTTTAGTTACTTTGGAAAAAAAATATTTTTTTAGTTACTTTGGAAAAAAAAATATTTTTTTAGTTACTTTGGAAAAAAAAATATTTTTTTAGTTACTTTGGAAAAAAAAATATTTTTTTAGTTACTTTGGAAAAAAAATTATTTTTTTAGTTACTTTGGGAAAAAAAATATTTTTTTAGTTACTTTGGAAAAAAAAATATTTTTTTAGTTACTTTGGAAAAAAAATATTTTTTTAGTTACTTTGGAAAAAAAAATATTTTTTTAGTTACTTTGGAAAAAAAAATATTTTTTTAGTTACTTTGGAAAAAAAAATATTTTTTTAGTTACTTTGGAAAAAAAATTATTTTTTTAGTTACTTTGGGAAAAAAAATATTTTTTTAGTTACTTTGGAAAAAAAAATATTTTTTTAGTTACTTTGGAAAAAAAAATATTTTTTTAGTTACTTTGGAAAAAAATATATATTTTTAGTTACTTTGGAAAAAAATATATTTTTTTAGTTACTTTGGAAAAAAAAATATTTTTTTAATTACTTTGGAAAAAAAAATATTTTTTTAGTTACTTTGGAAAAAAAAAATTTTTTTTAGTTACTTTGGAAAATAAATATTTTTTTAGTTACTTTGGAAAAAAAAATATTTTTTTAGTTACTTTGGAAAAAAAAAATTTTTTTTAGTTACTTTGGAAAAAAAAAAAATTTTTTAGTTACTTTGGAAAAAAAAATTTTTTTTTAGTTACTTTGGAAAAATTTTTTTTTTTTTAGTTACTTTGGAAAAAAAAATATTTTTTTAGTTACTTTGGAAAAAAAAAAAAATTTTTAGTTACTTTGGAAAAAAAAATATTTTTTTAGTTACTTTGGAAAAAAAAATATTTTTTTAGTTACTTTGGAAAAAAAAAATATTTTTTTAGTTACTTTGGAAAAAAAAATATTTTTTTAGTTTCTTTGGAAAAAAAAGAAAAATTTTTTAGTTACTTTGGAAAAAAAAATATTTTTTTAGTTTCTTTGGAAAAAAAAAATGTTTAGTTACTTTGGAAAAAAAAATATTTTTTTAGTTTCTTTGGAAAAAAAAATATTTTTTTAGTTTCTTTGGAAAAAAAAATATTTTTTTAGTTACTTTGGAAAAAAAATATTTTTTTAGTTACTTTGGAAAAAAAAATATTTTTTTAGTTTCTTTGGAAAAAAAAATATTTTTTTAGTTACTTTGGAAAAAAAAAAATTTTTTAGTTACTTTGGAAAAAAAAAAATTTTTTTAGTTACTTTGGAAAATAAATATTTTTTTAGTTACTTTGGAAAAAAAAATATTTTTTTAGTTACTTTGGAAAAAAAAAAAATTTTTTAGTTACTTTGGAAAAAAAAAATTTTTTTTAGTTACTTTGGAAAAAAAAATTTTTTTTTAGTTACTTTGGAAAAATGTTTTTTTTTTTAGTTACTTTGGAAAAAAAATATTTTTTTAGTTACTTTGGAAAAAAAAAAAAATTTTTAGTTACTTTGGAAAAAAAAATATTTTTTTAGTTACTTTGGAAAAAAAAATATTTTTTTAGTTACTTTGGAAAAAAAAAATATTTTTTTAGTTACTTTGGAAAAAAAAATATTTTTTTAGTTTCTTTGGAAAAAAAAGAAAAAAAATTTAGTTACTTTGGAAAAAAAAATATTTTTTTAGTTTCTTTGGAAAAAAAAAAAATGTTTAGTTACTTTGGAAAAAAAAATATTTTTTTAGTTTCTTTGGAAAAAAAAATATTTTTTTAGTTTCTTTGGAAAAAAAAATATTTTTTTAGTTACTTTGGAAAAAAAATATTTTTTTAGTTACTTTGGAAAAAAAAATATTTTTTTAGTTTCTTTGGAAAAAAAAATATTTTTTTAGTTACTTTGGAAAAAAAATATTTTTTTAGTTACTTTGGAAAAAAAAATATTTTTTTAGTTACTTTGGAAAAAAAAATATTTTTTTAGTTTCTTTGGAAAAAAAAGAAAAATTTTTTAGTTACTTTGGAAAAAAAAATATTTTTTTAGTTTCTTTGGAAAAAAAAAAATGTTTAGTTACTTTGGAAAAAAAAATATTTTTTTAGTTTCTTTGGAAAAAAAAATATTTTTTTAGTTTCTTTGGAAAAAAAAATATTTTTTTAGTTACTTTGGAAAAAAAATATTTTTTTAGTTACTTTGGAAAAAAAAATATTTTTTTAGTTTCTTTGGAAAAAAAAATATTTTTTTAGTTTCTTTGGAAAAAAAAATATTTTTTTAGTTTCTTTGGAAAAAAAAATATTTTTTTAGTTACTTTGGAAAAAAAATATTTTTTTAGTTACTTTGGAAAAAAAATATTTTTTTAGTTTCTTTGGAAAAAAAAATATTTTTTTAGTTACTTTGGAAAAAAAAATTTTTTTTAGTTACTTTGGAAAAAAAAAAATTTTTTTAGTTACTTTGGAAAATAAATATTTTTTTAGTTACTTTGGAAAAAAAAATATTTTTTTAGTTACTTTGGAAAAAAAAAAAATTTTTTAGTTACTTTGGAAAAAAAAAATTTTTTTTAGTTACTTTGGAAAAAAAAAATTTTTTTTAGTTACTTTGGAAAAATGTTTTTTTTTTTAGTTACTTTGGAAAAAAAAATATTTTTTTAGTTACTTTGGAAAAAAAAAATTTTTTTTAGTTACTTTGGAAAAAAAATATTTTTTTAGTTACTTTGGAAAAAAAAATATTTTTTTAGTTACTTTGGAAAAAAAAAATATTTTTTTAGTTACTTTGGAAAAAAAAATATTTTTTTAGTTTCTTTGGAAAAAAAAGAAAAACATTTTAGTTACTTTGGAAAAAAAAATATTTTTTTAGTTTCTTTGGAAAAAAAAAAATGTTTAGTTACTTTGGAAAAAAAAATATTTTTTTAGTTTCTTTGGAAAAAAAAATATTTTTTTAGTTTCTTTGGAAAAAAAAATATTTTTTTAGTTACTTTGGAAAAAAAATATTTTTTTAGTTACTTTGGAAAAAAAAATATTTTTTTAGTTTCTTTGGAAAAAAAAATATTTTTTTAGTTACTTTGGAAAAAAAATATTTTTTTAGTTACTTTGGAAAAAAAAATATTTTTTTAGTTACTTTGGAAAAAAAAATATTTTTTTAGTTTCTTTGGAAAAAAAAGAAAAATTTTTTAGTTACTTTGGAAAAAAAAATATTTTTTTAGTTTCTTTGGAAAAAAAAAATGTTTAGTTACTTTGGAAAAAAAAATATTTTTTTAGTTTCTTTGGAAAAAAAAATATTTTTTTAGTTTCTTTGGAAAAAAAAATATTTTTTTAGTTACTTTGGAAAAAAAATATTTTTTTAGTTACTTTGGAAAAAAAAATATTTTTTTAGTTTCTTTGGAAAAAAAAAAATTTTTTTAGTTACTTTGGAAAAAAAATATTTTTTTAGTTACTTTGGAAAAAAAAATATTTTTTTAGTTACTTTGGAAAAAAAAATATTTTTTTAGTTACTTTGGAAAAAAAAATATTTTTTTAGTTACTTTGGAAAAAAAATTATTTTTTTAGTTACTTTGGGAAAAAAAATATTTTTTTAGTTACTTTGGAAAAAAAAATATTTTTTTAGTTACTTTGGAAAAAAAAATATTTTTTTAGTTACTTTGGAAAAAAATATATTTTTTTAGTTACTTTGGAAAAAAAAATATTTTTTTAATTACTTTGGAAAAAAAATATTTTTTTAGTTACTTTGGAAAAAAAAAAATTTTTTTAGTTACTTTGGAAAATAAATATTTTTTTAGTTACTTTGGAAAAAAAAATATTTTTTTAGTTACTTTGGAAAAAAAAAAATTTTTTTAGTTACTTTGGAAAAAAAAATATTTTTTTAGTTACTTTGGAAAAAAAAAAATTTTTTTAGTTACTTTGGAAAAATTTTTTTTTTTTTAGTTACTTTGGAAAAAAAAATATTTTTTTAGTTACTTTGGAAAAAAAAAAAAATTTTTAGTTACTTTGGAAAAAAAAATATTTTTTTAGTTACTTTGGAAAAAAAAATATTTTTTTAGTTACTTTGGAAAAAAAAAATATTTTTTTAGTTACTTTGGAAAAAAAAATATTTTTTTAGTTTCTTTGGAAAAAAAAGAAAAAAATTTTAGTTACTTTGGAAAAAAAAAAATTTTTTTAGTTTCTTTGGAAAAAAAAAAAATGTTTAGTTACTTTGGAAAAAAAAATATTTTTTTAGTTTCTTTGGAAAAAAAAATATTTTTTTAGTTACTTTGGAAAAAAAATATTTTTTTAGTTACTTTGGAAAAAAAAATATTTTTTTAGTTTCTTTGGAAAAAAAAGAAAATTTTTTTAGTTACTTTGGAAAAAAAAATATTTTTTTAGTTTCTTTGGGAAAAAAAAAAATGTTTAGTTACTTTGGAAAAAAAAATATTTTTTTAGTTTCTTTGGAAAAAAAAATATTTTTTTAGTTTCTTTGGAAAAAAAAATATTTTTTTAGTTACTTTGGAAAAAAAATATTTTTTTAGTTACTTTGGAAAAAAAAATATTTTTTTAGTTTCTTTGGAAAAAAAAATATTTTTTTAGTTACTTTGGAAAAAAAATATTTTTTTAGTTACTTTGGAAAAAAAAATATTTTTTTAGTTACTTTGGAAAAAAAAATATTTTTTTAGTTACTTTGGAAAAAAAAATATTTTTTTAGTTACTTTGGAAAAAAAATTATTTTTTTAGTTACTTTGGGAAAAAAAATATTTTTTTAGTTACTTTGGAAAAAAAAATATTTTTTTAGTTACTTTGGAAAAAAAAATATTTTTTTAGTTACTTTGGAAAAAAATATATTTTTTTAGTTACTTTGGAAAAAAAAATTTTTTTTTAATTACTTTGGAAAAAAAATATTTTTTTAGTTACTTTGGAAAAAAAAAAATTTTTTTAGTTACTTTGGAAAATAAATATTTTTTTAGTTACTTTGGAAAAATAAATATTTTTTTAGTTACTTTGGAAAAAAAAAATTTTTTTTAGTTACTTTGGAAAAAAAAAAAATTTTTTAGTTACTTTGGAAAAAAAAAAATTTTTTTAGTTACTTTGGAAAAAAAATTTTTTTTTTAGTTACTTTGGAAAAAAAAATATTTTTTTAGTTACTTTGGAAAAAAAAATTTTTTTTAGTTACTTTGGAAAAAAAAATATTTTTTTAGTTACTTTGGAAAAAAAAATATTTTTTTAGTTACTTTGGAAAAAAAAAATATTTTTTTAGTTACTTTGGAAAAAAAAATATTTTTTTAGTTTCTTTGGAAAAAAAAGAAAAAAATTTTAGTTACTTTGGAAAAAAAAATATTTTTTTAGTTTCTTTGGAAAAAAAAAATGTTTAGTTACTTTGGAAAAAAAAATATTTTTTTAGTTTCTTTGGAAAAAAAAAATTTTTTTAGTTACTTTGGAAAAAAAATATTTTTTTAGTTACTTTGGAAAAAAAAATATTTTTTTAGTTTCTTTGGAAAAAAAAATATTTTTTTAGTTACTTTGGAAAAAAAATATTTTTTTAGTTACTTTGGAAAAAAATATATTTTTTTAGTTACTTTGGAAAAAAAAAATTTTTTTAGTTACTTTGGAAAATTTTTTTTTTTTTAGTTACTTTGGAAAAAAAAATATTTTTTTAGTTACTTTGGAAAAAAAAATATTTTTTTAGTTACTTTGGAAAAAAAAATATTTTTTTAGTTACTTTGGAAAAAAAAAAATTTTTTAGTTACTTTGGAAAAAAGAATATTTTTTTAATTACTTTGGAAAAAAAAATTTTTTTTAGTTACTTTGGAAAAAAAAATTTTTTTTAGTTACTTTGGAAAAAAAAATATTTTTTTAGTTACTTTGGAAAAAAAAATATTTTTTTAGTTTCTTTGGAAAAAAAAATATTTTTTTAGTTACTTTGGAAAAAAAAATATTTTTTTAGTTTCTTTGGAAAAAAAAATTTTTTTTAGTTACTTTGGAAAAAAAATATTTTTTTAGTTACTTTGGAAAAAAAAATATTTTTTTAGTTACTTTGGAAAAAAAAATATTTTTTTAGTTTCTTTGGAAAAAAAAATATTTTTTTAGTTACTTTGGAAAAAAAATATATTTTTTTAGTTACTTTGGAAAAAAAAAATTTTTTTAGTTACTTTGGAAAAAAAAATTTTTTTTAGTTACTTTGGAAAAAAAAATTTTTTTTTAGTTACTTTGGAAAAAAAAAATTTTTTTAGTTACTTTGGAAAAAAAAAATTTTTTTTAGTTTCTTTGGAAAAAAAAATATTTTTTTAGTTACTTTGGAAAAAAATATATTTTTTTAGTTACTTTGGAAAAAAAAAAATTTTTTAGTTACTTTGGAAAAAAAAATATTTTTTTAGTTTCTTTGGAAAAAAAAATATTTTTTTAGTTACTTTGGAAAAAAAAATATTTTTTTAGTTACTTTGGAAAAAAAAATATTTTTTTAGTTACTTTGGGAAAAAAAATATTTTTTTAGTTACTTTGGAAAAAAAATATTTTTTTAGTTACTTTGGGAAAAAAAATATTTTTTTAGTTACTTTGGAAAAAAAAATATTTTTTTAGTTACTTTGGAAAAAAAAAATATTTTTTTAGTTACTTTGGAAAAAAAAATATTTTTTTAGTTTCTTTGGAAAAAAAATAATTTTTTTAGTTACTTTGGAAAAAAAAATATTTTTTTAGTTTCTTTGGAAAAAAAAAAAATTTTTAGTTACTTTGGAAAAAAATTTTTTTTTTTAGTTTCTTTGGAAAAAAAATATTTTTTTAGTTACTTTGGAAAAAAAAATTTTTTTTAGTTACTTTGGAAAAAAAAATATTTTTTTAGTTACTTTGGAAAAAAAAATATTTTTTTAGTTTCTTTGGAAAAAAATATATTTTTTTAGTTACTTTGGAAAAAAAAATTTTTTTTAGTTACTTTGGAAAAAAAAATATTTTTTTAGTTTCTTTGGAAAAAAAAATATTTTTTTAGTTACTTTGGAAAAAATTTTTTTTTTTTAATTACTTTGGAAAATTTTTTTTTTTTTAGTTACTTTGGAAAAAAAAAAAAAATTTTAGTTACTTTGGAAAATTTTTTTTTTTTTTAGTTACTTTGGAAAAAAAAATATTTTTTTAGTTACTTTGGAAAAAAAAATATTTTTTTAGTTTCTTTGGAAAAAAATATATTTTTTTAGTTACTTTGGAAAAAAATTTTTTTTTTAGTTACTTTGGAAAAAAAAATATTTTTTTAGTTTCTTTGGAAAAAAAAATATTTTTTTAGTTACTTTGGAAAAATTTTTTTTTTTTTAATTACTTTGGAAATTTTTTTTTTTTTTAGTTACTTTGGAAAAAAAAAAAAATTTTTAGTTACTTTGGAAAAAATTTTTTTTTTTAGTTACTTTGGAAAAAAAAATATTTTTTTAGTTTCTTTGGAAAAAAAATAATTTTTTAGTTACTTTGGAAAAAAAATATTTTTTTAGTTACTTTGGAAAAAAAAATATTTTTTTAGTTACTTTGGAAAAAAAAATATTTTTTTAGTTTCTTTGGAAAAGAAAATATTTTTTTAGTTACTTTGGAAAAAAAATATATTTTTTTAGTTACTTTGGAAAAAAAATATTTTTTTAGTTACTTTGGAGTAAAAAATATATTTTTTAGTTACTTTGGAAAAAAAAATATTTTTTTAGTTACTTTGGAAAAAAAATTATTTTTTTAGTTACTTTGGAAAAAAAAATATTTTTTTAGTTACTTTGGAAAAAAAAATATTTTTTTAGTTTCTTTGGAAAAAAAAATATTTTTTAGTTACTTTGGAAAAAAAATATTTTTTTAGTTACTTTGGAAAAAAAAATTTTTTTTTAGTTTCTTTGGAAAAAAAAATATTTTTTTAGTTACTTTGGAAAAAAAATATTTTTTTAGTTACTTTGGAAAAAAAAATATTTTTTTAGTTACTTTGGAAAAAAAAATATTTTTTTAGTTACTTTGGAAAAAAAATATTTTTTTAGTTACTTTGGAAAAAAAAATATTTTTTTAGTTACTTTGGAAAAAAAAATATTTTTTTAGTTTCTTTGGAAAAAAATTTTTTTTTTAGTTACTTTGGAAAAAAAAATATTTTTTAGTTACTTTGGAAAAAAAATATTTTTTTAGTTACTTTGGAAAAAAAAATATTTTTTTAGTTAATTTGGAAAAAAAAATATTTTTTTAGTTACTTTGGAAAAAAAATATTTTTTTAGTTACTTTGGAAAAAAAAATATTTTTTTAGTTACTTTGGAAAAAAATATTTTTTTTAGTTACTTTGGAAAAAAAAATATTTTTTTAGTTACTTTGGAAAAAAAAATATTTTTTTAGTTACTTTGGAAAAAAAAATATTTTTTTAGTTACTTTGGAAAAAAAAATATTTTTTTAGTTACTTTGGGAAAAAAAATATTTTTTTAGTTACTTTGGAAAAAAAATATTTTTTTAGTTACTTTGGAAAAAAAAATATTTTTTTAGTTACTTTGGAAAAAAATATATTTTTTTAGTTACTTTGGAAAAAAAAATATTTTTTTAATTACTTTGGAAAAAAAATATTTTTTTAGTTACTTTGGAAAAAAAAAATTTTTTTTAGTTACTTTGGAAAATAAATATTTTTTTAGTTACTTTGGAAAAAAAAATATTTTTTTAGTTACTTTGGAAAAAAAAAAAATTTTTTAGTTACTTTGGAAAAAAAAAATTTTTTTTAGTTACTTTGGAAAAAAAAATATTTTTTTAGTTACTTTGGAAAATTTTTTTTTTTTTTAGTTACTTTGGAAAAAAAAATATTTTTTTAGTTACTTTGGAAAAAAAAAATTTTTTTTAGTTACTTTGGAAAAAAAAATATTTTTTTAGTTACTTTGGAAAAAAAAATATTTTTTTAGTTACTTTGGAAAAAAAAAATATTTTTTTAGTTACTTTGGAAAAAAAATATATTTTTTTAGTTTCTTTGGAAAAAAAAGAAAAAATTTTTAGTTACTTTGGAAAAAAAAATATTTTTTTAGTTTCTTTGGAAAAAAAAAAAATGTTTAGTTACTTTGGAAAAAAAAATATTTTTTTAGTTTCTTTGGAAAAAAAAATATTTTTTTAGTTTCTTTGGAAAAAAAAATATTTTTTTAGTTACTTTGGAAAAAAAATATTTTTTTAGTTACTTTGGAAAAAAAAATATTTTTTTAGTTTCTTTGGAAAAAAAAATATTTTTTTAGTTACTTTGGAAAAAAAATATTTTTTTAGTTACTTTGGAAAAAAAAATATTTTTTTAGTTACTTTGGAAAAAAAAATATTTTTTTAGTTACTTTGGAAAAAAAAATATTTTTTTAGTTACTTTGGAAAAAAAATTATTTTTTTAGTTACTTTGGGAAAAAAAATATTTTTTTAGTTACTTTGGAAAAAAAAATATTTTTTTAGTTACTTTGGAAAAAAAAATATTTTTTTAGTTACTTTGGAAAAAAATATATTTTTTTAGTTACTTTGGAAAAAAAAATATTTTTTTAATTACTTTGGAAAAAAAATATTTTTTTAGTTACTTTGGAAAAAAAAAATTTTTTTTAGTTACTTTGGAAAATAAATATTTTTTTAGTTACTTTGGAAAAAAAAATATTTTTTTAGTTACTTTGGAAAAAAAAAAATTTTTTTAGTTACTTTGGAAAAAAAAAATTTTTTTTAGTTACTTTGGAAAAAAAAAATTTTTTTTAGTTACTTTGGAAGATTTTTTTTTTTTTTAGTTACTTTGGAAAAAAAAATATTTTTTTAGTTACTTTGGAAAAAAAAATTTTTTTTAGTTACTTTGGAAAAAAAAATATTTTTTTAGTTACTTTGGAAAAAAAAATATTTTTTTAGTTACTTTGGAAAAAAAAAATATTTTTTTAGTTACTTTGGAAAAAAAAATATTTTTTTAGTTTCTTTGGAAAAAAAAGAAAAATTTTTTAGTTACTTTGGAAAAAAAAATATTTTTTTAGTTTCTTTGGAAAAAAAAAAATGTTTAGTTACTTTGGAAAAAAAAATATTTTTTTAGTTTCTTTGGAAAAAAAAATATTTTTTTAGTTACTTTGGAAAAAAAAATATTTTTTTAGTTACTTTGGAAAAAAAAATATTTTTTTAGTTACTTTGGAAAAAAAAATATTTTTTTAGTTTCTTTGGAAAAAAAAATATTTTTTTAGTTACTTTGGAAAAAAAAATATTTTTTTAGTTACTTTGGAAAAAAAATATTTTTTTAGTTACTTTGGAAAAAAAAATATTTTTTTAGTTACTTTGGAAAAAAAATATTTTTTTAGTTACTTTGGAAAAAAAAATATTTTTTTAGTTACTTTGGAAAAAAAAATATTTTTTTAGTTTCTTTGGAAAAAAAAATATTTTTTTAGTTACTTTGGAAAAAAAAATATTTTTTTAGTTACTTTGGAAAAAAAAAAATTTTTTTAGTTACTTTGGAAAAAAAAATATTTTTTTAGTTACTTTGGAAAAAAAATATTTTTTTAGTTACTTTGGAAAAAAAAATATTTTTTTAGTTACTTTGGAAAAAAAAATATTTTTTTAGTTACTTTGGAAAAAAAAATATTTTTTTAGTTACTTTGGAAAAAAAAATATTTTTTTAGTTACTTTGGGAAAAAAAATATTTTTTTAGTTACTTTGGAAAAAAAAATATTTTTTTAGTTACTTTGGAAAAAAAAATATTTTTTTAGTTACTTTGGAAAAAAATATATTTTTTTAGTTACTTTGGAAAAAAAAATATTTTTTTAATTACTTTGGAAAAAAAATATTTTTTTAGTTACTTTGGAAAAAAAAAAATTTTTTTAGTTACTTTGGAAAATAAATATTTTTTTAGTTACTTTGGAAAAAAAAATATTTTTTTAGTTACTTTGGAAAAAAAAAATTTTTTTTAGTTACTTTGGAAAAAAAAAAATTTTTTTAGTTACTTTGGAAAAAAAAAAATTTTTTTAGTTACTTTGGAAAAAAATTTTTTTTTTTAGTTACTTTGGAAAAAAAAATATTTTTTTAGTTACTTTGGAAAAAAAAAAAATTTTTTAGTTACTTTGGAAAAAAAAATATTTTTTTAGTTACTTTGGAAAAAAAAAATTTTTTTTAGTTACTTTGGAAGATTTTTTTTTTTTTTAGTTACTTTGGAAAAAAAAATATTTTTTTAGTTACTTTGGAAAAAAAATTTTTTTTTAGTTACTTTGGAAAAAAAAATATTTTTTTAGTTACTTTGGAAAAAAAAATATTTTTTTAGTTACTTTGGAAAAAAAAAATATTTTTTTAGTTACTTTGGAAAAAAAAATATTTTTTTAGTTTCTTTGGAAAAAAAAGAAAAAATTTTTAGTTACTTTGGAAAAAAAAATATTTTTTTAGTTTCTTTGGAAAAAAAAAAATGTTTAGTTACTTTGGAAAAAAAAATATTTTTTTAGTTTCTTTGGAAAAAAAAATATTTTTTTAGTTACTTTGGAAAAAAAATATTTTTTTAGTTACTTTGGAAAAAAAAATATTTTTTTAGTTACTTTGGAAAAAAAAATTTTTTTTAGTTACTTTGGAAAAAAAAATATTTTTTTAGTTACTTTGGAAAAAAAAATATTTTTTTAGTTACTTTGGAAAAAAAAAATATTTTTTTAGTTACTTTGGAAAAAAAAATATTTTTTTAGTTTCTTTGGAAAAAAAAGAAAATTTTTTTAGTTACTTTGGAAAAAAAAATATTTTTTTAGTTTCTTTGGAAAAAAAAAATGTTTAGTTACTTTGGAAAAAAAAATATTTTTTTAGTTTCTTTGGAAAAAAAAATATTTTTTTAGTTACTTTGGAAAAAAAATATTTTTTTAGTTACTTTGGAAAAAAAAATATTTTTTTAGTTTCTTTGGAAAAAAAAATATTTTTTTAGTTACTTTGGAAAAAAAATATTTTTTTAGTTACTTTGGAAAAAAATATATTTTTTTAGTTACTTTGGAAAAAAAAAAATTTTTTTAGTTACTTTGGAAAAAAAAATATTTTTTTAGTTACTTTGGAAAAAAAAATATTTTTTTAGTTACTTTGGAAAAAAAAATATTTTTTTAGTTACTTTGGAAAAAAAAATATTTTTTTAGTTTCTTTGGAAAAAAAAATATTTTTTTAGTTACTTTGGAAAAAAAAATATTTTTTTAGTTACTTTGGAAAAAAAATATTTTTTTAGTTACTTTGGAAAAAAAAATATTTTTTTAGTTACTTTGGAAAAAAAATATTTTTTTAGTTACTTTGGAAAAAAAAATATTTTTTTAGTTACTTTGGAAAAAAAAATATTTTTTTAGTTTCTTTGGAAAAAAAAATATTTTTTTAGTTACTTTGGAAAAAAAAATATTTTTTTAGTTACTTTGGAAAAAAAAAAATTTTTTTAGTTACTTTGGAAAAAAAAATATTTTTTTAGTTACTTTGGAAAAAAAATATTTTTTTAGTTACTTTGGAAAAAAAAATATTTTTTTAGTTACTTTGGAAAAAAAAATATTTTTTTAGTTACTTTGGAAAAAAAAATATTTTTTTAGTTACTTTGGAAAAAAAAATATTTTTTTAGTTACTTTGGGAAAAAAAATATTTTTTTAGTTACTTTGGAAAAAAAAATATTTTTTTAGTTACTTTGGAAAAAAAAATATTTTTTTAGTTTCTTTGGAAAAAAAATATTTTTTTAGTTACTTTGGAAAAAAAAATTTTTTTTAGTTACTTTGGAAAAAAAAATATTTTTTTAGTTACTTTGGAAAAAAAAATATTTTTTTAGTTTCTTTGGAAAAAAATATATTTTTTTAGTTACTTTGGAAAAAAAAATTTTTTTTAGTTACTTTGGAAAAAAAAATATTTTTTTAGTTTCTTTGGAAAAAAAAATATTTTTTTAGTTACTTTGGAAAAAATTTTTTTTTTTTAATTACTTTGGAAAATTTTTTTTTTTTAGTTACTTTGGAAAAAAAAAAAAAATTTTAGTTACTTTGGAAAATTTTTTTTTTTTTAGTTACTTTGGAAAAAAAAATATTTTTTTAGTTACTTTGGAAAAAAAAATATTTTTTTAGTTTCTTTGGAAAAAAATATATTTTTTTAGTTACTTTGGAAAAAAAAATTTTTTTTAGTTACTTTGGAAAAAAAAATATTTTTTTAGTTTCTTTGGAAAAAAAAATATTTTTTTAGTTACTTTGGAAAATTTTTTTTTTTTTAATTACTTTGGAAATTTTTTTTTTTTTTAGTTACTTTGGAAAAAAAAAAAATTTTTTAGTTACTTTGGAAAAATTTTTTTTTTTTTAGTTACTTTGGAAAAAAAAATATTTTTTTAGTTTCTTTGGAAAAAAAATAATTTTTTAGTTACTTTGGAAAAAAAATATTTTTTTAGTTACTTTGGAAAAAAAAATATTTTTTTAGTTACTTTGGAAAAAAAAATATTTTTTTAGTTTCTTTGGAAAAGAAAATATTTTTTTAGTTACTTTGGAAAAAAAATATATTTTTTTAGTTACTTTGGAAAAAAAATATTTTTTTAGTTACTTTGGAGTAAAAAATATATTTTTTAGTTACTTTGGAAAAAAAAATATTTTTTTAGTTACTTTGGAAAAAAAATTATTTTTTTAGTTACTTTGGAAAAAAAAATATTTTTTTAGTTACTTTGGAAAAAAAAATATTTTTTTAGTTTCTTTGGAAAAAAAAATATTTTTTAGTTACTTTGGAAAAAAAATATTTTTTTAGTTACTTTGGAAAAAAAATTTTTTTTTTAGTTTCTTTGGAAAAAAAAATATTTTTTTAGTTACTTTGGAAAAAAAATATTTTTTTAGTTACTTTGGAAAAAAAAATATTTTTTTAGTTACTTTGGAAAAAAAAATATTTTTTTAGTTACTTTGGAAAAAAAATATTTTTTTAGTTACTTTGGAAAAAAAAATATTTTTTTAGTTACTTTGGAAAAAAAAATATTTTTTTAGTTACTTTGGAAAAAAAAATATTTTTTTAGTTACTTTGGAAAAAAAAATATTTTTTTAGTTACTTTGGGAAAAAAAATATTTTTTTAGTTACTTTGGAAAAAAAATTATTTTTTTAGTTACTTTGGAAAAAAAAATATTTTTTTAGTTTCTTTGGAAAAAAAAATATTTTTTTAGTTACTTTGGAAAAAAAAATATTTTTTTAGTTTCTTTGGAAAAAAATTTTTTTTTTAGTTACTTTGGGAAAAAAAATATTTTTTAGTTACTTTGGAAAAAAAATATTTTTTTAGTTACTTTGGAAAAAAAAATATTTTTTTAGTTAATTTGGAAAAAAAAATATTTTTTTAGTTACTTTGGAAAAAAAATATTTTTTTAGTTACTTTGGAAAAAAAAATATTTTTTTAGTTACTTTGGAAAAAAATATATTTTTTAGTTACTTTGGAAAAAAAAATATTTTTTTAGTTACTTTGGAAAAAAAAATATTTTTTTAGTTACTTTGGAAAAAAAAATATTTTTTTAGTTACTTTGGAAAAAAAAATATTTTTTTAGTTACTTTGGGAAAAAAAATATTTTTTTAGTTACTTTGGAAAAAAAATATTTTTTTAGTTACTTTGGAAAAAAAAATATTTTTTTAGTTACTTTGGAAAAAAATATATTTTTTTAGTTACTTTGGAAAAAAAAATATTTTTTTAATTACTTTGGAAAAAAAATATTTTTTTAGTTACTTTGGAAAAAAAAAATTTTTTTTAGTTACTTTGGAAAATAAATATTTTTTTAGTTACTTTGGAAAAAAAAATATTTTTTTAGTTACTTTGGAAAAAAAAAAAATTTTTTAGTTACTTTGGAAAAAAAAAAATTTTTTTAGTTACTTTGGAAAAAAAAATATTTTTTTAGTTACTTTGGAAAATTTTTTTTTTTTTTAGTTACTTTGGAAAAAAAAATATTTTTTTAGTTACTTTGGAAAAAAAAAATTTTTTTTAGTTACTTTGGAAAAAAAAATATTTTTTTAGTTACTTTGGAAAAAAAAATATTTTTTTAGTTACTTTGGAAAAAAAAAATATTTTTTTAGTTACTTTGGAAAAAAAATATATTTTTTTAGTTTCTTTGGAAAAAAAAGAAAAATTTTTTAGTTACTTTGGAAAAAAAAATATTTTTTTAGTTTCTTTGGAAAAAAAAAAATGTTTAGTTACTTTGGAAAAAAAAATATTTTTTTAGTTTCTTTGGAAAAAAAAATATTTTTTTAGTTTCTTTGGAAAAAAAAATATTTTTTTAGTTACTTTGGAAAAAAAATATTTTTTTAGTTACTTTGGAAAAAAAAATATTTTTTTAGTTTCTTTGGAAAAAAAAATATTTTTTTAGTTACTTTGGAAAAAAAATATTTTTTTAGTTACTTTGGAAAAAAAAATATTTTTTTAGTTACTTTGGAAAAAAAAATATTTTTTTAGTTACTTTGGAAAAAAAAATATTTTTTTAGTTACTTTGGAAAAAAAATTATTTTTTTAGTTACTTTGGGAAAAAAAATATTTTTTTAGTTACTTTGGAAAAAAAAATATTTTTTTAGTTACTTTGGAAAAAAAAATATTTTTTTAGTTACTTTGGAAAAAAATATATTTTTTTAGTTACTTTGGAAAAAAAAATATTTTTTTAATTACTTTGGAAAAAAAATATTTTTTTAGTTACTTTGGAAAAAAAAAATTTTTTTTAGTTACTTTGGAAAATAAATATTTTTTTAGTTACTTTGGAAAAAAAAAAATTTTTTTAGTTACTTTGGAAAAAAAAAAATTTTTTTAGTTACTTTGGAAAAAAAAAATTTTTTTTAGTTACTTTGGAAAAAAAAAATTTTTTTTAGTTACTTTGGAAGATTTTTTTTTTTTTTAGTTACTTTGGAAAAAAAAATATTTTTTTAGTTACTTTGGAAAAAAAAAATTTTTTTAGTTACTTTGGAAAAAAAAATATTTTTTTAGTTACTTTGGAAAAAAAAATATTTTTTTAGTTACTTTGGAAAAAAAAATATTTTTTTAGTTACTTTGGAAAAAAAAATATTTTTTTAGTTTCTTTGGAAAAAAAAGAAAAATTTTTTAGTTACTTTGGAAAAAAAAATATTTTTTTAGTTTCTTTGGAAAAAAAAAAATGTTTAGTTACTTTGGAAAAAAAAATATTTTTTTAGTTTCTTTGGAAAAAAAAATATTTTTTTAGTTACTTTGGAAAAAAAAATATTTTTTTAGTTACTTTGGAAAAAAAAATATTTTTTTAGTTACTTTGGAAAAAAAAATATTTTTTTAGTTTCTTTGGAAAAAAAAATATTTTTTTAGTTACTTTGGAAAAAAAAATATTTTTTTAGTTACTTTGGAAAAAAAATATTTTTTTAGTTACTTTGGAAAAAAAAATATTTTTTTAGTTACTTTGGAAAAAAAATATTTTTTTAGTTACTTTGGAAAAAAAAATATTTTTTTAGTTACTTTGGAAAAAAAAATATTTTTTTAGTTTCTTTGGAAAAAAAAATATTTTTTTAGTTACTTTGGAAAAAAAAATATTTTTTTAGTTACTTTGGAAAAAAAAAAAATTTTTTAGTTACTTTGGAAAAAAAAATATTTTTTTAGTTACTTTGGAAAAAAAATATTTTTTTAGTTACTTTGGAAAAAAAAATATTTTTTTAGTTACTTTGGAAAAAAAAATATTTTTTTAGTTACTTTGGAAAAAAAAATATTTTTTTAGTTACTTTGGAAAAAAAAATATTTTTTTAGTTACTTTGGGAAAAAAAATATTTTTTTAGTTACTTTGGAAAAAAAAATATTTTTTTAGTTACTTTGGAAAAAAAAATATTTTTTTAGTTACTTTGGAAAAAAATATATTTTTTTAGTTACTTTGGAAAAAAAAATATTTTTTTAATTACTTTGGAAAAAAAATATTTTTTTAGTTACTTTGGAAAAAAAAAAATTTTTTTAGTTACTTTGGAAAATAAATATTTTTTTAGTTACTTTGGAAAAAAAAATATTTTTTTAGTTACTTTGGAAAAAAAAAATTTTTTTTAGTTACTTTGGAAAAAAAAAAATTTTTTTAGTTACTTTGGAAAAAAAAAATTTTTTTTAGTTACTTTGGAAAAAAATTTTTTTTTTTAGTTACTTTGGAAAAAAAAATATTTTTTTAGTTACTTTGGAAAAAAAAAAAAATTTTTAGTTACTTTGGAAAAAAAAATATTTTTTTAGTTACTTTGGAAAAAAAAAATTTTTTTTAGTTACTTTGGAAGATTTTTTTTTTTTTTAGTTACTTTGGAAAAAAAAATATTTTTTTAGTTACTTTGGAAAAAAAAAATTTTTTTAGTTACTTTGGAAAAAAAAATATTTTTTTAGTTACTTTGGAAAAAAAAATATTTTTTTAGTTACTTTGGAAAAAAAATAATATTTTTTTAGTTACTTTGGAAAAAAAAATATTTTTTTAGTTTCTTTGGAAAAAAAAGAAAAATTTTTTAGTTACTTTGGAAAAAAAAATATTTTTTTAGTTTCTTTGGAAAAAAAAAAATGTTTAGTTACTTTGGAAAAAAAAATATTTTTTTAGTTTCTTTGGAAAAAAAAATATTTTTTTAGTTACTTTGGAAAAAAAATATTTTTTTAGTTACTTTGGAAAAAAAAATATTTTTTTAGTTACTTTGGAAAAAAAAATTTTTTTTAGTTACTTTGGAAAAAAAAATATTTTTTTAGTTACTTTGGAAAAAAAAATATTTTTTTAGTTACTTTGGAAAAAAAAAATATTTTTTTAGTTACTTTGGAAAAAAAAATATTTTTTTAGTTTCTTTGGAAAAAAAAGAAAAATTTTTTAGTTACTTTGGAAAAAAAAATATTTTTTTAGTTTCTTTGGAAAAAAAAAAATGTTTAGTTACTTTGGAAAAAAAAATATTTTTTTAGTTTCTTTGGAAAAAAAAATATTTTTTTAGTTACTTTGGAAAAAAAATATTTTTTTAGTTACTTTGGAAAATTTTTTTTTTTTTTAGTTACTTTGGAAAAAAAAATATTTTTTTAGTTACTTTGGAAAAAAAAAATTTTTTTTAGTTACTTTGGAAAAAAAAATATTTTTTTAGTTACTTTGGAAAAAAAAATATTTTTTTAGTTACTTTGGAAAAAAAAAATATTTTTTTAGTTACTTTGGAAAAAAAATATATTTTTTTAGTTTCTTTGGAAAAAAAAGAAAAATTTTTTAGTTACTTTGGAAAAAAAAATATTTTTTTAGTTTCTTTGGAAAAAAAAAAAATGTTTAGTTACTTTGGAAAAAAAAATATTTTTTTAGTTTCTTTGGAAAAAAAAATATTTTTTTAGTTTCTTTGGAAAAAAAAATATTTTTTTAGTTACTTTGGAAAAAAAATATTTTTTTAGTTACTTTGGAAAAAAAAATATTTTTTTAGTTTCTTTGGAAAAAAAAATATTTTTTTAGTTACTTTGGAAAAAAAATATTTTTTTAGTTACTTTGGAAAAAAAAATATTTTTTTAGTTACTTTGGAAAAAAAAATATTTTTTTAGTTACTTTGGAAAAAAAAATATTTTTTTAGTTACTTTGGAAAAAAAATTATTTTTTTAGTTACTTTGGGAAAAAAAATATTTTTTTAGTTACTTTGGAAAAAAAAATATTTTTTTAGTTACTTTGGAAAAAAAAATATTTTTTTAGTTACTTTGGAAAAAAATATATTTTTTTAGTTACTTTGGAAAAAAAAATATTTTTTTAATTACTTTGGAAAAAAAATATTTTTTTAGTTACTTTGGAAAAAAAAAATTTTTTTTAGTTACTTTGGAAAATAAATATTTTTTTAGTTACTTTGGAAAAAAAAATATTTTTTTAGTTACTTTGGAAAAAAAAAAATTTTTTTAGTTACTTTGGAAAAAAAAAATTTTTTTTAGTTACTTTGGAAAAAAAAAATTTTTTTTAGTTACTTTGGAAGATTTTTTTTTTTTTTAGTTACTTTGGAAAAAAAAATATTTTTTTAGTTACTTTGGAAAAAAAAATTTTTTTTAGTTACTTTGGAAAAAAAAATATTTTTTTAGTTACTTTGGAAAAAAAAATATTTTTTTAGTTACTTTGGAAAAAAAAAATATTTTTTTAGTTACTTTGGAAAAAAAAATATTTTTTTAGTTTCTTTGGAAAAAAAAGAAAAATTTTTTAGTTACTTTGGAAAAAAAAATATTTTTTTAGTTTCTTTGGAAAAAAAAAAATGTTTAGTTACTTTGGAAAAAAAAATATTTTTTTAGTTTCTTTGGAAAAAAAAATATTTTTTTAGTTACTTTGGAAAAAAAAATATTTTTTTAGTTACTTTGGAAAAAAAAATATTTTTTTAGTTACTTTGGAAAAAAAAATATTTTTTTAGTTTCTTTGGAAAAAAAAATATTTTTTTAGTTACTTTGGAAAAAAAAATATTTTTTTAGTTACTTTGGAAAAAAAATATTTTTTTAGTTACTTTGGAAAAAAAAATATTTTTTTAGTTACTTTGGAAAAAAAATATTTTTTTAGTTACTTTGGAAAAAAAAATATTTTTTTAGTTACTTTGGAAAAAAAAATATTTTTTTAGTTTCTTTGGAAAAAAAAATATTTTTTTAGTTACTTTGGAAAAAAAAATATTTTTTTAGTTACTTTGGAAAAAAAAAAATTTTTTTAGTTACTTTGGAAAAAAAAATATTTTTTTAGTTACTTTGGAAAAAAAATATTTTTTTAGTTACTTTGGAAAAAAAAATATTTTTTTAGTTACTTTGGAAAAAAAAATATTTTTTTAGTTACTTTGGAAAAAAAAATATTTTTTTAGTTACTTTGGAAAAAAAAATATTTTTTTAGTTACTTTGGGAAAAAAAATATTTTTTTAGTTACTTTGGAAAAAAAAATATTTTTTTAGTTACTTTGGAAAAAAAAATATTTTTTTAGTTACTTTGGAAAAAAATATATTTTTTTAGTTACTTTGGAAAAAAAAATATTTTTTTAATTACTTTGGAAAAAAAATATTTTTTTAGTTACTTTGGAAAAAAAAAAATTTTTTTAGTTACTTTGGAAAATAAATATTTTTTTAGTTACTTTGGAAAAAAAAATATTTTTTTAGTTACTTTGGAAAAAAAAAATTTTTTTTAGTTACTTTGGAAAAAAAAAAATTTTTTTAGTTACTTTGGAAAAAAAAAAATTTTTTTAGTTACTTTGGAAAAAAAATTTTTTTTTTAGTTACTTTGGAAAAAAAAATATTTTTTTAGTTACTTTGGAAAAAAAAAAAATTTTTAGTTACTTTGGAAAAAAAAATATTTTTTTAGTTACTTTGGAAAAAAAAAATTTTTTTTAGTTACTTTGGAAGATTTTTTTTTTTTTTAGTTACTTTGGAAAAAAAAATATTTTTTTAGTTACTTTGGAAAAAAAAAATTTTTTTAGTTACTTTGGAAAAAAAAATATTTTTTTAGTTACTTTGGAAAAAAAAATATTTTTTTAGTTACTTTGGAAAAAAAATAATATTTTTTTAGTTACTTTGGAAAAAAAAATATTTTTTTAGTTTCTTTGGAAAAAAAAGAAAAATTTTTTAGTTACTTTGGAAAAAAAAATATTTTTTTAGTTTCTTTGGAAAAAAAAAAATGTTTAGTTACTTTGGAAAAAAAAATATTTTTTTAGTTTCTTTGGAAAAAAAAATATTTTTTTAGTTACTTTGGAAAAAAAATATTTTTTTAGTTACTTTGGAAAAAAAAATATTTTTTTAGTTACTTTGGAAAAAAAAATTTTTTTTAGTTACTTTGGAAAAAAAAATATTTTTTTAGTTACTTTGGAAAAAAAAATATTTTTTTAGTTACTTTGGAAAAAAAAAATATTTTTTTAGTTACTTTGGAAAAAAAAATATTTTTTTAGTTTCTTTGGAAAAAAAAGAAAAATTTTTTAGTTACTTTGGAAAAAAAAATATTTTTTTAGTTTCTTTGGAAAAAAAAAAATGTTTAGTTACTTTGGAAAAAAAAATATTTTTTTAGTTTCTTTGGAAAAAAAAATATTTTTTTAGTTACTTTGGAAAAAAAATATTTTTTTAGTTACTTTGGAAAAAAAAATATTTTTTTAGTTTCTTTGGAAAAAAAAATATTTTTTTAGTTACTTTGGAAAAAAAATATTTTTTTAGTTACTTTGGAAAAAAATATATTTTTTTAGTTACTTTGGAAAAAAAAAAATTTTTTTAGTTACTTTGGAAAAAAAAATATTTTTTTAGTTACTTTGGAAAAAAAAATATTTTTTTAGTTACTTTGGAAAAAAAAATATTTTTTTAGTTACTTTGGAAAAAAAAATATTTTTTTAGTTTCTTTGGAAAAAAAAATATTTTTTTAGTTACTTTGGAAAAAAAAATATTTTTTTAGTTACTTTGGAAAAAAAATATTTTTTTAGTTACTTTGGAAAAAAAAATATTTTTTTAGTTACTTTGGAAAAAAAATATTTTTTTAGTTACTTTGGAAAAAAAAATATTTTTTTAGTTACTTTGGAAAAAAAAATATTTTTTTAGTTTCTTTGGAAAAAAAAATATTTTTTTAGTTACTTTGGAAAAAAAAATATTTTTTTAGTTACTTTGGAAAAAAAAATAATTTTTTAGTTACTTTGGAAAAAAAAATATTTTTTTAGTTACTTTGGAAAAAAAATATTTTTTTAGTTACTTTGGAAAAAAAAATATTTTTTTAGTTACTTTGGAAAAAAAAATATTTTTTTAGTTACTTTGGAAAAAAAAATATTTTTTTAGTTACTTTGGAAAAAAAAATATTTTTTTAGTTACTTTGGGAAAAAAAATATTTTTTTAGTTACTTTGGAAAAAAAAATATTTTTTTAGTTACTTTGGAAAAAAAAATATTTTTTTAGTTACTTTGGAAAAAAATATATTTTTTTAGTTACTTTGGAAAAAAAAATATTTTTTTAATTACTTTGGAAAAAAAATATTTTTTTAGTTACTTTGGAAAAAAAAAAATTTTTTTAGTTACTTTGGAAAATAAATATTTTTTTAGTTACTTTGGAAAAAAAAATATTTTTTTAGTTACTTTGGAAAAAAAAAAAATTTTTTAGTTACTTTGGAAAAAAAAAAATTTTTTTAGTTACTTTGGAAAAAATTTTTTTTTTTTAGTTACTTTGGAAAAAAAAATATTTTTTTAGTTACTTTGGAAAAAAAAATAATTTTTTAGTTACTTTGGAAAAAAAAATATTTTTTTAGTTACTTTGGAAAAAAAAATATTTTTTTAGTTACTTTGGAAAAAAAAAATATTTTTTTAGTTACTTTGGAAAAAAAAATATTTTTTTAGTTTCTTTGGAAAAAAAAGAAAAAAATTTTAGTTACTTTGGAAAAAAAAATATTTTTTTAGTTTCTTTGGAAAAAAAAAATGTTTAGTTACTTTGGAAAAAAAAATATTTTTTTAGTTTCTTTGGAAAAAAAAATATTTTTTTAGTTTCTTTGGAAAAAAAAATATTTTTTTAGTTACTTTGGAAAAAAAATATTTTTTTAGTTACTTTGGAAAAAAAAATATTTTTTTAGTTTCTTTGGAAAAAAAATATTTTTTTAGTTACTTTGGAAAAAAAATATTTTTTTAGTTACTTTGGAAAAAAAAATATTTTTTTAGTTACTTTGGAAAAAAAAATATTTTTTTAGTTACTTTGGAAAAAAAAATATTTTTTTAGTTACTTTGGAAAAAAAATTATTTTTTTAGTTACTTTGGGAAAAAAAATATTTTTTTAGTTACTTTGGAAAAAAAAATATTTTTTTAGTTACTTTGGAAAAAATATATTTTTTTAGTTACTTTGGAAAAAAAAATATTTTTTTAGTTACTTTGGAAAAAAAAATATTTTTTTAGTTACTTTGGAAAAAAAAATATTTTTTTAGTTACTTTGGAAAAAAAATTATTTTTTTAGTTACTTTGGGAAAAAAAATATTTTTTTAGTTACTTTGGAAAAAAAAATATTTTTTTAGTTACTTTGGAAAAAAAAATATTTTTTTAGTTACTTTGGAAAAAAATATATTTTTTTAGTTACTTTGGAAAAAAAAATATTTTTTTAATTACTTTGGAAAAAAAATATTTTTTTAGTTACTTTGGAAAAAAAAAATTTTTTTTAGTTACTTTGGAAAATAAATATTTTTTTAGTTACTTTGGAAAAAAAAATATTTTTTTAGTTACTTTGGAAAAAAAAAAATTTTTTTAGTTACTTTGGAAAAAAAAAAATTTTTTTAGTTACTTTGGAAAAAAAAAAAATTTTTTAGTTACTTTGGAAAAAAATTTTTTTTTTTAGTTACTTTGGAAAAAAAAATATTTTTTTAGTTACTTTGGAAAAAAAAAAATTTTTTTAGTTACTTTGGAAAAAAAAATATTTTTTTAGTTACTTTGGAAAAAAAAATATTTTTTTAGTTACTTTGGAAAAAAAAAATATTTTTTTAGTTACTTTGGAAAAAAAAATATTTTTTTAGTTTCTTTGGAAAAAAAAGAAAAAATTTTTAGTTACTTTGGAAAAAAAAATATTTTTTTAGTTTCTTTGGAAAAAAAAAAATGTTTAGTTACTTTGGAAAAAAAAATATTTTTTTAGTTTCTTTGGAAAAAAAAATATTTTTTTAGTTACTTTGGAAAAAAAATATTTTTTTAGTTACTTTGGAAAAAAAAATATTTTTTTAGTTTCTTTGGAAAAAAAAATATTTTTTTAGTTACTTTGGAAAAAAAAATTTTTTTTAGTTACTTTGGAAAAAAAAATATTTTTTTAGTTACTTTGGAAAAAAAAAAATTTTTTTAGTTACTTTGGAAAAAAAAATATTTTTTTAGTTACTTTGGAAAAAAAATATTTTTTTAGTTACTTTGGAAAAAAAAATATTTTTTTAGTTACTTTGGAAAAAAAAATATTTTTTTAGTTTCTTTGGAAAAAAAAATATTTTTTTAGTTACTTTGGAAAAAAAAATATTTTTTTAGTTACTTTGGAAAAAAAAATATTTTTTTAGTTTCTTTGGAAAAAAAAATATTTTTTTAGTTACTTTGGAAAAAAAAAATTTTTTAGTTACTTTGGAAAAAAAAAAAATTTTTTAGTTACTTTGGAAAAAAAAATATTTTTTTAGTTACTTTGGAAAAAAAATATTTTTTTAGTTACTTTGGAAAAAAAAATATTTTTTTAGTTACTTTGGAAAAAAAAATATTTTTTTAGTTACTTTGGAAAAAAAATTATTTTTTTAGTTACTTTGGGAAAAAAAATATTTTTTTAGTTACTTTGGAAAAAAAAATATTTTTTTAGTTACTTTGGAAAAAAAAATATTTTTTTAGTTACTTTGGAAAAAAATATATTTTTTTAGTTACTTTGGAAAAAAATATATTTTTTTAGTTACTTTGGAAAAAAAAATATTTTTTTAATTACTTTGGAAAAAAAAATATTTTTTTAGTTACTTTGGAAAAAAAAAAATTTTTTTAGTTACTTTGGAAAATAAATATTTTTTTAGTTACTTTGGAAAAAAAAATATTTTTTTAGTTACTTTGGAAAAAAAAAATTTTTTTTAGTTACTTTGGAAAAAAAAAAAATTTTTTAGTTACTTTGGAAAAAAAAAAATTTTTTTAGTTACTTTGGAAAAAAATTTTTTTTTTTAGTTACTTTGGAAAAAAAAATATTTTTTTAGTTACTTTGGAAAAAAAAAAAATTTTTAGTTACTTTGGAAAAAAAAATATTTTTTTAGTTACTTTGGAAAAAAAAATATTTTTTTAGTTACTTTGGAAAAAAAAAATATTTTTTTAGTTACTTTGGAAAAAAAAATATTTTTTTAGTTTCTTTGGAAAAAAAAGAAAAATTTTTTAGTTACTTTGGAAAAAAAAATATTTTTTTAGTTTCTTTGGAAAAAAAAAATGTTTAGTTACTTTGGAAAAAAAAATATTTTTTTAGTTTCTTTGGAAAAAAAAATATTTTTTTAGTTTCTTTGGAAAAAAAAATATTTTTTTAGTTACTTTGGAAAAAAAATATTTTTTTAGTTACTTTGGAAAAAAAAATATTTTTTTAGTTTCTTTGGAAAAAAAAATATTTTTTTAGTTACTTTGGAAAAAAAAAAATTTTTTAGTTACTTTGGAAAAAAAAAAATTTTTTTAGTTACTTTGGAAAATAAATATTTTTTTAGTTACTTTGGAAAAAAAAATATTTTTTTAGTTACTTTGGAAAAAAAAAAATTTTTTTAGTTACTTTGGAAAAAAAAAATTTTTTTTAGTTACTTTGGAAAAAAAAATTTTTTTTTAGTTACTTTGGAAAAATGTTTTTTTTTTTAGTTACTTTGGAAAAAAAAATATTTTTTTAGTTACTTTGGAAAAAAAAAAAAATTTTTAGTTACTTTGGAAAAAAAAATATTTTTTTAGTTACTTTGGAAAAAAAAATATTTTTTTAGTTACTTTGGAAAAAAAAAATATTTTTTTAGTTACTTTGGAAAAAAAAATATTTTTTTAGTTTCTTTGGAAAAAAAAGAAAAAAAATTTAGTTACTTTGGAAAAAAAAATATTTTTTTAGTTTCTTTGGAAAAAAAAAAAATGTTTAGTTACTTTGGAAAAAAAAATATTTTTTTAGTTTCTTTGGAAAAAAAAATATTTTTTTAGTTTCTTTGGAAAAAAAAATATTTTTTTAGTTACTTTGGAAAAAAAATATTTTTTTAGTTACTTTGGAAAAAAAAATATTTTTTTAGTTTCTTTGGAAAAAAAAATATTTTTTTAGTTACTTTGGAAAAAAAATATTTTTTTAGTTACTTTGGAAAAAAAAATATTTTTTTAGTTACTTTGGAAAAAAAAATATTTTTTTAGTTTCTTTGGAAAAAAAAGAAAAATTTTTTAGTTACTTTGGAAAAAAAAATATTTTTTTAGTTTCTTTGGAAAAAAAAAATGTTTAGTTACTTTGGAAAAAAAAATATTTTTTTAGTTTCTTTGGAAAAAAAAATATTTTTTTAGTTTCTTTGGAAAAAAAAATATTTTTTTAGTTACTTTGGAAAAAAAATATTTTTTTAGTTACTTTGGAAAAAAAAATATTTTTTTAGTTTCTTTGGAAAAAAAAAAATTTTTTTAGTTTCTTTGGAAAAAAAAATATTTTTTTAGTTTCTTTGGAAAAAAAAATATTTTTTTAGTTACTTTGGAAAAAAAATATTTTTTTAGTTACTTTGGAAAAAAAAATATTTTTTTAGTTTCTTTGGAAAAAAAAATATTTTTTTAGTTACTTTGGAAAAAAAAATTTTTTTTAGTTACTTTGGAAAAAAAAAAATTTTTTTAGTTACTTTGGAAAATAAATATTTTTTTAGTTACTTTGGAAAAAAAAATATTTTTTTAGTTACTTTGGAAAAAAAAAAATTTTTTTAGTTACTTTGGAAAAAAAAAATTTTTTTTAGTTACTTTGGAAAAAAAAATTTTTTTTAGTTACTTTGGAAAAATGTTTTTTTTTTTAGTTACTTTGGAAAAAAAAATATTTTTTTAGTTACTTTGGAAAAAAAAAATTTTTTTTAGTTACTTTGGAAAAAAAATATTTTTTTAGTTACTTTGGAAAAAAAAATATTTTTTTAGTTACTTTGGAAAAAAAAAATATTTTTTTAGTTACTTTGGAAAAAAAAATATTTTTTTAGTTTCTTTGGAAAAAAAAGAAAAACATTTTAGTTACTTTGGAAAAAAAAATATTTTTTTAGTTTCTTTGGAAAAAAAAAAATGTTTAGTTACTTTGGAAAAAAAAATATTTTTTTAGTTTCTTTGGAAAAAAAAATATTTTTTTAGTTTCTTTGGAAAAAAAAATATTTTTTTAGTTACTTTGGAAAAAAAATATTTTTTTAGTTACTTTGGAAAAAAAAATATTTTTTTAGTTTCTTTGGAAAAAAAAATATTTTTTTAGTTACTTTGGAAAAAAAATATTTTTTTAGTTACTTTGGAAAAAAAAATATTTTTTTAGTTACTTTGGAAAAAAAAATATTTTTTTAGTTTCTTTGGAAAAAAAAGAAAATTTTTTTAGTTACTTTGGAAAAAAAAATATTTTTTTAGTTTCTTTGGAAAAAAAAAATGTTTAGTTACTTTGGAAAAAAAAATATTTTTTTAGTTTCTTTGGAAAAAAAAATATTTTTTTAGTTTCTTTGGAAAAAAAAATATTTTTTTAGTTACTTTGGAAAAAAAATATTTTTTTAGTTACTTTGGAAAAAAAAATATTTTTTTAGTTTCTTTGGAAAAAAAAAAATTTTTTTAGTTACTTTGGAAAAAAAATATTTTTTTAGTTACTTTGGAAAAAAAAATATTTTTTTAGTTACTTTGGAAAAAAAAATATTTTTTTAGTTACTTTGGAAAAAAAAATATTTTTTTAGTTACTTTGGAAAAAAAATTATTTTTTTAGTTACTTTGGGAAAAAAAATATTTTTTTAGTTACTTTGGAAAAAAAAATATTTTTTTAGTTACTTTGGAAAAAAAAATATTTTTTTAGTTACTTTGGAAAAAAATATATTTTTTTAGTTACTTTGGAAAAAAAAATATTTTTTTAATTACTTTGGAAAAAAAATATTTTTTTAGTTACTTTGGAAAAAAAAAAATTTTTTTAGTTACTTTGGAAAATAAATATTTTTTTAGTTACTTTGGAAAAAAAAATATTTTTTTAGTTACTTTGGAAAAAAAAAAATTTTTTTAGTTACTTTGGAAAAAAAAATATTTTTTTAGTTACTTTGGAAAAAAAAAAATTTTTTTAGTTACTTTGGAAAATTTTTTTTTTTTTTAGTTACTTTGGAAAAAAAAATATTTTTTTAGTTACTTTGGAAAAAAAAAAAAATTTTTAGTTACTTTGGAAAAAAAAATATTTTTTTAGTTACTTTGGAAAAAAAAATATTTTTTTAGTTACTTTGGAAAAAAAAAATATTTTTTTAGTTACTTTGGAAAAAAAAATATTTTTTTAGTTTCTTTGGAAAAAAAAGAAAAAAATTTTAGTTACTTTGGAAAAAAAAAAAATTTTTTAGTTTCTTTGGAAAAAAAAAAAATGTTTAGTTACTTTGGAAAAAAAAATATTTTTTTAGTTTCTTTGGAAAAAAAAATATTTTTTTAGTTACTTTGGAAAAAAAATATTTTTTTAGTTACTTTGGAAAAAAAAATATTTTTTTAGTTTCTTTGGAAAAAAAAATATTTTTTTAGTTACTTTGGAAAAAAAATATTTTTTTAGTTACTTTGGAAAAAAAATATTTTTTTAGTTACTTTGGAAAAAAAAAATATTTTTTTAGTTACTTTGGAAAAAAAAATATTTTTTTAGTTTCTTTGGAAAAAAAAGAAAAAAATGTTTAGTTACTTTGGAAAAAAAAATATTTTTTTAGTTTCTTTGGAAAAAAAAATATTTTTTTAGTTTCTTTGGAAAAAAAAATATTTTTTTAGTTACTTTGGAAAAAAAATATTTTTTTAGTTACTTTGGAAAAAAAAATATTTTTTTAGTTTCTTTGGAAAAAAAAATATTTTTTTAGTTACTTTGGAAAAAAAATATTTTTTTAGTTACTTTGGAAAAAAAAATATTTTTTTAGTTACTTTGGAAAAAAAAATATTTTTTTAGTTACTTTGGAAAAAAAAATATTTTTTTAGTTACTTTGGAAAAAAAATTATTTTTTTAGTTACTTTGGGAAAAAAAATATTTTTTTAGTTACTTTGGAAAAAAAAATATTTTTTTAGTTACTTTGGAAAAAAAAATATTTTTTTAGTTACTTTGGAAAAAAATATATTTTTTTAGTTACTTTGGAAAAAATTTTTTTTTTTTAATTACTTTGGAAAAAAAATATTTTTTTAGTTACTTTGGAAAAAAAAAATTTTTTTTAGTTACTTTGGAAAATAAATATTTTTTTAGTTACTTTGGAAAAATAAATATTTTTTTAGTTACTTTGGAAAAAAAAAATTTTTTTTAGTTACTTTGGAAAAAAAAAAAATTTTTTAGTTACTTTGGAAAAAAAAAAATTTTTTTAGTTACTTTGGAAAAAAAAATTTTTTTTTAGTTACTTTGGAAAAAAAAATATTTTTTTAGTTACTTTGGAAAAAAAAAATTTTTTTAGTTACTTTGGAAAAAAAAATATTTTTTTAGTTACTTTGGAAAAAAAAATATTTTTTTAGTTACTTTGGAAAAAAAAAATATTTTTTTAGTTACTTTGGAAAAAAAAATATTTTTTTAGTTTCTTTGGAAAAAAAAGAAAAAATTTTTAGTTACTTTGGAAAAAAAAATATTTTTTTAGTTTCTTTGGAAAAAAAAAATGTTTAGTTACTTTGGAAAAAAAAATATTTTTTTAGTTTCTTTGGAAAAAAAAATTTTTTTTAGTTACTTTGGAAAAAAAATATTTTTTTAGTTACTTTGGAAAAAAAAATATTTTTTTAGTTTCTTTGGAAAAAAAAATATTTTTTTAGTTACTTTGGAAAAAAAATATTTTTTTAGTTACTTTGGAAAAAAATATATTTTTTTAGTTACTTTGGAAAAAAAAAATTTTTTTAGTTACTTTGGAAAAAATTTTTTTTTTTAGTTACTTTGGAAAAAAAAATATTTTTTTAGTTACTTTGGAAAAAAAAATATTTTTTTAGTTACTTTGGAAAAAAAAATATTTTTTTAGTTACTTTGGAAAAAAAAAAATTTTTTAGTTACTTTGGAAAAAAGAATATTTTTTTAATTACTTTGGAAAAAAAAATTTTTTTTAGTTACTTTGGAAAAAAAAATTTTTTTTAGTTACTTTGGAAAAAAAAATATTTTTTTAGTTACTTTGGAAAAAAAAATATTTTTTTAGTTTCTTTGGAAAAAAAAATATTTTTTTAGTTACTTTGGAAAAAAAAAAAATTTTTTAGTTTCTTTGGAAAAAAAAATTTTTTTTAGTTACTTTGGAAAAAAAATATTTTTTTAGTTACTTTGGAAAAAAAAATATTTTTTTAGTTACTTTGGAAAAAAAAATATTTTTTTAGTTTCTTTGGAAAAAAAATAATTTTTTTAGTTACTTTGGAAAAAAAATATATTTTTTTAGTTACTTTGGAAAAAAAAAATTTTTTTAGTTACTTTGGAAAAAAAAAATTTTTTTAGTTACTTTGGAAAAAAAAATATTTTTTTAGTTACTTTGGAAAAAAAAAATTTTTTTAGTTACTTTGGAAAAAAAAATTTTTTTTTAGTTTCTTTGGAAAAAAAAATATTTTTTTAGTTACTTTGGAAAAAAATATATTTTTTTAGTTACTTTGGAAAAAAAAAATTTTTTTAGTTACTTTGGAAAAAAAAATATTTTTTTAGTTTCTTTGGAAAAAAAAATATTTTTTTAGTTACTTTGGAAAAAAAAATATTTTTTTAGTTACTTTGGAAAAAAAAATATTTTTTTAGTTACTTTGGGAAAAAAAATATTTTTTTAGTTACTTTGGAAAAAAAATATTTTTTTAGTTACTTTGGGAAAAAAAATATTTTTTTAGTTACTTTGGAAAAAAAAATATTTTTTTAGTTACTTTGGAAAAAAAAAATATTTTTTTAGTTACTTTGGAAAAAAAAATATTTTTTTAGTTTCTTTGGAAAAAAAATAATTTTTTTAGTTACTTTGGAAAAAAAAATATTTTTTTAGTTTCTTTGGAAAAAAAAAAAATTTTTAGTTACTTTGGAAAAAAATTTTTTTTTTTAGTTTCTTTGGAAAAAAAATATTTTTTTAGTTACTTTGGAAAAAAAATTTTTTTTTAGTTACTTTGGAAAAAAAAATATTTTTTTAGTTACTTTGGAAAAAAAAATATTTTTTTAGTTTCTTTGGAAAAAAATATATTTTTTTAGTTACTTTGGAAAAAAAAATTTTTTTTAGTTACTTTGGAAAAAAAAATATTTTTTTAGTTTCTTTGGAAAAAAAAATATTTTTTTAGTTACTTTGGAAAAAAATTTTTTTTTTTAATTACTTTGGAAATTTTTTTTTTTTTTAGTTACTTTGGAAAAAAAAAAAAAATTTTAGTTACTTTGGAAAATTTTTTTTTTTTTTAGTTACTTTGGAAAAAAAAATATTTTTTTAGTTACTTTGGAAAAAAAAATATTTTTTTAGTTTCTTTGGAAAAAAATATATTTTTTTAGTTACTTTGGAAAAAAAAATTTTTTTTAGTTACTTTGGAAAAAAAAATATTTTTTTAGTTTCTTTGGAAAAAAAAATATTTTTTTAGTTACTTTGGAAAAAAAATTTTTTTTTTAATTACTTTGGAAATTTTTTTTTTTTTTAGTTACTTTGGAAAAAAAAAAAAATTTTTAGTTACTTTGGAAAAATTTTTTTTTTTTTAGTTACTTTGGAAAAAAAAATATTTTTTTAGTTTCTTTGGAAAAAAAATAATTTTTTAGTTACTTTGGAAAAAAAATATTTTTTTAGTTACTTTGGAAAAAAAAATATTTTTTTAGTTACTTTGGAAAAAAAAATATTTTTTTAGTTTCTTTGGAAAAGAAAATATTTTTTTAGTTACTTTGGAAAAAAAATATATTTTTTTAGTTACTTTGGAAAAAAAAATTTTTTTTAGTTACTTTGGAAAAAAAAATTTTTTTTAGTTTCTTTGGAAAAAAAAATATTTTTTTAGTTACTTTGGAAAAAAATATATTTTTTTAGTTACTTTGGAAAAAAAATATTTTTTTAGTTACTTTGGAAAAAAAAATATTTTTTTAGTTTCTTTGGAAAAAAAAATATTTTTTTAGTTACTTTGGAAAAAAAAATATTTTTTTAGTTACTTTGGAAAAAAAAATATTTTTTTAGTTACTTTGGGAAAAAAAATATTTTTTTAGTTACTTTGGAAAAAAAATATTTTTTTAGTTACTTTGGAAAAAAAAATATTTTTTTAGTTACTTTGGAAAAAAAAATTTTTTTAGTTACTTTGGAAAAAAAAAATATTTTTTTTAGTTACTTTGGAAAAAAAAATATTTTTTTAGTTTCTGTGGAAAAAAAATAAATTTTTTAGTTACTTTGGAAAAAAAAATATTTTTTTAGTTTCTTTGGAAAAAAAAAATGTTTTAGTTACTTTGGAAAAAAATTTTTTTTTTTAGTTTCTTTGGAAAAATTTTTTTTTTTAGTTACTTTGGAAAAAAAATTTTTTTTAGTTACTTTGAAAAAAAAATATTTTTTTAGTTACTTTGGAAAAAAAAAAAATTTTTTAGTTTCTTTGGAAAAAAAAATATTTTTTTAGTTACTTTGGAAAAAAAAAATTTTTTTAGTTACTTTGGAAAAAAAAATATTTTTTTAGTTTCTTTGGAAAAAAAAATATTTTTTTAGTTACTTTGGAAATTTTTTTTTTTTTTTAATTACTTTGGAAAAAATTTTTTTTTTAGTTACTTTGGAAAAAAAAATAATTTTTTAGTTACTTTGGAAAAAAAAATATTTTTTTAGTTACTTTGGAAAAAAATAATATTTTTTTAGTTACTTTGGAAAAAAAAATATTTTTTTAGTTTCTTTGGAAAAAAAATATTTTTTTTAGTTACTTTGGAAAAAAAAATATTTTTTTAGTTTCTTTGGAAAAAAAAAAATTTTTTAGTTACTTTGGAAAAAAAACTTTGGAAAAAAAAATATTTTTTTAGTTACTTTGGAAAAAAAATTTTTTTTTAGTTACTTTGGAAAAAAAATATTTTTTTAGTTTCTTTGGAAAAAAAAATATTTTTTTTGTTACTTTGGAAAAAAAAATATTTTTTTAGTTACTTTGGAAAAAAAAAATTTTTTAGTTACTTTGGAAAAAAAAATATTTTTTTAGTTTCTTTGGAAAAAAAAATATTTTTTTAGTTACTTTGGAAAAAAAAATATTTTTTTAGTTACTTTGGAAAAAAAAATATTTTTTTAGTTACTTTGGGAAAAAAAATATTTTTTTAGTTACTTTGGAAAAAAAATATTTTTTTAGTTACTTTGGAAAAAAAAATATTTTTTTAGTTACTTTGGAAAAAAATATATTTTTTTAGTTACTTTGGAAAAAAAAAATATTTTTTTAGTTACTTTGGAAAAAAAAATATTTTTTTAGTTTCTTTGGAAAAAAAATAAATTTTTTAGTTACTTTGGAAAAAAAAATATTTTTTTAGTTTCTTTGGAAAAAAAAAATTTTTTTTAGTTACTTTGGAAAAAAAAATATTTTTTTAGTTTCTTTGGAAAAAAAAATATTTTTTTAGTTACTTTGGAAAAATTTTTTTTTTTTAGTTACTTTGGAAAAAAAAATATTTTTTTAGTTACTTTGGAAAAAAAAATATTTTTTTAGTTTCTTTGGAAAAAAAAATATTTTTTTAGTTACTTTGGAAAAAAATTTTTTTTTAGTTACTTTGGGAAAAAAAATATTTTTTTAGTTTCTTTGGAAAAAAAAATATTTTTTTAGTTACTTTGGAAAAAAAAATATTTTTTTAGTTACTTTGGAAAAAAAAAAAAAATTTAGTTTCTTTGGAAAAAAAAAATTTTTTTAGTTACTTTGGAAAAAATCTTTTTTTTTTAATTACTTTGGAAAATTTTTTTTTTTTTTAGTTACTTTGGAAAAAAAATAAATTTTTTAGTTACTTTGGAAAAAAAAAATTTTTTTTAGTTACTTTGGAAAAAAATATATTTTTTTAGTTACTTTGGAAAAAAAAAAATTTTTTTAGTTACTTTGGAAAAAAAAATATTTTTTTAGTTACTTTGGAAAAAAAAAAAAAATTTTAGTTACTTTGGAAAAAAAAAAAAATTTTAGTTACTTTGGAAAAAAAAATATTTTTTTAGTTTCTTTGGAAAAAAAATATTTTTTTTAGTTACTTTGGAAAAAAAATATTTTTTAGTTACTTTGGAAAAAAAAAATTTTTTTAGTTACTTTGGAAAAAAAAAATTTTTTTTTAGTTACTTTGGAAAAAAAAATATTTTTTTAGTTACTTTGGAAAAAAAATATTTTTTTAGTTACTTTGGAAAAAAAAATATTTTTTTAGTTACTTTGGAAAAAAAAATATTTTTTTAGTTACTTTGGAAAAAAAAATATTTTTTTAGTTACTTTGGAAAAAAAAATATTTTTTTAGTTACTTTGGAAAAAAAAATATTTTTTTAGTTACTTTGGAAAAAAGAATATTTTTTTAATTACTTTGGAAAAAAAAATTTTTTTTAGTTACTTTGGAAAAAAAAATTTTTTTTTAGTTACTTTGGAAAAAAAAATATTTTTTTAGTTACTTTGGAAAAAAAAATATTTTTTTAGTTACTTTGGAAAAAAAAAAAATTTTTTAGTTACTTTGGAAAAAAAAAAATTTTTTTAGTTACTTTGGAAAAAAAATATTTTTTTAGTTACTTTGGAAAAAAAAAAAAATTTTTAGTTACTTTGGAAAAAAATAATATTTTTTTAGTTTCTTTGGAAAAAAAATATTCTTTTAGTTACTTTGGAAAAAAAAATATTTTTTTAGTTACTTTGGAAAAGAAAATATTTTTTTAGTTACTTTGGAAAAAAAAAATATTTTTTTAGTTACTTTGGAAAAAAAAATATTTTTTTAGTTTCTTTGGAAAAAAAAATAAATTTTTTAGTTACTTTGGAAAAAAAAATATTTTTTTAGTTTCTTTGGAAAAAAAAAAATTTTTTTAGTTACTTTGGAAAAAAAAATATTTTTTTAGTTTCTTTGGAAAAAAAATATTTTTTTAGTTACTTTGGAAAAAAATATTTTTTAGTTACTTTGGAAAAAAAAAAATTTTTTAGTTACTTTGGAAAAAAAAAATTTTTTTAGTTACTTTGGAAAAAAAAATATTTTTTTAGTTACTTTGGAAAAAAAATATTTTTTTAGTTACTTTGGAAAAAAAAATATTTTTTTAGTTACTTTGGAAAAAAAAATATTTTTTTAGTTACTTTGGAAAAAAAAATATTTTTTTAGTTACTTTGGAAAAAAAAATATTTTTTTAGTTACTTTGGAAAAAAAAATATTTTTTTAGTTACTTTGGAAAAAAGAATATTTTTTTAATTACTTTGGAAAAAAAAATTTTTTTAGTTACTTTGGAAAAAAAATTTTTTTTTTAGTTACTTTGGAAAAAAAAATATTTTTTTAGTTACTTTGGAAAAAAAAAATTTTTTTTAGTTACTTTGGAAAAAAAAATATTTTTTTAGTTACTTTGGAAAAAAAAAAATTTTTTTAGTTACTTTGGAAAAAAAATATTTTTTTAGTTACTTTGGAAAAAAAAATATTTTTTTAGTTACTTTGGAAAAAAAAATATTTTTTTAGTTTCTTTGGAAAAAAAAATATTTTTTTAGTTACTTTGGAAAAAAAATTTTTTTTTAGTTACTTTGGAAAAAAAAATATTTTTTTAGTTTCTTTGGAAAAAAAATATTTTTTTAGTTACTTTGGAAAATTTTTTTTTTTTTTAATTACTTTGGAAAAAAAAATTTTTTTTAGTTACTTTGGAAAAAAAAATAATTTTTTAGTTACTTTGGAAAAAAAAATTTTTTTTTAGTTACTTTGGAAAAAAATATATTTTTTTAGTTACTTTGGAAAAAAAAATATTTTTTTAGTTACTTTGGAAAAAAAAATATTTTTTTAGTTACTTTGGAAAAAAAATAATATTTTTTTAGTTACTTTGGAAAAAAAAATATTTTTTTAGTTTCTTTGGAAAAAAAAAATTTTTTTTAGTTACTTTGGAAAAAAAAATATTTTTTTAGTTTCTTTGGAAAAAAAAATATTTTTTTAGTTACTTTGGAAAAAAAATATTTTTTTAGTTACTTTGGAAAAAAAAATATTTTTTTAGTTACTTTGGAAAAAAAAATTTTTTTTTAGTTTCTTTGGAAAAAAAAATATTTTTTAGTTACTTTGGAAAAAAAAATATTTTTTTAGTTACTTTGGAAAAAAAAATATTTTTTTAGTTACTTTGGAAAAAAAATTTTTTTTTAGTTACTTTGGAAAAAAAAATATTTTTTTAGTTACTTTGGAAAAAAAAAATTTTTTTAGTTACTTTGGAAAAAAAAATATTTTTTTAGTTTCTTTGGAAAAAAAAATATTTTTTTAGTTACTTTGGAAAAAAAAATATTTTTTTAGTTACTTTGGAAAAAAAAATTTTTTTAGTTACTTTGGAAAAAAAAATATTTTTTTAGTTTCTTTGGAAAAAAAAATATTTTTTTAGTTACTTTGGAAAAAAAAATATTTTTTTAGTTACTTTGGAAAAAAAAATATTTTTTTAGTTACTTTGGGAAAAAAAATATTTTTTTAGTTACTTTGGAAAAAAAATATTTTTTTAGTTACTTTGGAAAAAAAAATATTTTTTTAGTTACTTTGGAAAAAAAAATATTTTTTTAGTTACTTTGGAAAAAAAAAATATTTTTTTAGTTACTTTGGAAAAAAAAATATTTTTTTAGTTTCTTTGGAAAAAAAAAAAAATTTTTAGTTACTTTGGAAAAAAAAATATTTTTTTAGTTTCTTTGGAAAAAAAAATTTTTTTTAGTTACTTTGGAAAAAAAATATTTTTTTAGTTTCTTTGGAAAAAAAAAAAATTTTTAGTTACTTTGGAAAAAAAAAATTTTTTTAGTTACTTTGGAAAAAAAAATATTTTTTTAGTTACTTTGGAAAAAAAAATATTTTTTTAGTTTCTTTGGAAAAAAAAATATTTTTTTAGTTACTTTGGAAAAAAAAATTTTTTTTAGTTACTTTGGAAAAAAAAATATTTTTTTAGTTTCTTTGGAAAAAAAAATATTTTTTTAGTTACTTTGGAAAAAAAAATTTTTTTTTAGTTACTTTGGAAAAAAAAAAAAAATTTTAGTTTCTTTGGAAAAAAAAAAATTTTTTAGTTACTTTGGAAAAAATCTTTTTTTTTTAATTACTTTGGAAAAATTTTTTTTTTTTAGTTACTTTGGAAAAAAAAAATTTTTTTAGTTACTTTGGAAAAAAAAATTTTTTTTTAGTTACTTTGGAAAAAAATATATTTTTTTAGTTACTTTGGAAAAAAAAATTTTTTTTTAGTTACTTTGGAAAAAAAAATATTTTTTTAGTTACTTTGGAAAAAAAAAAAAATTTTTAGTTACTTTGGAAAAAAAAATTTTTTTTTAGTTACTTTGGAAAAAAAAATATTTTTTTAGTTTCTTTGGAAAAAAAAAAATTTTTTTAGTTACTTTGGAAAAAAAATATTTTTTAGTTACTTTGGAAAAAAAATATTTTTTTAGTTACTTTGGAAAAAAAAAATTTTTTTTAGTTACTTTGGAAAAAAAAATATTTTTTTAGTTACTTTGGAAAAAAAATATTTTTTTAGTTACTTTGGAAAAAAAAATATTTTTTTAGTTACTTTGGAAAAAAAAATATTTTTTTAGTTACTTTGGAAAAAAAAATATTTTTTTAGTTACTTTGGAAAAAAAATATTTTTTTAGTTACTTTGGAAAAAAAATATTTTTTTAGTTACTTTGGAAAAAAGAATATTTTTTTAGTTACTTTGGAAAAAAAAATATTTTTTTAGTTACTTTGGAAAAAAAAATATTTTTTTAGTTACTTTGGAAAAAAAAAAAATTTTTTAGTTACTTTGGAAAAAAAAATATTTTTTTAGTTACTTTGGAAAAAAAAATATTTTTTTAGTTACTTTGGAAAAAAAAAATTTTTTTAGTTACTTTGGAAAAAAAAATATTTTTTTAGTTTCTTTGGAAAAAAAAAATTTTTTAGTTACTTTGGAAAAAAAATATTTTTTTAGTTTCTTTGGAAAAAAAATATTTTTTTAGTTACTTTGGAAAAAAAAATATTTTTTTAGTTACTTTGGAAAAAAATATTTTTTTAGTTACTTTGCAAAAAAAATATTTTTTTAGTTTCTTTGGAAAAAAATATATTTTTTTTAGTTACTTTGGAAAAAAATATCTTTTTTTAGTTACTTTGGAAAAAAAAATATTTTTTTAGTTACTTTGGAAAAAAAAATATTTTTTTAGTTACTTTGGAAAAAAAATATTTTTTTAGTTACTTTGGAAAAAAAAATATTTCTTTAGTTACTTTGGAAAAAAAAATATTTTTTTAGTTACTTTGGAAAAAAAATATTTTTTTAGTTACTTTGGAAAAAAAAATATTTTTTTAGTTACTTTGGAAAAAAAATTATTTTTTTAGTTACTTTGGAAAAAAAATTATTTTTTTAATTACTTTGGAAAAAAAATATTTTTTTAGTTACTTTGGAAAAAAAAAATTTTTTTTAGTTACTTTGGAAAAAAATATATTTTTTTAGTTACTTTGGAAAAAAAAATATTTTTTTAGTTACTTTGGAAAAAAAAATATTTTTTTAGTTACTTTGGAAAAAAAAATATTTTTTTAGTTTCTTTGGAAAAAAAAATATTTTTTAGTTACTTTGGAAAAAAAAATATTTTTTTAGTTACTTTGGAAAAAAAAATATTTTTTTAGTTTCTTTGGAAAAAAAAATATTTTTTTAGTTACTTTGGAAAAAAAAATATTTTTTTAGTTACTTTGGAAAAAAAAATATTTTTTTAGTTACTTTGGAAAAAAAATATTTTTTTAGTTACTTTGGAAAAAAAAATATTTTTTTAGTTACTTTGGGGAAAAAAATATTTTTTTAGTTACTTTGGAAAAAAAAATATTTTTTTAGTTACTTTGGAAAAAAAATTATTTTTTTAGTTACTTTGGGAAAAAAAATATTTTTTTAGTTACTTTGGAAAAAAAAATATTTTTTTAGTTACTTTGGAAAAAAAAATATTTTTTTAGTTTCTTTGGAAAAAAATAAAAAAATTTTGTTACTTTGGAAAAAAAAATATTTTTTAGTTACTTTGGAAAAAAAATATTTTTTTAGTTACTTTGGAAAAAAAAATTTTTTTTTAGTTACTTTGGAAAAAAATATATTTTTTTAGTTACTTTGGAAAAAAAAATATTTTTTTAGTTACTTTGGAAAAAAAAATATTTTTTTAGTTACTTTGGAAAAAAATATATTTTTTTAGTTACTTTGGAAAAAAAAATATTTTTTTAGTTACTTTGGAAAAAAAAATATTTTTTTAGTTACTTTGGAAAAAAAAATATTTTTTTAGTTACTTTGGAAAAAAGAATATTTTTTTAATTACTTTGGAAAAAAAAAATTTTTTTAGTTACTTTGGAAAAAAATAAATTTTTTTAGTTACTTTGGGAAAAAAAATATTTTTTTAGTTACTTTGGGAAAAAAAATATTTTTTTAGTTACTTTGGAAAAAAAAATATTTTTTTAGTTACTTTGGAAAAAAAAATATTTTTTTAGTTACTTTGGAAAAAAAATTATTTTTTTAGTTACTTTGGAAAAAAAATTATTTTTTTAGTTACTTTGGAAAAAAAAAAAATTTTTTAGTTTCTTTGGAAAAAAAAAAATTTTTTTAGTTTCTTTGGAAAAAAAAAAATTTTTTTAGTTTCTTTGGAAAAATATTTTTTTTTTAGTTACTTTGGAAAAAAAAATATTTTTTTAGTTTCTTTGGAAAAAAAAATATTTTTTTAGTTACTTTGGAAAAAAAATATTTTTTTTGTTACTTTGGAAAAAAAAATATTTTTTTAGTTACTTTGGAAAAAAAAATATTTTTTTAGTTACTTTGGAAAAAAAAATATTTTTTTAGTTACTTTGGAAAAAAAAAATTTTTTTTAGTTACTTTGGAAAAAAAAAAATTTTTTAGTCACTTTGGAAAAAAAAATATTTTTTTAGTTTCTTTGGAAAAAAAATAAATTTTTTAGTTACTTTGGGAAAAAAAATATTTTTTTAGTTACTTTGGAAAAAAAAATATTTTTTTAGTTACTTTGAAAAAAAAAATATTTTTTTAGTTACTTTGGAAAAAAAAATATTTTTTTAGTTTCTTTGGAAAAAAAATTTTTTTTTTAGTTACTTTGGAAAAAAAAATATTTTTTTAGTTTCTTTGGAAAAAAAAATATTTTTTTAGTTACTTTGGAAAAAAAATATTTTTTTAGTTACTTTGGAAAAAAAAATATTTTTTTAGTTACTTTGGAAAAAAAATTATTTTTTTAGTTACTTTGGAAAAAAAAAAATTTTTTAGTTACTTTGGAAAAAAAAATATTTTTTTAGTTACTTTGGAAAAAAAAATATTTTTTAGTTACTTTGGAAAAAAAAATATTTTTTTAGTTTCTTTGGAAAAAAAAATATTTTTTTAGTTACTTTGGAAAAAAAAAAATTTTTTTAGTTACTTTGGAAAAAAAAAATTTTTTTTAGTTTCTTTGGAAAAAAAAATATTTTTTTAGTTACTTTGGAAAAAAAAATATTTTTTTAGTTACTTTGGAAAAAAAAATATTTTTTTAGTTACTTTGGAAAAAAAAATATTTTTTTAGTTACTTTGGAAAAAAAATATTTTTTTAGTTACTTTGGAAAAAAAAATATTTTTTTAGTTACTTTGGAAAAAAAAATATTTTTTTAGTTACTTTGGAAAAAAAAAAATATTTTTTTAGTTACTTTGGAAAAAAAAAAAATTTTTTAGTTTCTTTGGAAAAAAAAAATTTTTTTTAGTTACTTTGGAAAAAAAAATATTTTTTTAGTTTCTTTGGAAAAAAAAAAAAAATTTTAGTTACTTTGGAAAAAAAATTTTTTTTTTAGTTTCTTTGGAAAAAAAAAAAAAATTTTAGTTACTTTGGAAAAAAAAATTTTTTTAGTTACTTTGGAAAAAAAAAAAATTTTTTAGTTACTTTGGAAAAAAAAATATTTTTTTAGTTTCTTTGGAAAAAAAAATATTTTTTTAGTTACTTTGGAAAAAAAAAATTTTTTAGTTACTTTGGAAAAAAAATATTTTTTTAGTTTCTTTGGAAAAAAAAATATTTTTTTAGTTACTTTGGAAAAAAAAATTGTTTTAGTTACTTTGGAAAAAAAAATTGTTTTTAGTTTCTTTGGAAAAAAAAATATTTTTTTAGTTACTTTGGAAAAAAAATTTTTTTTTTAATTACTTTGGAAATTTTTTTTTTTTTTTAGTTACTTTGGAAAAAAAAAAAAAATTTTAGTTACTTTGGAAAAAAAAAAATTTTTTTAGTTACTTTGGAAAAAAATATATTTTTTTAGTTACTTTGGAAAAAAAAAATTTTTTTTAGTTACTTTGGAAAAAAAAATATTTTTTTAGTTACTTTGGAAAAAAAAAATTTTTTTAGTTACTTTGGAAAAAAAAATTTTTTTTTAGTTACTTTGGAAAAAAAAATATTTTTTTAGTTTCTTTGGAAAAAAAAATTTTTTTTAGTTACTTTGGAAAAAAAAATATTTTTTAGTTACTTTGGAAAAAAAATATTTTTTTAGTTACTTTGGAAAAAATTTTTTTTTTTTAGTTACTTTGGGAAAAAAAATATTTTTTTAGTTACTTTGGAAAAAAAAATATTTTTTTAGTTACTTTGGAAAAAAAAATATTTTTTTAGTTACTTTGGAAAAAAAAATATTTTTTTAGTTACTTTGGAAAAAAAAATATTTTTTTAGTTACTTTGGAAAAAAAAATATTTTTTTAGTTACTTTGGAAAAAAAAATATTTTTTTAGTTACTTTGGAAAAAAGAATATTTTTTTAATTACTTTGGAAAAAAAAAATTTTTTTAGTTACTTTGGAAAAAAAAATTTTTTTTTAGTTACTTTGGAAAAAAGAATATTTTTTTAATTACTTTGGAAAAAAAAATTTTTTTTAGTTACTTTGGAAAAAAAAATATTTTTTTAGTTACTTTGGAAAAAAAAATATTTTTTTAGTTACTTTGGAAAAAAAATATTTTTTTAGTTACTTTGGAAAAAAAAATATTTTTTTAGTTACTTTGGAAAAAAAATTATTTTTTTAGTTACTTTGGAAAAAAAATTATTTTTTTAGTTACTTTGGAAAAAAAAATATTTTTTTAGTTTCTTTGGAAAAAAAAAAATTTTTTAGTTACTTTGGAAAAAAAAATTTTTTTTTAGTTTCTTTGGAAAAAAAATATATTTTTTTAGTTACTTTGGAAAAAAAAATATTTTTTTAGTTACTTTGGAAAAAAAAATATTTTTTTAGTTACTTTGGAAAAAAAAATATTTTTTTAGTTTCTTTGGAAAAAAAAATAATTTTTTAGTTACTTTGGAAAAAAAAAATATTTTTTTAGTTTCTTTGGAAAAAAAAATATTTTTTTAGTTACTTTGGAAAAAAAAATATTTTTTTAGTTACTTTGGAAAAAAAAATATTTTTTTAGTTACTTTGCAAAAAAAATATTTTTTTAGTTTCTTTGGGAAAAAAAATATTTTTTTAGTTACTTTGGAAAAAAAAATATTTGTTTAGTTACTTTGGAAAAAAAAATATTTTTTTAGTTACTTTGGAAAAAAAAATATTTTTTTAGTTACTTTGGAAAAAAAATATTTTTTTAGTTACTTTGGAAAAAAAAATATTTTTTTAGTTACTTTGGAAAAAAAAATATTTTTTTAGTTACTTTGGAAAAAAAATATTTTTTTAGTTACTTTGGAAAAAAAATATTTTTTTAGTTACTTTGGAAAAAAAATATTTTTTTAGTTACTTTGGAAATTTTTTTTTTTTTTTTAGTTACTTTGGAAAAAAAAATATTTTTTTAGTTACTTTGGGAAAAAAAATAATTTTTTAGTTACTTTGGAAAAAAAAAAATTTTTTTAGTTACTTTGGAAAAAAAAATATTTTTTTAGTTTCTTTGGAAAAAAAAATATTTTTTTAGTTACTTTGGAAAAAAAAATTTTTTTTTAGTTACTTTGGAAAAAAAAATATTTTTTTAGTTTCTTTGGAAAAAAAAAAATTTTATAGTTACTTTGGAAAAAAAAATTTTTTTTTAGTTTCTTTGGAAAAAAAAATATTTTTTTAGTTACTTTGGAAAAAAAAATATTTTTTTAGTTACTTTGGAAAAAAAAATATTTTTTTAGTTACTTTGGAAAAAAAAATATTTTTTTAGTTACTTTGGAAAAAAAAATATTTTTTTAGTTACTTTGGAAAAAAAAGAAATTTTTTTAGTTACTTTGGAAAAAAAATTATTTTTTCAGTTACTTTGGAAAAAAAAAAAATTTTTAGTTACTTTGGAAAAAAATATATATTTTTAGTTACTTTGGAAAAAAAAATATTTTTTTAGTTTCTTTGGAAAAAAAAATATTTTTTAGTTACTTTGGAAAAAAAAATATTTTTTAGTTACTTTGGAAAAAAAAAATTTTTTTTGTTACTTTGGAAAAAAAAATATTTTTTTAGTTACTTTGGGAAAAAAAATTTTTTTTAGTTACTTTGGGAAAAAAAATATTTTTTTAGTTACTTTGGAAAAAAAAAATGTTTTAGTTACTTTGGAAAAAAAATATTTTTTAGTTACTTTGGAAAAAAAATATTTTTTTAGTTACTTTGGAAAAAATTTTTTTTTTTTAGTTACTTTGGGAAAAAAAATATTTTTTTAGTTACTTTGGAAAAAAAAATATTTTTTTAGTTACTTTGGAAAAAAAAATATTTTTTTAGTTACTTTGGAAAAAAAAATATTTTTTTAGTTACTTTGGAAAAAAAAATATTTTTTTAGTTACTTTGGAAAAAAAAATATTTTTTTAGTTACTTTGGAAAAAAAAATATTTTTTTAGTTACTTTGGAAAAAAGAATATTTTTTTAATTACTTTGGAAAAAAAAAAATTTTTTAGTTACTTTGGAAAAAAAAATTTTTTTTTAGTTACTTTGGAAAAAAGAATATTTTTTTAATTACTTTGGAAAAAAAAATTTTTTTTAGTTACTTTGGAAAAAAAAATATTTTTTTAGTTACTTTGGAAAAAAAAATATTTTTTTAGTTACTTTGGAAAAAAAAATATTTTTTTAGTTACTTTGGAAAAAAGAATATTTTTTTAATTACTTTGGAAAAAAAATAATTTTTTAGTTACTTTGGAAAAAAAATTTTTTTTTTAGTTACTTTGGAAAAAAGAATATTTTTTTAATTACTTTGGAAAAAAAAATTTTTTTTAGTTACTTTGGAAAAAAAAATATTTTTTTAGTTACTTTGGAAAAAAAAATATTTTTTTAGTTACTTTGGAAAAAAAATATTTTTTTAGTTACTTTGGAAAAAAAAATATTTTTTTAGTTACTTTGGAAAAAAAATTATTTTTTTAGTTACTTTGGAAAAAAAATTATTTTTTTAGTTACTTTGGAAAAAAAAATATTTTTTTAATTACTTTGGAAAAAAATATATTTTTTTAATTACTTTGGAAAAAAAAAATTTTTTTAGTTACTTTGGAAAAAAAAAAATTTTTTTAGTTACTTTGGAAAAAAGAATATTTTTTTAATTACTTTGGAAAAAAAAAATTTTTTTAGTTACTTTGGGAAAAAAAATATTTTTTTAGTTACTTTGGAAAAAAAATATTTTTTTAGTTACTTTGGAAAAAAAATATTTTTTTAGTTACTTTGGAAAAAAAAATATTTTTTTAGTTACTTTGGAAAAAAAATTATTTTTTTAGTTACTTTGGAAAAAAAATTATTTTTTTAGTTACTTTGGAAAAAAAAATATTTTTTTAGTTTCTTTGGAAAAAAAAAATTTTTTTAGTTACTTTGGAAAAAAAAATTTTTTTTTAGTTTCTTTGGAAAAAAAAATATTTTTTTAGTTACTTTGGAAAAAAAAAATTTTTTTTAGTTACTTTGGAAAAAAAAATATTTTTTTAGTTACTTTGGAAAAAAAAAAATTTTTTAGTTACTTTGGAAAAAAAAAATTTTTTTTAGTTACTTTGGAAAAAAAAATATTTTTTTAGTTTCTTTGGAAAAAAAATTTTTTTTTAGTTACTTTGGAAAAAAAAATATTTTTTAGTTACTTTGGAAAAAAAATATTTTTTTAGTTACTTTGGAAAAAATTTTTTTTTTTTAGTTACTTTGGGAAAAAAAATATTTTTTTAGTTACTTTGGAAAAAAAAATATTTTTTTAGTTACTTTGGAAAAAAAAATATTTTTTTAGTTACTTTGGAAAAAAAAATATTTTTTTAGTTACTTTGGAAAAAAAAATATTTTTTTAGTTACTTTGGAAAAAAAAATATTTTTTTAGTTACTTTGGAAAAAAAAATATTTTTTTAGTTACTTTGGAAAAAAGAATATTTTTTTAATTACTTTGGAAAAAAAAAATTTTTTTAGTTACTTTGGAAAAAAAAATTTTTTTTTAGTTACTTTGGAAAAAAGAATATTTTTTTAATTACTTTGGAAAAAAAAATTTTTTTTAGTTACTTTGGAAAAAAAAATATTTTTTTAGTTACTTTGGAAAAAAAAATATTTTTTTAGTTACTTTGGAAAAAAAATATTTTTTTAGTTACTTTGGAAAAAAAAATATTTTTTTAGTTACTTTGGAAAAAAAATTATTTTTTTAGTTACTTTGGAAAAAAAATTATTTTTTTAGTTACTTTGGAAAAAAAAATATTTTTTTAGTTTCTTTGGAAAAAAAAAAATTTTTTAGTTACTTTGGAAAAAAAATTTTTTTTTTAGTTTCTTTGGAAAAAAAATATATTTTTTTAGTTACTTTGGAAAAAAAAATATTTTTTTAGTTACTTTGGAAAAAAAAATATTTTTTTAGTTACTTTGGAAAAAAAAATATTTTTTTAGTTTCTTTGGAAAAAAAAATAATTTTTTAGTTACTTTGGAAAAAAAAAATATTTTTTTAGTTTCTTTGGAAAAAAAAATATTTTTTTAGTTACTTTGGAAAAAAAAATATTTTTTTAGTTACTTTGGAAAAAAAAATATTTTTTTAGTTACTTTGCAAAAAAAATATTTTTTTAGTTTCTTTGGAAAAAAAAATATTTTTTTAGTTACTTTGGAAAAAAAAATATTTGTTTAGTTACTTTGGAAAAAAAAATATTTTTTTAGTTACTTTGGAAAAAAAAATATTTTTTTAGTTACTTTGGAAAAAAAATATTTTTTTAGTTACTTTGGAAAAAAAAATATTTTTTTAGTTACTTTGGAAAAAAAAATATTTTTTTAGTTACTTTGGAAAAAAAATATTTTTTTAGTTACTTTGGAAAAAAAAATATTTTTTTAGTTACTTTGGAAAAAAAATATTTTTTTAGTTACTTTGGAAATTTTTTTTTTTTTTTAGTTACTTTGGAAAAAAAAAAAAAATTTTAGTTACTTTGGAAAAAAAAAAAATTTTTTAGTTACTTTGGAAAAAAATATATTTTTTTAGTTACTTTGGAAAAAAAAAATTTTTTTTAGTTACTTTGGAAAAAAAAATATTTTTTTAGTTACTTTGGAAAAAAAAAAATTTTTTAGTTACTTTGGAAAAAAAAAATTTTTTTTAGTTACTTTGGAAAAAAAAATATTTTTTTAGTTTCTTTGGAAAAAAAAATTTTTTTTAGTTACTTTGGAAAAAAAAATATTTTTTAGTTACTTTGGAAAAAAAATATTTTTTTAGTTACTTTGGAAAAAAATTTTTTTTTTTAGTTACTTTGGGAAAAAAAATATTTTTTTAGTTACTTTGGAAAAAAAAATATTTTTTTAGTTACTTTGGAAAAAAAAATATTTTTTTAGTTACTTTGGAAAAAAAAATATTTTTTTAGTTACTTTGGAAAAAAAAATATTTTTTTAGTTACTTTGGAAAAAAAAATATTTTTTTAGTTACTTTGGAAAAAAAAATATTTTTTTAGTTACTTTGGAAAAAAGAATATTTTTTTAATTACTTTGGAAAAAAAAAATTTTTTTAGTTACTTTGGAAAAAAAAATTTTTTTTTAGTTACTTTGGAAAAAAGAATATTTTTTTAATTACTTTGGAAAAAAAAATTTTTTTTAGTTACTTTGGAAAAAAAAATATTTTTTTAGTTACTTTGGAAAAAAAAATATTTTTTTAGTTACTTTGGAAAAAAAATATTTTTTTAGTTACTTTGGAAAAAAAAATATTTTTTTAGTTACTTTGGAAAAAAAATTATTTTTTTAGTTACTTTGGAAAAAAAATTATTTTTTTAGTTACTTTGGAAAAAAAAATATTTTTTTAGTTTCTTTGGAAAAAAAAAATTTTTTTAGTTACTTTGGAAAAAATTTTTTTTTTTTAGTTTCTTTGGAAAAAAAATATATTTTTTTAGTTACTTTGGAAAAAAAAATATTTTTTTAGTTACTTTGGAAAAAAAAATATTTTTTTAGTTACTTTGGAAAAAAAAATATTTTTTTAGTTTCTTTGGAAAAAAAAATAATTTTTTAGTTACTTTGGAAAAAAAAAATATTTTTTTAGTTTCTTTGGAAAAAAAAATATTTTTTTAGTTACTTTGGAAAAAAAAATATTTTTTTAGTTACTTTGGAAAAAAAAATATTTTTTTAGTTACTTTGCAAAAAAAATATTTTTTTAGTTTCTTTGGAAAAAAAAATATTTTTTTAGTTACTTTGGAAAAAAAAATATTTGTTTAGTTACTTTGGAAAAAAAAATATTTTTTTAGTTACTTTGGAAAAAAAAATATTTTTTTAGTTACTTTGGAAAAAAAATATTTTTTTAGTTACTTTGGAAAAAAAAATATTTTTTTAGTTACTTTGGAAAAAAAAATATTTTTTTAGTTACTTTGGAAAAAAAATATTTTTTTAGTTACTTTGGAAAAAAAAATATTTTTTTAGTTACTTTGGAAAAAAAATATTTTTTTAGTTACTTTGGAAATTTTTTTTTTTTTTTTAGTTACTTTGGAAAAAAAAATATTTTTTTAGTTACTTTGGGAAAAAAAATAATTTTTTAGTTACTTTGGAAAAAAAAAATTTTTTTTAGTTACTTTGGAAAAAAAAATATTTTTTTAGTTTCTTTGGAAAAAAAAATATTTTTTTAGTTACTTTGGAAAAAAAAATTTTTTTTTAGTTACTTTGGAAAAAAAAATATTTTTTTAGTTTCTTTGGAAAAAAAAAAATTTTATAGTTACTTTGGAAAAAAAAAATTTTTTTTAGTTTCTTTGGAAAAAAAAATATTTTTTTAGTTACTTTGGAAAAAAAAATATTTTTTTAGTTACTTTGGAAAAAAAAATATTTTTTTAGTTACTTTGGAAAAAAAAATATTTTTTTAGTTACTTTGGAAAAAAAAATATTTTTTTAGTTACTTTGGAAAAAAAAGAAATTTTTTTAGTTACTTTGGAAAAAAAATTATTTTTTCAGTTACTTTGGAAAAAAAAAAATTTTTTAGTTACTTTGGAAAAAAATATATATTTTTAGTTACTTTGGAAAAAAAAATATTTTTTTAGTTTCTTTGGAAAAAAAAAATATTTTTTAGTTACTTTGGAAAAAAAAATATTTTTTAGTTACTTTGGAAAAAAAAAATTTTTTTTGTTACTTTGGAAAAAAAAATATTTTTTTAGTTACTTTGGGAAAAAAAAATTTTTTTAGTTACTTTGGGAAAAAAAATATTTTTTTAGTTACTTTGGAAAAAAAAAAATGTTTTAGTTACTTTGGAAAAAAAATATTTTTTAGTTACTTTGGAAAAAAAATATTTTTTTAGTTACTTTGGAAAAAAATTTTTTTTTTTAGTTACTTTGGGAAAAAAAATATTTTTTTAGTTACTTTGGAAAAAAAAATATTTTTTTAGTTACTTTGGAAAAAAAAATATTTTTTTAGTTACTTTGGAAAAAAAAATATTTTTTTAGTTACTTTGGAAAAAAAAATATTTTTTTAGTTACTTTGGAAAAAAAAATATTTTTTTAGTTACTTTGGAAAAAAAAATTTTTTTTTAGTTACTTTGGAAAAAAGAATATTTTTTTAATTACTTTGGAAAAAAAAAAATTTTTTAGTTACTTTGGAAAAAAAAATTTTTTTTTAGTTACTTTGGAAAAAAGAATATTTTTTTAATTACTTTGGAAAAAAAAATTTTTTTTAGTTACTTTGGAAAAAAAAATATTTTTTTAGTTACTTTGGAAAAAAAAATATTTTTTTAGTTACTTTGGAAAAAAAAATATTTTTTTAGTTACTTTGGAAAAAAAAATATTTTTTTAGTTACTTTGGAAAAAAAAATATTTTTTTAGTTACTTTGGAAAAAAAAATATTTTTTTAGTTACTTTGGAAAAAAGAATATTTTTTTAATTACTTTGGAAAAAAAATAATTTTTTAGTTACTTTGGAAAAAAAATTTTTTTTTTAGTTACTTTGGAAAAAAGAATATTTTTTTAATTACTTTGGAAAAAAAAAATTTTTTTAGTTACTTTGGAAAAAAAAATATTTTTTTAGTTACTTTGGAAAAAAAAATATTTTTTTAGTTACTTTGGAAAAAAAATATTTTTTTAGTTACTTTGGAAAAAAAAATATTTTTTTAGTTACTTTGGAAAAAAAATTATTTTTTTAGTTACTTTGGAAAAAAAATTATTTTTTTAGTTACTTTGGAAAAAAAAATATTTTTTTAATTACTTTGGAAAAAAATATATTTTTTTAATTACTTTGGAAAAAAAAAATTTTTTTAGTTACTTTGGAAAAAAAAAATTTTTTTTAGTTACTTTGGAAAAAAGAATATTTTTTTAATTACTTTGGAAAAAAAAAATTTTTTAGTTACTTTGGGAAAAAAAATATTTTTTTAGTTACTTTGGAAAAAAAATATTTTTTTAGTTACTTTGGAAAAAAAATATTTTTTTAGTTACTTTGGAAAAAAAAATATTTTTTTAGTTACTTTGGAAAAAAAATTATTTTTTTAGTTACTTTGGAAAAAAAATTATTTTTTTAGTTACTTTGGAAAAAAAAATATTTTTTTAGTTTCTTTGGAAAAAAAAATTTTTTTTAGTTACTTTGGAAAAAAAATTTTTTTTTTAGTTTCTTTGGAAAAAAAAATATTTTTTTAGTTACTTTGGAAAAAAAAATATTTTTTTAGTTACTTTGGAAAAAAAAATATTTTTTTAGTTACTTTGGAAAAAAAAATATTTTTTTAGTTTCTTTGGAAAAAAAAATAATTTTTTAGTTACTTTGGAAAAAAAAATATTTTTTTAGTTTCTTTGGAAAAAAAAATATTTTTTTAGTTACTTTGGAAAAAAAAATATTTTTTTAGTTACTTTGGAAAAAAAAATATTTTTTTAGTTACTTTGCAAAAAAAATATTTTTTTAGTTTCTTTGGAAAAAAAAATATTTTTTTAGTTACTTTGGAAAAAAAAATATTTGTTTAGTTACTTTGGAAAAAAAAATATTTTTTTAGTTACTTTGGAAAAAAAAATATTTTTTTAGTTACTTTGGAAAAAAAATATTTTTTTAGTTACTTTGGAAAAAAAAATATTTTTTTAGTTAGTTTGGAAAAAAAAATATTTTTTTAGTTACTTTGGAAAAAAAATATTTTTTTAGTTACTTTGGAAAAAAAAATATTTTTTTAGTTACTTTGGAAAAAAAATATTTTTTTAGTTACTTTGGAAAAATTTTTTTTTTTTTTAGTTACTTTGGAAAAAAAAATATTTTTTTAGTTACTTTGGGAAAAAAAATAATTTTTTAGTTACTTTGGAAAAAAAAAATTTTTTTTAGTTACTTTGGAAAAAAAAATATTTTTTTAGTTTCTTTGGAAAAAAAAATATTTTTTTAGTTACTTTGGAAAAAAAAAATTTTTTTTAGTTACTTTGGAAAAAAAAATATTTTTTTAGTTTCTTTGGAAAAAAAAAATGTTTATAGTTACTTTGGAAAAAAAAATTTTTTTTTAGTTTCTTTGGAAAAAAAAATATTTTTTTAGTTACTTTGGAAAAAAAAATATTTTTTTAGTTACTTTGGAAAAAAAAATATTTTTTTAGTTACTTTGGAAAAAAAAATATTTTTTTAGTTACTTTGGAAAAAAAAATATTTTTTTAGTTACTTTGGAAAAAAAAGAAATTTTTTTAGTTACTTTGGAAAAAAAATTATTTTTTCAGTTACTTTGGAAAAAAAAAATTTTTTTAGTTACTTTGGAAAAAAATATATATTTTTAGTTACTTTGGAAAAAAAAATATTTTTTTAGTTTCTTTGGAAAAAAAAAATATTTTTTAGTTACTTTGGAAAAAAATATATTTTTTAGTTACTTTGGAAAAAAAAAAATTTTTTTGTTACTTTGGAAAAAAAAATATTTTTTTAGTTACTTTGGGAAAAATTTTTTTTTTTTAGTTACTTTGGGAAAAAAAATATTTTTTTAGTTACTTTGGAAAAAAAAAATGTTTTAGTTACTTTGGAAAAAAAAATATTTTTTTAGTTACTTTGGAAAAAAAAAATGTTTTAGTTACTTTGGAAAAAAAAATATTTTTTTAGTTACTTTGGAAAAAAGAATATTTTTTTAATTACTTTGGAAAAAAAAATTTTTTAGTTACTTTGGAAAAAAAAATATTTTTTTAGTTACTTTGGAAAAAAAAAATTTTTTTTAGTTACTTTGGAAAAAAAAAAATTTTTTTAGTTTCTTTGGAAAATTTTTTTTTTTTTAATTACTTTGGAAAAAATTTTTTTTTAGTTACTTTGGAAAAAAAAATTTTTTTAGTTACTTTGGAAAAAAAAAATTTTTTTTAGTTACTTTGGAAAAAAAAATATTTTTTTAGTTTCTTTGGAAAAAAAATTTTTTTTAGTTACTTTGGAAAAAAAATTTTTTTTTTAGTTTCTTTGGAAAAAAAAATTTTTTTTAGTTACTTTGGAAAAAAAAATATTTTTTTAGTTACTTTGGAAAAAAAAATATTTTTTTAGTTACTTTGCAAAAAAAATATTTTTTTAGTTACTTTGGAAAAAAAATATTTTTTTAGTTACTTTGGAAAAAAAAAATATTTTTTAGTTACTTTGGAAAAAAAAATATTTTTTTAGTTACTTTGGAAAAAAAAATATTTTTTTAGTTACTTTGGAAAAAAAATATTTTTTTAGTTACTTTGGAAAAAAAAATATTTTTTTAGTTACTTTGGAAAAAAAAATATTTTTTTAGTTACTTTGGAAAAAAAAATATTTTTTTAGTTACTTTGGAAAAAAAAATATTTTTTTAATTACTTTGGAAAAAAAATATTTTTTTAGTTACTTTGGAAAAAAAATATTTTTTTTAGTTACTTTGGAAAAAAAAATATTTTTTTAGTTACTTTGGAAAAAAAAATATATTTTTAGTTACTTTGGAAAAAAAAATATTTTTTTAGTTTCTTTGGAAAAAAAAAATATTTTTTAGTTACTTTGGAAAAAAAAATATTTTTTTAGTTTCTTTGGAAAAAAAAAATATTTTTTAGTTACTTTGGAAAAAAAAATATTTTTTAGTTACTTTGGAAAAAAAAAATTTTTTTTGTTACTTTGGAAAAAAAAATATTTTTTTAGTTACTTTGGGAAAAAAAATTTTTTTTAGTTACTTTGGGAAAAAAAATATTTTTTTAGTTACTTTGGAAAAAAAAAATGTTTTAGTTACTTTGGAAAAAAAAATATTTTTTAGTTACTTTGGAAAAAAAATATTTTTTTAGTTACTTTGGAAAAATTTTTTTTTTTTTAGTTACTTTGGGAAAAAAAATATTTTTTTAGTTACTTTGGAAAAAAAAATATTTTTTTAGTTACTTTGGAAAAAAAAATATTTTTTTAGTTACTTTGGAAAAAAGAATATTTTTTTAATTACTTTGGAAAAAAAAAAATTTTTTAGTTACTTTGGAAAAAAAAATTTTTTTTTAGTTACTTTGGAAAAAAGAATATTTTTTTAATTACTTTGGAAAAAAAAATTTTTTTAGTTACTTTGGAAAAAAAAATATTTTTTTAGTTACTTTGGAAAAAAAAATATTTTTTTAGTTACTTTGGAAAAAAAAATATTTTTTTAGTTACTTTGGAAAAAAAAATATTTTTTTAGTTACTTTGGAAAAAAAAATATTTTTTTAGTTACTTTGGAAAAAAAAATATTTTTTTAGTTACTTTGGAAAAAAGAATATTTTTTTAATTACTTTGGAAAAAAAAAAATTTTTTAGTTACTTTGGAAAAAAAAAATTTTTTTAGTTACTTTGGAAAAAAGAATATTTTTTTAATTACTTTGGAAAAAAAAATTTTTTTTAGTTACTTTGGAAAAAAAAATATTTTTTTTAGTTACTTTGGAAAAAAAAATATTTTTTTAGTTACTTTGGAAAAAAAATATTTTTTTAGTTACTTTGGAAAAAAAAATATTTTTTTAGTTACTTTGGAAAAAAATTTATTTTTTTAGTTACTTTGGAAAAAAATTTATTTTTTTAGTTACTTTGGAAAAAAAAATATTTTTTTAATTACTTTGGAAAAAAAAATATTTTTTTAATTACTTTGGAAAAAAAAATTTTTTTAGTTACTTTGGAAAAAATTTTTTTTTTTAGTTACTTTGGAAAAAAGAATATTTTTTTAATTACTTTGGAAAAAAAAAATTTTTTAGTTACTTTGGAAAAAAAAATATTTTTTTAGTTACTTTGGAAAAAAAAATATTTTTTTAGTTACTTTGGAAAAAAATATTTTTTTAGTTACTTTGGAAAAAAAAATATTTTTTTAGTTACTTTGGAAAAAAAATTATTTTTTTAGTTACTTTGGAAAAAAAATTATTTTTTTAGTTACTTTGGAAAAAAAAATATTTTTTTAGTTTCTTTGGAAAAAAAAAAATTTTTT